>NC_012874.2:70083971-70683971 GCF_000003195.3 Sorghum bicolor | reverse complement strand
AGAAAAACATCAGCACTACCGTGCAGAGCACATCGTCATGAATCTAACATAACTTGGAGTTAAAATAGAGAAAATATAACCTAAACATGCTATTATATTTTTATTGTATTTTTGGATTTATTTTTTTTTAAAAAAAAAACGGCAATAATACTTACTTGATAAGTTCATCTGAACAGCAGCAGATCGCTGCCTCCCTGCCTTTATAGACAGACGAGACACGACGCCTTCTGACTCCGACAACAGCACACACAGATCGATTTCAACGCAGATCAATTTATTTTTTTCAATCTCGTGTCTGGCTTGCATGGATACAGGACGGGGTTCGACTTAGAGGAGGTGCGGCCGGTGCAGCTTAGAGGATGAAGTTGGGCTTGGGCTGTGCTGCGTACGGTGTTTAGCCTAAAAGCGTGTCGACGACGGCCTGCCGCACAGGAAGCTCTGGTGATGGCGCCGTAGGAAAAATATATTATCATATGATAATTTCCAAATCTCTTAGGGTAATTTTGGTGTACTTTGTCTAAAAGGTTGGGGTATATATATATATAAAACTCTTCACATCAACGTCAATTAGCAATATAGTACTAATTAATGTTGCACCCTCCATCTTTACTAGTAGGCCTAATTAATTATTAAAGCCCACTAATAAATAAATAAATGCATTTGGCCTTTGAATCATGATGACGTTAGGTTAGGGTAAAATGAAGGATTTATTATTTTCGAAATTAATTATTTTTGTGGATAAAATAATTCTAGAAAAGTCCAGAATTATTATTTAAGCTACGAAAAATACTTCAAAAGCTCTAAAAAATTTGGAGAAAATTATCAGAGACATTATGAAACATGAAAGCCAAATAAAGTATTTGGAGATCATGATAAGATAATTTGGAGCATCTAAAAATTGGATTATGCTCCACGGAAAAGGCCAGAAAAATTCCCGAAAAGTTTATAGAGATCATTTGACGGATGAGAAACTGAAAGGAGTGATTTAGATTGTAGTGAAAAGATTTTAGGAAGCTTTAAATAAAAACTTGAGCTGAAAAACAAGGAAATTTTGTTGTAGATAAAGATAAAGACGTACCGATCAAGGAAGACCGTTCTACTAAACACAATTTAAAGATTTTGCTCACTGTCAACACACAAAGGAGCAACAAGCAAACATTACATCAAATCGAATGCACCAGCATATATGCACAACAATGTTGTTAAACCTTATGATAAATTTTAAATTAATAAAAAATATTATTTTTCCTATATTTTTATGAGTACAAAAATACAAAACTAAATCAATTTTCATCCATTTTGAAAAGGAGCAAATTTTAGGGTTTAGGGTATTCCCTACCTCCAGCCAAACACACCTCCTCAGCTATCCTCTCTCGTCGTGTATGCGGAGATGCAGAAGAGGCGAATGGCATGGCACAAGAGCCATAGGTATAGTTGGTCACACACAGGCGCGACCCACACAAGGCAGCGTAGGACGAGAGATTCCCCAAAGCTTCCTGCCTACTACGTAGCAATATCAACATTTTTAAGGTAATCCAATTCGAACTATCCTCACAAGAAGAACCAATCAGGTGCTCTCTCACCTATGATGTAATCCCATGGCGAGGTTGCACCACAAAGCATATATGAAAAAATTCAACAAACTCCATTTTTAAAATATAAGACGCTTTAGCTTTTTTAAAACATATTTTTTACTATACCCCGCATATACGTTATACCTAAATACATATATAATAAAAGCAATATATCTAGACAAGTCAAAACATATCATTTGGAACAGAGGAAATATAATACATCATCACTGTACAAAATTTAGAAATGTAACAGAATTTATAACAGAAAAAAGGTGAAACCAACATTTGAATAGTACTAGATTACTGCGAGTAAGAAATAAATAGTAGAAATCATAGACTAATTTCACATCACTAGGCAAATGCAGCACCAAATCGTACTCTGATGAAACCAATCGTCATTGTATTTTGCTTCATCAACACACGAACACAGAAATACAAGCTCCGTGATATTCAAGCATCATACAGCTCACAAGAGTATCAGCATTTAGCGATGCCATTGTATGACTGAATGAAAGTTGAAAAAAAATGATTCCTAGTAGTAGTGTACTACAGCTGCCATTAATTAATTTAAATATATTTTGAGACTAAAGCTGACGCCGTTCACTCGTTCATTCAACATCGCTTCTACGAATATGCTTGTGACACCAGTGCGTGCACAGCTGACTGTTAGAGACTTGAAAGACAATTAATTCAATTAAACAGCGCAGCCCACATATATGAGCTACCCAACACCAAACTCTCCTGCTATCCACACAATCAGGCGTAGTACACGTGTTCATCATAGGCCGCTCCCCAAGTCCACGCCGCCGCCATTGTGCTCCCAGTGTAGCCAGCACCAGGAGATGCAACTGGCATTAGTTGGTAACCAGGATGCCCAGCGCCTACTACTGGTCTGGTCACGCAATGACTTTGCATCGCAGCGCCTACATCCATCTGTGGTGGCATTAGTTGGTAACCAGGATGCCCAGCCCCTACTACTGATCCAGTCACACCATGACATTGCATTGCAGCGCCTACGTCCATTTGTGGCCAATACACGCCGGTACCACTGCTGCTATGATAAATCATATCCTGCTGGCTGTGGGGGAACCATGCCTGGTTGACCTGCCGGTTCGCCAGATCTGCGTGGTGGTACTGGATCTCAGGGTTCGCTGGAGCAGCTTCATATGGCATGCCCCCTATGACTTGCATGCAGTGCTGATTCATTTGACTGACCCCGTAGATGCTCTCAGTCAGTTCGCCGCCACTGCCCATGTCTGATGTCAATATGTCCTGAGCAGGATCCCACATCCAAACTGGAGCGCTGCTGCCACTCAGTGCGTTGTCCTCAGGAACAGAGATGGATCCAGGCAACACATGAGCGGTAGACACAGCAGATACCCCCTGTGTGAAGCCACACACATTTGCAGCATAGCCAACCCGATGACCATCTACATGGTATTGCCTTTGACTGTGACTCACACGATATTCTCTCCAAGTGTACCCAGGTAGTGAAACCGTTTGAGTTGGTTCTGAGCGGCTCACAGCAACCACATGGGTGGAGTCGAGTTGTTTCTCTATTTGCTCCAACTGGTCAGATAACTCCTGCATGATTTTTAACACTAGAGAGTTGGCTTCTTGCTCAGTAAGATCTGATGCTAATGTAGCTGAACCATTTGTGCTTCCTTCGTCAGAAGCAGCAATGCTCCTCACTAGATGCTTGCTAATTTTCTTTTTCTGATCCCCCTGGTTCTCAGGTTCAGTTTTAATCTCAGATTTTGTAGCAGTGGAAGTATGCAGGGATTCTTGATCATAACTCTTAGTTTCCAATATGGACGTCAATGAATTATCAGATGATGTTGTGTGCTTTTCTGCCTGTAGCATTTGCCTGGGATTCTGCAGGTGCAGCTCTTTGTATTCAGGCTGATAGGAATGCCACTCCATTTCACTTGTTTTTGCTGGCACTGCATCCTGCAAAACAGTGCTTTGATTCCCAGATGGCTGGTTTGGAACAGGTAGTGCCATGCAGTTCACCCTACCAGCCTCAGGCCGTTCTTTCTTGCTTGGCTCTTTAACTTCTGTGCACATGATACTGTCACCCCCATGGGGATCCTTGGCATGCTGTTCATCATGCTGATTCTTTCCCGATTGCTTTGTCTGCTTAGGACTAGCACAGCTATTTGTTGCATCATAATCCACTTCCTTGGCAACTGTTTTCTCCTGATTCACGGATGGAACTGAAGCATCCCCAAGCATTATGCTCCCCACAGTAAAGCCTCTAGTCAAAACAGCCTGTACGGTGATTATAGAACTGTTGATAACAACGCCTGATACAGGAGCTTTACGCAAACCAGATGTTTCTATATTCTCAGTTCCAAACATGCATGGTGACACAGATCTGTTCTCGCTTTGTGTTGAGAGGTCCACATGAGGTTTAGCTTCAGCATTTCGTGCGTTCACATGAGTTCCAGGAACAGTTGTAATATCTTCTGTGCTTTCAGCTATGTTTGACCTCTCCCTTAGAACTCTCTCTAGTGGATGAACTTGCCTTCGCCTATTCTCCATCTGCAAACGCTTTGGAGAACTGTTTTCGTGTGACTGTGATGCACTTCTCCAGGCAATGTGTTCCATCATGCTGTTTTCATTGTTCCTTGCTGAAGGTATGACATTATGAATAAAAGACCCTTTGTTGACACCTGCAGGTCGTGATGCTGGAGTGCAGCTCCTTAAAATTCTTCGATGTGAATGAACTTGCCTTCTCCTTTCCTCCATCTGCAAATGCATTGGAGTCCTGCTTTCATTTGAGAGTGACACGCCTTTCGGGTCAATTTGTTCCATAATCTTGATTTCTGTGTTCTTGACTGGGGAAATGGTGTTCGGAATCAAAGGACTTTTGTTAGCATCTGCAGTGTCTGATGCTGGAGTGGAGCCCCTTGAAATACTATCCTGTTTATGAACTTGTCCTTCCCTATGCAAATGCTCTAGAGCACTACTATCATGCGAATATGCTTCAGTTTTATCGGCGATCTGTTCCAGCATGCTAACGTCGGTTTTCTTGGCTGCACGCATCACATTCTGAGTGGAGCAGATAGGAGCTGCAGTATTCCTCACGGAATTTGGTCTTGGAGGCACATTAAGATTCTCAGTATAGACAATACAACATGTATCTGATGTTGAGGTATCATGACTACTAGTTCCACTGCTTCCAGCATTTTGTTTACAAAGATTTTTGTTTGTTTCTAGTGGCACATCATTCGACATTTCATTCTGTGCAAACGAACATCTATTCAGTTCTTCCAGTTTTGCATTAGCTTTTGCCTTTTGTTGAAGTTTTCCCCTCTCCTCTTCCTGCAGTTGTTTTGGATGCTGTGCAGACAATTCTCTCCTTGAAAGCTGAATGAACCAAATAAACATAGTTAGCAACAAAAATAAAGAAATACAAGATTCTTGGAGACATGACACATCACTAAGATGTCTGTGCTATTTGTGCACTTTTCACATTTTATTTAAGTATGCAAGCGTCACTATCTTTGGTACTCTTCTAAGAAATTTGAGTATTTGATAGCAAAGGAAATGGAGCAGCCTGTAATGAAAAGGATGCACCTAAAAAGTATGAGTGGAAAACTGTAGGAAAAGAGTCGAACCAAGTTCAACTTCTAGAGGACATGCATCAAATCTTAACATCATAGATGAATTTATCAAGTAGAAGCATTCCTGAAACATCTTTTTATATTTTATGATTGAATAGCATGGCATTTCATTTCATTGTAAACTGGTCTCACAATTGCAAAACAGTTGGTGACCATGATACCATGATATGACATCAACTATTCCTAGTTGAGTATTAGACAACACTTGCTTGACAAAGGAAGAAAATAACATGGCATCACACAACATGACAATTGAGTACCTCAATGTCATAACCAGGTGAGTTAACCATATCATCAACAGTTCTCCCCTGCACCTGCTCAGAAGCGTCCTCAGGAAATGATTGATCTTGATAAGTACCTGTCCTTACAACTGGCAAAGAGTCAACTGTAGAGTGATCTTTCCATCCATGTCCAGGCATGCTAGATGAAATATCCTCAGCAGAACTACCATGCCTGTTTCTTGATGTGTTCTGTCCGGCATATTTATGGTAATCAGCAGATGCACCAAGTGCGTCATTTGATTTCAGATTATGTACAAATGGACGTGTGCTCAAGTATTCTGGTTTGGCAAATGTTTCCTTATGTTCGATGTTTTCACTCTCCATCTGTAATTTTTTTGCATATCTAGTAGAAGACTCTCAAATACAAGATTCAGGGACAATGGACACTTCAGGTCGTTCTTTCACTTTGCTTGCCTACTTTTACTTCTTGTTATTCATATATGCATGCACAACTTTGAAGATACTTAATAAACACTGTACATGGAGTCTACGTTACACGGATACTTCAGGATATGAGCGTATCGCGTATCCGATACGTATCGGACACGGATACGTATCCGATACGCCGCCGATACGTATCCGCGGAGTATCCGAATTTTAATTATTTTAAAAAAAAACGGATACGCTGGGCTGATACGTATCTGTTCCAGGATTCGCGTATCTGCTTTGGTGGATACGGCCCAGCCCAACAACAGCCCAGTCAAACACTTATCCACTGCTTTGCCCTACCCTCACGCACGACACACCGCAAGCGCCCCCATCCGCGACGCGCCGCCTCCTCTGCTCGCGACTCGCCGCGACCCCCGACTCGCACGCGCTCCCTCCGCGACGCCGCCGTCCGCTCGCCGGCGACGAGCAGCCGCCTGAGCAGGCAAGCATCCGTCCCATCCGCCGGCTTCCCTGCTCCCATCCGACGAGCATCCTCTCAGGGACGGCGCGACCCTCCCTGGCTTCCGTGCTCTCCGTCCGCCGGCAGCAGGCAAAGCACCCGTCCGCTCGTCTCCAGCCTGCTCGCCACTCGCCAGTCGCCCCTGTCCGCCCGAGCAGGCGAGCACCCGTCCGAGCAGGCGAGCACTGTCCGCCCGTCCGCCCCTGCTCGCTACTCGCCAGTCGCCATCGCCAACGCCAAGTCTCCAGCCTGAGCCTGCCGGATCGGGGTCGACCTCCAGTGAGTGAGTGAATCCCCTTCCCCATTCTCGATCTGTTCTATTTCAGTAGTGGAGCTAGAGTTAGTGATTCCTATTGCTTGATTATTGTAGATGACGTCTCCCAATTTAAGTGGTGCTAGTGCTAGTGGTACTGGTAGTGTAGGATCTGCAGCCACACAGCCAACAGACATTAAGGCTCCACTTTGGGATCATGTGATTATTCTGGAGAAGCCTAAAGCTGGTGGAGGAAATGCTATGTGGCGCTGCAAGTACTGTCCAATGCAAAAACTGAGTAGTTACACTAGAGTTGAGGCTCATTTGCTGCAGATTTCAGGAAAGGGAATAGGTAAATGTCCTAATGTCACATATGAAATGCTGAGTGCAATGAGAAAGGAAATTGAAAGGTGCAAGAATCTGGTGGAAAAATCCAGGTCCAGAATGGTTTCACTACCTACTGCTCCTTCCTCGAGCAATACCGATGACACCAACAAGAGGTCTAAGAGGGGGCCTACTTCTGCATTGGAAAAAGCTTGGAGAGCGGAAGACCGTAATCACTTGGATGCTTTGATCAGTAGAGCAATTTATTCTGGAGGGGTTTCTTTCAATTTTTTGAGAAATCCATATCTTCGAGAAGCTTTTGCCTTTGCTAGCAGCAGAAACATGCAAGGTTATGTGATGCCTGGTTACAACAGAGTTAGAGAGGGACTTTTGAAGCAAGAAAGGAGGCACATAGAGCGTTTGTTGGAGAGCACAAAGAGCACATGGTCAGAGAAGGGAGTCACAATCTGCACTGATGGCTGGTCAGATCCTCAGAGGCGACCAATAATCAATTTTGTGGCTGTTTGCGACAAGTCACCTATGTTCTTGAGAGCTGATAATTGTGAAGTTGAGATCAAAAGCAAAGAATACATTGCTGAAAAATTGAGGGCAATAATAGAAGAAGTAGGTCGAGATAATGTGGTCCAAATAATTACTGAGAATGCTGCAAATTGCAAAGGTGCTGGTCTAATAATTGAGGCGGAGTATAATAATATATTTTGGACACCATGTGTTGTGCATACCCTTAACCTTGCTTTGAAAAGTATATGTGAACCTAAAATAGGAAATAATCCTTCTGATGATGACAAATTTGTTTGGGAGCAGCTTGAATTTATACATGATGTCAAGACTGAGGCTGCTATGATAAAGAATTTCATAATGAATCATGGCATGCGGCTTTCAATGTTCAATGAGTTCAGCCGTTTGAAGTTGCTTTCTATTGCTGAAACCAGATTTGCCTCTGTTGTATGCATGCTGAAGCGCTTTGTTGAGGTAAAATCAGCCCTCCAACAAATGGTGATTAGTGACAAATGGAGCATCTACAAAGAAGTCAGAGATGATTCTCCAACTCCAACAGCCCAAATTGTGAAGGACTTGATACTTAATGATGTATGGTGGGATAAGGTAAACTATATTCTTAGGATTACCACTCCCATATATGAAATGATTCGTATGACAGACACCGACACACCATGTCTTCACTTAGTTTATGAGATGTGGGATTGAATGATAGAGAAAGTGAAGAAAGAGATATATCGATATGAGGGCAAGCAAGAAGATGAGGATTCAGACTTGTACTCTGTTATTTATGACATATTGATTGCTAGGTGGACAAAAGGAAATAATCCACTTCATTGTTTAGCTCATTCACTTAATCCAAGGTAAAAATTGACATGTCACTTGTGTCATTCATATTCTTCCATTGACTAAATCATAAAGTCAAATTGACTACTGCAGATATTATAGCAAAAAGTGGCTTGAAGAAGGTGTTGGCCGTGAACCACCCCACAAGGATAAAGAGGTGTCAAAAATGAGGATGGTTTGCTTCAAGAAGTTCTTTCCCAATCCAGAAGACTTAGCAAAAGTAAAAGATGAGTATGCAAAGTTCTCTAGTTGTTCTGAAGAGTTTAATGATCCTGACTCAATCCATGATAGATGGGCTGTTTCCCCTATGACTTGGTGGACAAATCATGGACAAGGAGCAGCCATGTTGATGAGTTTGGCCATGAAATTGCTTAGTCAACCAGCCTCATCTTCTTGCTGTGAAAGAAATTGGAGCACCTACAGCTTTATCCATAGTGTGAAGAGAAATGCTTTAACTCCAGAGCGTGCTGAAGATCTGGTCTTTGTGCACACAAATCTGAGGCATCTATCCAGAAGAAGTGATGCATACAAGACTGGAGAGACAAGGATGTGGGATGTAGGAGGGGACTCTTTTGATTCACTTGGTGATATTGGCATTCTTGAAGTGGCTGACCTGTCCCTTGATGAACCAGAATTGCAAGCTATGACTTTTGGTTTGGATGCTGAGCACGAGCAGCATGATGTAGTGGATGACAATGGGACATCTGAGTAGGGAATAAGACCTTGCTGGCTTGCTGCTGTCTTGCTGGCTGCTGCAATGTTGCATGTAGGCTGAATAAATTGCAAGCCTGAAGCCTTCTATTAGTTTCTTAAATTTGAGAATTGAGACTACTATATTTGAGACATATTGTTCTGTAATAATAGTACTTGCGACCATATATTGCTATCAACTTTATTGCTATCAGCTTTAAATTTAGACCTGCATTATTTTTATTTATTTTTATTTTTTTTAATTATTAAACGTATCCACGTATCCGCGTATCCGTATCCTTCCGATACCGATACGCGTATCCGTATCCGTGTAACATAGCATGGAGTAACACTGTACAGGAAAGACTAGCTTTTGGAGGATAGACATCAGTGTTACCATTGATATTGATGAACTTATTGAATAGAAGAATTTCTGAACACAAACATATCTTCATATTGTATGTTTGAATGTTATGCTAACTATGGCATTTTAATATCAATTGGTCTCACCATAACAACAAAACAGTTTTGCGGCCTTGATAATGTCATAGAAAAGCATGTATTCCTGGACAAGTACAAGATATCATTTAATTGACAAAAGTAGAAAATAACATGGTATCAGACACATGACAACTTCATACCTCAATTTCATAACGAGGAGAGTTAAGGATATCATCAGTTAGCACTTGCCCTTGCTGAGAGGTGCTCCAAGGAAAAGATTGATCTTGATGAGAACTTGTCATAACTGAGGAAGAGTCAACTGCAGGGTGACCTTCCCATCCATTTCTCAAAATGTTAAATGGAATATCCTCAGCACAGCCAAGCTTGTTTATCATAGCATTCCATCCTCCATATATATCGGAATCAGCAGGTTTACCAGGTGCATCATCTGAATTCTGACTTTGTACAAATGAGTATCTATTACAGTCTTCCAGTTTTGCAATAGACTTTTCCTTTTGTTGACTTTTTTCCCTCTCCTCTTGCTGTAGTTGTCTTGCGTTTTGAGCAGATAACTCTCTTCTTGAATCCTGAATAAATCAATTAAACAAAAGTTCAAACAACAAACACTAAGATTTAAGGATATAGGACAGTTAATTCGTCCTTTTAGGCCTTGTTTACTTGCAAAAAAATTTGCAAAATGTGAACAGTAGCACTTTCGTTTGTATTTGACAAATATTGTCCAATCATAGGCTAAGTAGGCTCAAAAGATTCGTCTCGCAAATTACATGCAAGCTGTGTAATTAATTATCTTTTTTATCTATATTTAATACTTCATACATATGCCGCAAGATTTGATGTGACGGGAAATCTGAAAAATTTTACAAAATTTTCTGGAACTAAACAAGGCCTTACAATGTTGCTTGCTCACTTTTAACATTTTATTTATGTTATGCCAAACTCTTGAGTATTACGTCAGAAATTAGGAGGCAATACAAGTGGAGCAACAATAACGAAATGGACATACCTAAATAGAATGCATGTAAGAATCACACTGTAGAGGACAAGACTGCATATTTTGAAGGATATGCACCAACCTTAACATGGATACAGATGAATTTATGCATATTTATAGAGTAAAAGCCATGCATGCAAACAACAGAAACCTCTCTTTACATGTCTAGGTACTCAGTATATCTCATACTAACAAAATTACAAAACATTTCAGTAACCCTGATTATATTACAGGACACTTCCTGATCAAGTGCAACACAATCTTATTAACAATACTGGTGGAAAATTACAAAATAGCAATCAAGTACCTGGATTTCATAATCAGGAGAGTTCAGCAAATCATTAGCAGTTCTCGCATGCACCGGCTGTGAGCAGTTCCCAGCAAATTGTTGATCTTCATGATTACTCGTTGTAGTGACTAGCAAAGAGTAAACAGTAGAGTGTTCCTTCCATCCATCTCACCAGATATTAGATGCAGTGTCCGTAGCTGAACTGCCACGGAGGTTTGTTGATGTATCCGCTACTTCATATACATGATTATCAGCAGATTTACCCATCTTTGTAGCTTCACTGAATTCAGTAACATGTCCTTCTGACAGATCAGTCGTTACAAGAACAGTAAACATATTTGATGTGCCAATCAACACATGATTACTTCTTTCAGAAATAGAATTAGCCATGTCAAAGGCAGAGGTGATATAACTGGTGGCAGCGCTGAAGGGAACATCATTTGCTACATGATCTGCTTTTAAATCAAGGCTTTCTGGGCGTTCAACCATGGATTCGATGCACGAAGATATTTCTGGCATCCTATGGATACGAAGATTTCTAGCTTTGATGTTTAGACACTTTATTTTCTCTAACAGTGCCACATCCTTCTTGATGACAGGTTGCTTCTCAAGTGCATCTGAATGGCTACCATTGACCTTTCTATGTATGAGATGTGGTAGACACTTTATTTTCTCTAACATTACCACATCCTTCTTGATGACAGGTTGCTTCTCAAGTGCATCTGAATGGTTATCTTTGACCATTTCAAGTACGAGATGAGGTAAACTTTTGACATAAGTATCAACAGGCACATGAGCATAATAGGAATCATTATTTTCTGGGTGATAAACCCTATGTGGACCATGCCTTTCTTCTCCACCCAGGTTCAGAAGGGATTGGTCATCATGAGTAAATGATTCAACAGGGAAGCTGCCAGTCTTGTCTGCAGGCTTGCATGGACCATATGATACCACTCCTCCAAGACAAATTCCATTCCTGTCAGGAGGGTGATCAGGAGGAGGATGCCAGTAGTCAATACATGGAGGAGGCATACATATATCAGGAGTTTGTGTAGCATGTAGTGGAGCTTGTTCTGGTTCCTTAGAGAAATTTGCGGTAGAAACAGGATCACCTCCTGACAAAACAAATATATATCTCATCATATGGAAAGGAAAGAAAATTATTTGAAAGAAAAATACTATGGTAACCTATGTTATGAAGAATGAAGCATAAAACCATGGGTAAGACTCAGTGAACAAGGTGTGTACCAGTTAATGGGACCTTTCTTTGTTCATCTCGTGCCGCAATAACAACAGAGCTAAAAGATGGTCGCCCTTGAAAACTATAGCCTGCAAATGAGAAGGCACTAAGTTTAAACAACATATGGAACTGACAAGCATTTAGCACCACTAACATAAATTTATCAAGAATACAGTTTATTTCTGGGCAAAATTATGATTTTAGATATATAACTGCATAAACAACTTTAAGCAGACTTTAGGCAAGATAATCTGGTGATACATGTAGACACCTTGTTGATCATTTGACTGAGAGTTCTTGGAATCAAGTACTGGGAAATCCTCTGCACATATGGTAAACCCCTTTCCGTGTGATGTAGGCCTCTGCATTGGAAAAAATATATTATTGGATTATACCTGACTTCTATATGTGTTCAGTTAGCTGATAACATGAATACCATATGGAATGCATACCTTTTTGGCAATAGTCCTTAATGGGGCTTTTGGAACATCCAAGAAAGAAATTTGAGAATGTGGAAATTTCCAGCTTCCTGATCTTAACTCTGTGCTTTGAGGACGACTTATCGCAGTTACAGAATCATGTGAAGTACGACCACAAGCAACAGGTGAGTCGAGCAAATCACTTTCATCTGTCGACGTGCTTGAGCTTCCTGGAGTAGAAGGGCGGTCATTGATGTTCACAAATGACCCAGAACCTTCACCCTTCTTGAGAGATAGGAGTGATGATGAACCCCATGCATTTGGTGCTGGAGGCATTGTCCTGTCACCCCATGGTAGAGCACCCCTGCATCCATTCCAACATCCCTTCAGATAGCAAAATATCACAATGGAGCCTCATCACTGTATATTATCAAGACCGCTTTAACACTGAATCAATACTATTCAGCATCAAAGCTTACATGGCTACTGGACACAGTTCAGACTTAAGGGGAAATCGCTAAACAGCAATCACAGGGAAACTGTCAAAAATTGTTTAAACTAGTAGTTACTTAGACAATACACACAAGGGATCCTTAAAGACAATACGCACAAGGGATCGTTATTTCTAGTCTAGGGACAAAAATTATGAAAGCATAAATTTGATTGACCCAACATCCTTTCTTTATTTTACATAACAGTAGTGCAAAACTATCTGAGCCTCCACCCATCAACAATAAAATCATTGTCAAGTTATATAACCACATAAACACTCCAAACACTGGGAAGGGAACAACCCGCTCCGGAATGAAGCCCCAGTGGGTAAAACTCACTGATAAGCAGAATTTAAACCCCCAGTTCAACTAAGAATGGCATCTCCAGATGATGATTTACGCCAGGGAAACGAAATGTCACCTCTGGCTTTGCAATTTATTAGGCTTCGGGGCCGTCTCAAGATCCCCCGCGGCGAGCGGCCTCCCCGGAGCCGCAGCGGCAGCAGCAAACCCCCACCTGCAGCGATAAACCCTAAACCCTTGTAGTCGGGGAGCACCAACTGAACCCAATGGAGACACAAAGCGATAGAAATGGGAGAAAGAATAAGGAGGCGAAGCGGATGGGACCTCTTGTCGGCGCTGAATGCCCGCGCCGGTGCCGCGGCCATGTCTTCCTCGCTCCTGCGGGGTTCGGAGCCGCGCGCGGAGGAGAACCCGGGACGTCGCGGGTGACGGTGGCAGCGAGTTGCAGGTGGCACGGGATGGGTAGGGGCGTGCTGGAGACGCAGGCGACGGCGGAGGACGAGGAGCGTGGGTGTCGCCGGCGGCAGGGGAGAGGCGGATACAGCAGGGGACGAAGGGAAAGGAAAAGTTTCTGTGGAATTGGAGCAGCGAGCAGCGGAGAGGGGTGTCTATGACAAGTGGGTCCCACTGAATGGTCGGAGACAAATGGGAGATCCCGGGAGACCGGGGCACATTGTCAGCGAGGAGAGAGAATGTCCATGACATGTGGGCCCCACTGAATGGTCGGAGACGAACAGGAGACCGGGACACATTGTCAGTTACTTTAGAACGAGCGACGCCACTGCTGCAGAAAATCTTTTTGGTTTTGTGCAAAATTTAATCGTCTGTTGCTTTGAACTCATGTTTGCGAATTTTTTTTTCAACTGCCAAAAAAATAATTGAATTTACCTCGCGTATGCCATAAAAACCGGTAAAGCAAACATAATTTAGATGAAATTAAAAACACATTTGAACACTAAACGACAATTCAGTTGACCCAGAAACAACAAATTTTGAAAAGAATTTTAGAAGTGTACACATGGTTGCCTTGTGTCCCGCTGAAAACCTGTTAAACAGACTGAATTTAGCTGGTAATAAACAAAAATTAGAATGCAGACAAGAGAGTGCAACCGTACACAAAATCCGTTGAAATTACAGAATATATAGGCAAGACAACAAAACATTCAAAGAAACACAAAGATTGTAAAACGAAAACGAAAAATACACAACATAGTTGCAATAGATCACATCTCCTTTTCATCCATTCAGCACAAGAACACACAAGATCCATACGCCAATTCACCACTGAGATCATCAGAAATTGTGGAAAAACTGATTTGAGTCACATAAACTACTACCCGGAAACTCATTTCATTTCTCCTATTGTACACCAAATTAAATAGGGAGAAAAGGGGCAGCGCACTAGATATCGTACAACTCATTAATCATTATACATCAGGAGCAGCCTGCTGAACTGCTGCGCCTGGAAATGTTTCGCCTGCAGGAAAACTGGGAAATGCACCATCAGTCCCTTGGAAAGGTTGGCCAGTAGGTGTGGCGCCAAAGCTGTTGTCATTCCCACCACATATCAACGGTGCAGCAGCAGGTGCCTGGACTAGGACACCAGGAGACATTGGCGACATTGAAGATGTATCGGCCAGTGATTGCTGAGGTGCGAGAGCAGGAACAGGCGGTCCTGCTGGTCCAGGGACAGGGACAGGGACAGGTGCAGGTCCCGCTGCTCCAGTTGCGGGAGGCAGCACATCGAAACCAGATCTTGCTCGGGGCCTGCGCTCCGGTGCTGCCCCATGGTCACGGCTCCTGCTCCTGCTGCGACTCCGGCTGCTGCTGCGGCTCCGACTACGGCTCCAGCTCCTGCTGCGGCTCCTGCTGCGTGACCAGCTCCTGCTGCGGCTCCTGCTCCTACTAATGCTCCTGCTATCACTTCTTCTGTCATAACCGCGTGACCGGCCTCTGTCTGGGCTGCGGCTGTAGCTCCGATCCCTACCCTTGTCTCCAAATCCTCGACGGTTATCATATCGTCCCCGGCCATCTGAGACAAACCGGTCATGTGGGCCACGGTCAGAACGCCCCCTCCCACCAAATCCACGCCCCCTCCCACCGCGTCCACCAGAAAAATCTCCCCTACCTCGCCCACCAAAACCGGGAGAATCACCCCTGCCACGCCCACCAAAACTGGAAAAATCACCCCTGCCACGCCCACCAAAACCAGGAGAATCGCCCCTGCCACCGCGTCCACCAAAGCCCCCAGGGCTTGCTCCACCTCTACTGCCAAAACCACCAGATCCACGCTCCCCTCTACCACCAAAACCACCTGATCCAGGGCCATCTCGTCCACCAAAGCCACCTGGGCCCTTTCTGCCACCAAAGCCACCAGGACCTTCCCGGCCACCAAAGCCACCAGGGCCCTCATGGCCACCGAAGCCACCAGGGCCTTCCCGGCTACCGAAGCCACCAGGGCCAGCCCGGCCACCCAAGCCATCAGGACCTTCCCGGCCACCAAACATGGCTGGGCTTTCTCGGACACCAAATCCACCTGGGCCTTCACGACCACTGAAACCTCCAGGACCCTCCCTAACACCACCATAACCAACAGGGCCACCAGCACCAGGATCAAAACGACGACCACCAGGCCCATCCCAGCGACTCATACCAGCAGCCTGGTTTCTTGGACCTCCAGAAGCACTGCGTGCAGCCATGTCTTGCAGCTGTGGAGGGACATGCTGATTGGCACCTTGCAAGAGTTTCACCAAATCACCAGCATATTTCCAATCTTGTTCAGAGAAAAAAGTGTACGAGACACCAGTAGCACCAGCTCTTCCTGTACGCCCTATGCGATGCACGTAGTCCTCTATCCCAGTTGGAAAGTCATAATTGATTACCACTCTGGAAAAAAAAACATATGGTGCAATAAAAATGAGCAACAGAAATTTGTCAATGTTCAGTAAGGTAATATTGGACATTGAAATATTTTAAGGATTTAATATCTCACAATCAAATAAGCCTCACCTGATATCTTTGATATCAAGTCCACGAGCAGCAACATCTGTGGCTACTAATATTGGAGCCCTGCCAGTTCGAAACTGATTGAGAACATTATCTCTTTCAGCCTGCGATTTATCACCATGAATGCTTACAGCATTAAAATTGCGACCAATGCCGCGAGCAAGCTGGTCACACATCTTCTTAGTCGAGCAAAATATGATGATTTTTGAGCCCCTTTCTTGATCTCTAAGAATCTGCTCTAGGCGCCGCTGCTTGTCCATAGGCGGAACCACCTCTACATACTGCAAACAAACAGGAGCCTTAGAAATGGATCATCCTAGAAACGGCCACATAATATATTACAGATAAAGGCTGACACTAGGAATTAGGTGCCAAAGAATGCTTTTCCAAACTACTTAACAATAATAGAAATTCTGACACCAGTCAGCAATGACACTTCAAGGACTCTGAATCCTAAAGAAAGGCAAAGCATAAAGTATGACAAGAAACAATCATAATTTCACCAGAATACCTGAGTGATGGATTTGTTGGCAACAAGTTCATCGATGCTGCCAATGTTGACCTGGACAGGATCTCTTAGTAAATCCCCAGCTATTTTTGTAACCTCCTTTGGCCAAGTGGCAGTGTACATTAGAGTCTGTCTAGTATTAGGAATCTCATCCACAATCTTCCGTATTTGTGGCTCAAACCCCATGTCAAGCATACGGTCTGCTTCATCAAGCACAAGTAATGAAACCTGATGGAGGCTAATCTTCTTCATCTCCAGTATATCATTAAGACGTCCTGGTGTTGCAACCACAATATCTGCTCCACGCTCAAGTTCTCTTAGCTGAGGGCCCTTTGAAGCTCCACCATATAGGCACTGAAAAAGAATGCATCAACAATGATTTCAATGTAAGAATGTGACATGTCATTAGTAAACATAGTACCAGAAATAATGCACATATTCTACAAGGCACTTAGGTAAAGAAATCTTGAATGATCGATACACAGCAATATTGTTCAGAACCACACAAGTTCATTTTCTAAGATTACTATAAAAAACACACTAGGCTAGGTAGGCGCTCAAGCTAGCCTAGTGCCCTGATAGCCGCCTCAGCCGCATCGGACTTTCTAAAGCGGAAGCTATCATTTACTTTTTGAAGAACAATACTTGAGTCAATGACTCTATTTTTTAAAGTCAATAGAGCACATTATCAACATTTGATATCCAATAACTTAATTACTATGCATTTTCTTACAAAACAGAAAAAATGTGCACATAGTTTCAGGACTACAATTGGTTGTTATCAATGCTTGCAAGAAAAGATAATAAGGCCATAATAAAAGATATCAGATCAGAACTCACTGTGCAGGAAACTCTAGATGATTGACCAAACTTAACTACTTCGTCTTGTATTTGTGAAGCAAGCTCACGAGTAGGGGCCAAAACCAATACCGTAGGACCCAACATCGGATTATTGTGGCATCTCCTCAGATGTATAAAAGCAGGAATTAGGTACCCCAGAGTCTTTCCAGACCCTGTCTTGGCAATAGCTACTATGTCCCGGTTTTGCAGTGCAACAGGCCATGTCTGAGCTTGAATTGGAGTGGGATTTGAAAAACCTGCTGCATGGATCTGAAATGAAAATAAAAATGAATAAGCATCATAAGTGCATGCCCACCTGCAGCAGATAATTGGTATTTTCCATAGCTAGTAAAAAATGGTTGCAAACAATGAGAAAGTGGTTAAATTCTATCCTAGGTGAATATGGCTGCTTACTTAAGCAACTCAAGGCATGAAGAAGCTCTTTGTTGATTCAGTGGCAGAGACAAGAAGCAGGAAGCCTCAGCCACATTTTATAATCTGAAACAACACCAATCCTCCCAATACTTGTCAGCAGAAACTAGCCACAAGTATTTCACTACAGTGCCCAGAAATTGAAAACTAATCGTTGTATTGGGGCACTCAGCATCACCGCAAATCCATTATGCTAAATCAGTGAGCAAACCAATACGATGTGCTCACTGTGAGAGAAGTTAATTTTCCATTTCCAAGATATCATTTTCAGTGGCCCACATTGTCAAGAATCTATAGGCTAAGTTAAATTTGTGGATAATGCAACCATGGATCCACAAGTAGCAAAGCCCAACTAAAGATGACATACCTCTCTCAGAATCTCTGGAGGGAATCCAGTAGCCTCAAATGTCATAAACGGAGCAGGAACATTCTCACCCTGGATATTAAGAAAATAGCATTCAAAATATAAATAATCAACAGGTGACAGTATAAAAGAATAATAAACAGGTAGCAGTCTAACTAAACAAGAAAATGAACTTGTACACCAAGAAAAATATTCTGAAATACCCTGTTACCAAGCTATGCATAGAGAACAGGGCATACTAAAATTTGTACAACTGCAGAAGTGCACCTCTCAGGCTTTATGAAATTTTGGTATCTCAAATGTATTTCTCTGTGCAAAAACAAATTATACTATACCTCTGTCCAGTTTTCTTGAGTAGCATAGGCCAGAGATGTATATGACATGCTTGAAATGTCAGATGTGTGCCACAAAAAATATTTTTTAGTCATGTAAATGTTAGATATCAACCAGTACCGCTATTATGCAAACGGGTTACTAAATTATTCAGAGATACAGAGTACGTTAAAAACCACATGTGGAACAGCATTTCCAGAATGTTTAAGTACAATGGCAAACTGCCTCTGGAGAATTTTTAAGTTGTAAACTGTATCTTAGTTTTGCGACAAAATATGTCCAGCAATGAACTCCTTACCATGGCAGTGACTTCATGGTGTTGACGGTATGCATCAGCTGAAGATACACTTGGAAAATCTGGAGGAGCAAACATACTTGATGGTGGCCTCACTGAAGTTCCAATAGGCAATGGACCAAGATTATGTGGATTTGGTACTGAATGTGGAGGTGCCATGTTATAACCACCAAAATTGTCTGGACGAGGATAAGGCGGTCCATTATGCATGCCCTGCCGCAGAAGTTTACGCAAAATCAGAGTGAATGGTTAGCACTTTAGAATTGAGGTTAGCATGAGCATAATATATAGAAAGCATTGAATATATCAGAAAGCTAATGGGCATTGTTGATAACATTTTTACAACTAGTTCCATTGATATGGTGCGGAAATATCATCAAACTTTACAATGTACAAGAAATTGTATAGCTTACTACTGTTATGGTAGGACATAAATTTAGGCAGTATAAGGGTGAGCAAGGCTTCAATAAGATTCAACATTACTGTACCAAAGATTATTACCATAGGATTTTGTGAAGTTGGGATAGGAGCAAGCTTTGGCTGCTGCTGGAGAGCCTTTGTTCCATCAAACCTTCCATAAGAGTGAGAGTCATCTCTTTCAAAGTGACCATCACTATTACCCATATCAAAACCCATTGGAGGTCGAATTGGTGATGGACCAGCATGATTTGGAACTGCATGGCCACTAACTGGTTTTTGCTGGTAGTTTGTATCAGCTCCACCTTGATGCATATGAGCAGGTGAGTTCATAAAACCCATGTTGTTAGTCTCAGCAGAGGATGATCCACCAGGAAGATGCTTGGCGGGATATAATGGCCCACCAACTCCAGGTATATTTGGCTGGCTACTAAGTGCTCCAGGATTTTGATGACTAGAAGGTAACTGCTGGTTTGGGAGAGGAGCTTGGCCACGCTGCTGACTAAGTGGCAATGAAAAGCCAGTCCGCTTGCCTTCATAAACTCCATCATCATCCTTCAACAATGGACTTTGTTGCCCATGTGACAGTGGCGGTTTTCCATGCTGAGTGAACGGCAATCCATGCTGCAGTTGACCTTGTTGAGATGGCATTTTAAGTCCCTGAGGTTGAGAAACCTGCGGCGACTGTGTAGCTTGGGCAGGGTGGTGAAAGCTCAAAGATTGTTGAGGATGTTGCCCTTGACTCTGAGGAATCCTAACTCCCTGCGGCTGCTGGCCTTGATTATAAGCACCATGCGGCATTTGAGGCTGCTGAGGTTGATTGTAGGCAGACTGTGGTATCATGGATTGCTGACCTTGATTGTAGGAAGGTTGTGGCATCGGTGGCTGCTGAACTTGACCTTGATTGTAGGAAGGTTGCGGCATCGGTGGCTGCTGAACTTGACCTTGATTGTAGGCAGCTTGAGGCATCGGAGGCTGCTGACTCTGACCTTGATTGTAGGCAGCTTGAGGCATCGGTGACTGCTGAGCTTGATTATAGGCGGTTTGTGGCATCTGCGGCTGCTGGTCTGCCTGATATGAATATGGTGGAGCCTGCTGTTGCTGCTGAGGTTGCATGTAAGGACCATGCTGATACGGCATGTGCTGAGGATGCGCGCTGTGGTACTGATGCGGCTGATTTGGCATGTACGCCTGCTGTTGCTGATATGGCACTTGCTGAAACGAAGCTTGGTGCTGAGCAGGGACATGCTGCTGAGCTGGCTGTTGAGTGTGCTGCTGCCCAAGCTGGCCAGCCTGAGGATAAGCTGCCTGGCCAGCCTGAGGATACTGGTGCCCTGCCTGGCCAGCTTGGCCGATGTTAGGCTGCGAATACACCCCAGGTGCAGGTTCCGGACCCTGCGCAGGGGTCGGCGGTGGAGGACCTGCCGGCATGGGGGGCACCCCTGCAGTTGCTGCAGCAGGCTTCTCATACTGGGTCACATTCGTCTCCGGGTTCCAATAGTACAGCGTCGCGCCATCAATCAGCGCTTTCCATGGCGCCGGGAGCGTGGGGTCATCCGGAGCGAACCGAGGGCCCGAAGAATCGGCTGCGGCGGTGGCCTCCTGAGCCGCCATGGTCACCAACTCTTCTTGCCCCCTCCTCCTTCTAATGGCTCACCACCTACGCTGCTGCGACCATAATGCAAATGCCCTGCACAAACCAGTAAAATTCAGGGGGAGTCGAACCAGTTAATGAAACTCGATTACTTCTGCAAGAGAAACGAAGTTCGTGAGCGTTATAGATGCGTAAGCTCGCAATTAGAACAGATCCGAAGACAAATAGCGAGATAGCTTAAGTTAGGGTTTGGGCGCCGGGTCCCGCGCAGCAGGGAGGGGAAGAGAAGGGCTGGCGTACTTGGAGGGTGCTCGTCGACGGCGAGGGGGGTTACAAAGACCTGGCGAAGGGCGGTGTGGAGACCTCGGCACCTGGCGTAGCGCGGCGGCGGCGGCGGCGCTAGCCCAATCGTCGGCGAGAAGGAGAGGGGGAGAGGGAGAGCGGACGCGGGGTGAAACGGGGATGACTAGAGACGGAAGTGTCGCCGGTGGGCCGCCCTGGGCCGTTCCTCAATCCGCGAAAGCCTTTAAGATAATTTTTTTCCTTTTTTACTTTTGTGGCTAGTACCCTTTTTTTTTTCTAGTAAAAGTTTTTTGGTCTCTACTATATATGAATACAATACATGTGCGGGTTTACGGTTTTTTTTTACATTATAAGTTTTTTCCTTACTTTTATTAGGCCCTGCTTAGTTTCGAAAAGTATTTGGATTTCGCTACTTTAGTATTTTCGTTTTATTTAGCAATCAGTATCTAATTATAGACTAATTAGAGATTTAAAAGATTTGTCTAGCGATTTACAAGCAAACTATGCAATTAATTTTTATTTTCGTCTATATTTAATTTAATGCTTCATGCATGTATCCAAAGGTTCTTAGTACAATACATTTGGAAGATAAGAAGAAGAGAGTTTAAATGAACATTAGTAGGAATATTTAAGTTTTTTGTTTCTTTCTTTTTCATTCTTTCGTCTTATCATCATTTATCCATGAAACGCTATCAATGCTAATGGAACATTGGTTGGAACATTTTTTTTCTCTTGAAGCTAAACATTTTTTTCTTTTGAGCCTATAGAACAATGTATATGAAACTGGGACAGTTTTTCATAAAGCTAGGACACTCTTGGCTAAACTTGTAATATTTTTCTCTTAAACATTGTTTTCTTTCATAAAAAGGTTCATCGTTTGAAAAACTATATTTGGCTTTCATGTCCCAAGATTTTATGTTCACTACAAAGTATTTCCAACACGGGGCATAACACAGGGCTCCTGCTCTTTTTTAGAGCCAAAACCAAAAAAAATCTAACGGCCAAACTCAAGTCCCTACTATATGGAGATACCTAAATCTTTCTCTCAGCCTTGTGGATATAGAGAGCTCTCTACTTTCTAGGGACTTTTTTCTTCTATCAACTCCTTCCCATGCATTTTTGGTCCATCTCTTCTCTAACGTCGTCACCCTATTCTCTCCAGCGGCACTACCACCGAAGCTAGTACCATCCCTCCCATTGAGGTCCTCCCCTTCTGCTACACCGCCACCAAGGGCAAGCCTGTCCTTGCTCACGGAGGACCTTCTCCTTGGTGAGATCCTCTTTTTCGCCGCTAGTTAGAATGAAGTAACTCACAAATAAGCTGTGAAAGATCAAGGACCCTAAATTTGAGAATTAAAGCTCTTAAAATAAGAGAAACCCTCAAATCCTAAGTAGGTGTCCTATGTTAAAGGGACCTTTTGTTCGTGTTTCGATAAACCTAACTATTGCTTTGATTTAGTTATTAAAAAAGTCAACAAAAAGGTCAAAACAAAAATAGAAAGAGGACCAAAACAAGAAGCAGGAAGAACTACAGAGAGGGGGAGTGTGAGAGTGAGATAGATGGTGAGAGACCTGTCTCGGTGTTCTAATTTCAGGAGAGGTTGCATGGACCTAGGTGAGTTTAGAGTTTGACAACTCATCATTTTTGATGCATGCATGGCTATGATCTATTGAACTGTTGAACACATTTTGTTGGACTGTCCGATAGGAAGATGTGCACTGTAAAAAAGTGCCCCGGCATTCACGCGCGAACTATCCAACAAAGAGGGTCAGACTACCCGAGAAATGACAGCAGAGCCCAGATAATGCAGAAATATTTGTATTTTTTTTTAAATATAAAATGCAGTTTACGCTCATGATGGTTATGATAAATCATAAAATACAGTTTATGCTCATGATGGTTACAATAAATCAAAGTACACGGTTGGGTTAGCACTCTTTTTGTACAAATAATACGTGAGTGCTAGAACTGCATTTGTTTTTTAGGATGAAGTGAGTGCGTGTACCAATTTTGAAATAAAAAAAAAAGAGATAGTTGTGTCCCACTCCCGAGGCAATGCTGTATGGGCAGATATATGTTTTTTTTTTTTGGAGACGTTCGGTCGCATGAGGTTGAAATCGTTTGCCAGAATCGATGAACTGATCCAAACAGCTGCAGCGCAGCCCTGGACAAATGCCAGAAGATAGTACAAAAATCGCAAAAGGAAATCATTGGGCCGCGGTTGAATTCTCGTTTCCATTTCAAGCGGGCCTGGGCCTATCGGACGTGGTCGGCTCCTCGCGCAAGTGTTGGGACGGCCCGACCACGTCTGATCTTGACCCTTGTGGGCCCGTTAACAGAGCCGCGACTGTGATCCGGTGAGAGGAGCAGCTATGGCGGCGCCGTGCCGTCGTCGTCGCCGGCACCATGAGATTCCTCCCCGCCGGGCTCTACTCCCTCTCCCAATCCGCCGCCCCGCGCCACATCAAATCCAGGTAACGCCTATTTATGCGTCTGTGAATGCTGCCCTGTCATATGCCCTGTTCTTATTTTAGACACCGTTTTTCTTCAACTCATCTGTCGTTTTGGCATTAGTTTCACACGAATATAAACAATAAAACGACATGCTGTTTTTCTTTCAGCGATGAGCGGCATGATGTACATTCCATTAGTTTTCTTATTATATATGCATCGAGTCTAGCTGCTGCATCTTGTTTCACTTGGCAAGCCAAGCGTCCATTCAGACCACCAACATTTCGTCACAGATTCACAATATGTGCTAAAACTTCCTGAGATTTATATAATATGTACCACACAAGAATATATCACCAATGGAGCCATGGATGAAAGGAAAACAGTGGGTTCTTTAGGGAGGTGTGTCCCCTTTGTAAGAAGACATAATGTCATTAGAACGAACAATGTTTCACCTTAATTGCACACCATCCAAACATAAAGGGGAAAACCAAATAAATTCCAGCAGCGGAGCACAATACCATGGGATGTGAATGCATACTTTGTCCATCCCTATTTATTTATTTATTTATCAAACATGAATATCATATATTTGGTAATAAGAAACTACCCACTCCAAATCAACAGAGCATGTGTCAGTGAATTGGAAAGAGCTCTGGGCGGCACCAATATCTTGCCATTTCAAGCAGTGACGACATGATCAACAATTACCTTCAGTCCATGGCCATTATTCTTCAGATCATCAACAAAGAACTTGGTTGCTTCATCTGCTTGGTCATTAACTCTGAGATGCACCTCTTTGAGATTTTCTAGGGTGTCAATGCCGAGCAAACCTTCAAAGGCACAAAACCTCATATCAATCATCTCCAGCGATGGCATCGCATTGTCGCTGAAACCTAGCTTTGGCACAAGAGGGGCAAAGAAGCGGAGCAGCTTCAGACTTGGGAATCCACCAGGGACAAATATCTCCCCATCAGACTGTTCTTTGTTCTTCTCGAGGATCTCCTGTGTGTCCTCGTCAAGATTCACTGCATTCAGAGAAAAGGTGAGAGAAAACAATGACGGCAGGGCGCAGATGAGCTCCAAAGTGTCAGTCCGGAGAACTGTTAACGACAGGGTTAACTTGTTCAGCATATGCAGTTTACTCATCCACTGTGGGGGCCTTTCTAACATTCCGGACAGCTCAAGGGCAATAAGGTATCTTGGAGGTGCAGACATGGTGTCCAAGGAGTTGATAAAATCAGAACCTTCATCATTTATTGCCAGAGTTTGCAATCCACAGCTGCCAAGGTACTCAATAGAGGAGCGTAACTCTTTGAATGTGTCACCATCCTTATTTATGCTAAGCTTATAGATGGCAAACTTCCTTAATCCAGTCAACTGATGAAGGCCTGCTACAGCTGTTGATTCGCCAATGATCTCAATTCCAGACAGTACACGGAGTGCTTTCATTCCATCCTTACTTTTTTCCTGTGGCAACATACTTTTCCTTGGGTCTTTACTTTTTTCTTGAGACAGCCTCAACCCCTTCCTTGGGTTTTTATTTCCACCAAGTATGCTACTGATTCGTTTTAGCTGCCCTACAGCCTTGGGAAGCTCCCTAACATTTGTCTCTCTGATGTCAAGAGCTTCCAAATACTCAAGCTTTTCAATCTTCGAGGGAATTTTGGCAATCTCTGTCCGTCGAAGGCCCAAATACTTCAGGACAAGCATGTTACATATGTCCTTCAGATGTTTCTCTTTCAACCCCTTCCAGCCCTCAAGATCGAGCACTTGTATTATTGCATTATTGAATGAATGAAATGGCAATTGGTTCAGGCTCCCAAAAATGGTCAGTGATCGAACCTGAGACAAGTTCATACCTTTTGTTGAATTTCCTGACTTGGAACCACTGCTCTGCATTGAAAGTCGACGGACTTTATTGCTAGGTGCTGGCATCATCCAGTGGCCACCTACTACAGTAATAAAATTCTCTTCATTCGACTTGGACACAATATATTCAAGGACCATGTCATGAACTTGAAAGGTTTTTACTTTCCCATTGCTACCGTGCTCCACAGGACGTATTATCTTTCTTCTTGTGAGCTGATTAAAATATGTCTCTGCAACTTCCTCCTCTGTCAACCCTTGTTTCTCACTAACAAAACCTTCAGCTATCCATCGCCGGGTCAACCGCTTCCTGCTAATTTTCCAACCCTTTGGAAATATGCTCAAGTACAATGAACAGGTCTTGAGATCTGCAGGCAAATCATTGTAGCAACAGTCAAGTATCCTTGTAACCCCATCTAAAGTAAGAGAAGTCACAGGTTCTGGAAATAATGATTTGCAGACTTTTTTCCAATCATCACTGTGTTTGCTTGGGTTGCAGGCAACTAGGCCAGCCATGGTGACTATGGCCAAAGGCAAGCCCCCACAAATTTTCCAAATCTCTTCAGGGACATGGTTCTGAACTATCTCATTATTTTTGCTGCTTTTGGATTCAGAAACACCTTGAACGAATAATCTCTTGGACTCATCACCAGTGAGAAAATCAGCTGTATGCAGAAGGTCAATTTTATCATTTGGGGAGCACGTAGCACCAACAGCTTGAAACCTTGAAGTCACTATTATTCTACTGCCTCTATTATTCTCTTCTGGCAAACAAATTCTGATGCTCTCCCATGTCTTTGCAGACCATATATCATCAATTAAGAGGAGATACCTGGGAAGAAATAAAGGACAAAACACATATGAGGAAAATAGGCACACTTATTGGTTATGACATTAGGATTTTTTTCAGTGATGCTACTTGCATGTGTTTTACATCCTGATAAAAAAGAATGAAGGTTTGTACTTTTTCAAATTTGTAACGAAATCAATGTCTATGTAATTGAATTGTGATTAAACAACCCAAATTCTGAAACATTATAATTCAAAAACTTGAAAACAAATTCTATTGCAATTTGGATTTCAGCCTTTGTTTGTCAAAGCTCTGGCTTTGGATTTCTGGGAGCTGGGTATTTCTTGCTCCAAAAATCTATAGAGCTCATGTTATGGAAACACCTAAGTTGTTTGCTTGAAATGTTTTCTTTCTACTGAGAACAAGTAAAAATAGAGTATTAAAGTACTTGATTTTGTCACACCAACTTCAGATATGACGTGAAAGTCAGACATGTAGTTGTGCCAAATGGGGCCGAATTTGTTGTGTTAGATTAATTGATAGTTTGAACTGGAACCAAATTATAGTTCGAACCCCTATTTTGAATTACTGAAGTTTGGAGTCCCATTTCCGCAAAGAAAATTCTAATTGGTCCAATACCTTTTTGTAATACAGCCGAACAAACCGATTTAGTCCCTTGATACATCTTTCGTTTTTTTATCTTTTAATTTCTCTTCAAACCATGAACCCTTCCATTCACTTTCTTAGCCCCACCAAGTCCAGAAGATATCCATTTTTCACCTCCTTTGACTAGAAGATGAGTCCAACTTACCTTCTCGAACTACAAAACCGAAGATTGATACACCTATTGAATTATCTATGTATCCACCCTATGGGGTTTTGAGGGCAATTTTGTCCTACAATTGCCACATTAATGATCCCTCCTCTCTAGTGCCGCGAGACCATCGCCGTGCTCCGTCCGTCCATCGCCGTAGACGGAGAGAAGGGCATCCATGCAAATAGAAACTTTTTACCGTGTTCACTTTGTAAAACTGCTAGAGAGAAAATTTTGATTTGGGTTTGATTAATTACGAGAAAGTTTTGTGTTCATTTTGCAAATAGCCCTAGGAAAAAAACCACGCTTATGGTGATTTTACCAAGTTAGAATACTAAATTGTTGGAGAGAGATCTTTTTTTGACTTGCCAAATAAAATAGCGACTTGCTAAAACTAATGATTGCCAAATAAATCTTTATATCATAGCAGTAAAGGGGGTGTCTGCTGCTTTCTTCACCATGGTGGCATAGCAAGCAGATCCCATACCAACTTGAGAAGATTCTTGATTTTTTTTCTATACTGTATTTGATTGTTCCATCTATTTTATCTTCCATAGTTCCTGCTTCAGATTATAAAGAAGTAATATCCTGTCAATGGCTTTAGTATTTGCATGAGTTTGTTCATGTAGTATGTTATTCCACTTGAATAACAGAACCAGTTTGATGTGAGAATAGATGGGGCTCATAGCTTTTTTTAGTCTAATTCACCGGATTGGCACATCAATTTATCAAGACTTGGAATGGTCTCAGTTTGAGTATTTGTGCAATACAATTATACAAATTGCTTATAGTAAAATATTCTATCTGGTGATTGCTAAGTTTTGATATGGTAAATGTGTTCCTAAATTACAAAAGTTGGTGCTAATTTAGTCTTCAATATTCAGGCCTTAATTTGTGGTTTTGCTCCTGGTTTCAGTATTCAAGACTGCAAATTTCTTGGAACTTTGTAGATCAGTTGTGTTTCTCAACTTTTCTACATAGCATTTGTTAAAACTTAAAACCAAATATATGTTCCCAAATGAAGAACCGTAATTTTTATATAGACTTTTTGGTTAGTGGGGTAGGTTTGTTTTTTTGTTTTATGATTTATTTTAGTTTTGTAAATTTTTTCTAAATGTCAGCGTAGCGTTAGCACGGGCAATATACTAGTCTTTCATAGTTTGGTCGTTCTGTTGTGCCCATGCTAGGCCACAACCAAGTGTAGTAAGGATTTGAGTGACTAGAGGGCATGGGTCACTACTCACTACCAATACCAAGTGGGAGTGTGGGAAGCATAATGGCAGCAACCAAGTTTAGTAATTTCCATCAAAATCAGCAAAAAAAATGCTTGTACTAGCTGGACATGATAAAAACCCATACCGGTCATTTAATCTTTTCCTTTTTAAACCTTTTTTGCCCAATAGAGTCTATATAGATTAGAGCATCTCCAAAAGACTAGATAAAATTATATTCTAAACTACAAGATTTAGCCATTGTGTAAAATAAAAAACTCACTCAAAGCATAGAGTTCCACAACAGGCTTTGTATAGGATAGCTAGTGAGGACGATATGCTATATATGACAAGCGAAAGTTTAGGGATAGCAAACTTGTTATTTTAGCAAACCAGATAGCACACCTGTTGGACTTTAATTTTTGCTTTAAAAATGTAAATATAGCCTAGATAACATGGATAGCATATCTGTTGGAGTTGCTCTTAATGTATTCCCAACTATATAAGCCTAAGGACAAAACCCTAGTCAAGGAAATTTCACTTCTCCCTCCTTAGCCACAACATGCATTCCACCCCTTAGCAGACAAGTTCCAGTAATGTATGGTACGTGGTACAATACTTTGAGAAAATATGGGACAAAGAGAGTATACAGCTTCAGCTCTTTCCTTTAACTAGAGGAACACGTATCACTTATAAAAGGAATGTCACGGGGGCGTAGTGGTTGGTCCATTGCTCTACTCTCTCCGCTGCTATGAAGGTACGACCTCATCATCTCCAAGTTCGCCGCCGTGCGTCTCTTCCCGGCCATCAATACCTCCTCGATGCCCTGGTCGCCTCCCACGCACGGGGCACCCCTCCCCTCCGCAACTTCCTAGTTGTCTGCCATGCACGGGGCACCCCTCCCCTCCGCAACTTCCTAGTCTGCCATGACGCTGGGATCCTACCGGATGGGTGCACGTGCACCTATAACATTCTGATGCAAGCAATGGCTGCATCCTGACTCTTAGAAACAACGAGTCATGCATCCTGTCGTGCTCTGATTTCGTGACTCAGAATGATGTTCTCGGAATAGGAACGTGGGGCATGTTCCCATCCCCCCAGCTGCTAATAAGCTCCACCCTCTTTTGCTATATGTGTTCGGTTGTCAGCTGGACCGCCACCGCCACAATCCGTAGTGGTTGGCCTACATTGGTTGTGGGAGGTGCAATTGTCATCATTGAACCTTTGCCCCCTATCACCAGTCATCAGACATGGATGTCATGAGGGGAAGAGTGTGTGTAGATGTTTGTGGGAGGACTTGATGTGTAGGTGCAAATGTGACATTCCCATTGTTGATGGCAATACTAGAGGAACAAACATCAAGAATGAAGGCATTGGAACGACAATAACTAGTACACTTTTGTCCCTAGTCTACCTTTTGGAATAGTTTCCAATAATGATGGATGAAGGGTAAGTGGAATGAGGTGTTTGGAAAAAAGATATGTTACCAACATTGAGCATAACATGGATGGAGACGGCAGAGTCCATGATACAGTTGGTGATGGTAGGTGAGGTCAAGCTTATGGTGCTGAAGGAGTTGGTCGAAAAAGGCCGTTGATCCTAGGACATAGTCTAGGGAGACTAGCGGCGCCTATGATGGTGTTTGGTTCACTCCTCACCTCCTAAATCTAGTCCCCATTTAGTCACTTTTACCCAAACACTATGACTAAAATAGACTAAAAAGTGCATTAGCCAACTAGTCACCCAAGTGTGGCTAAATGGGACCACCTTTTACTTACTTTGGAGCCAAACACCTTGACTAAAAGGGGCTAAAAGGCCTCTTTTAGCCTCTTTTAATCCATCAAACCAAACATGGAGTGACTAAACTTTAGGGGGTTTGAACCAAACATGCCCTTATACCTACTGCCACGAGCATGCTGGTTATGGTGGTACAGGCATCATGGGAGGCAATCCCGATGACAGATGGACACTATAGGGGTTGGGTGCTCACCATGAAAACTTGTTTGGAAGCAAGGTGCCCAAAGCGCCCATCCCAAGGCACTAGAGGAGGATTGCACTGTAGGGCTGTTGGTGTCAGCTAGTGGGCACCATGGTGAAGGAGCCCATCCAGGGATTTTGTAGGAGGGCTGAGGAGTGAGGAGAGCTAGAACTAGCACCAACACTATTAGGTTGGGTCGGTGGCAAAAGTGCGGTGGGAAGTGCCACTACTACAAAAAAAAATTAACCGTCACCTTTTGAAAATAGGCTCGGAGGTGGGCAGGTTTTTGAACCGTCTCGGTTAATGGTTCGGATTAATCGAGACGATCACTTTTTATTAACCGAGGCGGTCACAAACAACAACCTCGCAAAATGGATTTATCGAAGCGGTCATCTTAATTCGACCATCTCCAAAAATAGTTTATTTTCAAAGGCAGTCGCATTATAACAACCACCTCCATAAATCCATTTTTGGAGGTGGTTACACTATAGAGCCTACCTCAGTAAATGATGGCCCAGAGGTAGCCCATTCGGCCTGATAACCAACTGATTGTATAAATACAAGAGTTTAGGGTTTCCTTCCCACTCCACTCCCCATCCGCAACCACCGACGCCCCAGGGGTCGTGCCCCAACTCCCCAGTCGCATAACCGTGTCTGACGCCCCTCCCCTCGCATGCCCAGCGCCCCCTCGCCCCCTCCCTCTCTCCACCTTCCTCCCTTCTGACTAGCGGCAACAATGGCAACCTCCCTTCCTTCCAAGTGGCGGCGGCGGCGGCTCGTTCCTTCCACTCAACGCCCCAGCCTCCAACGAGCTCCCTCCGATGGGTAGGTGGTGGATCCGGCAAGGTCCTCCACGTCGAGCTCTAGATCTGGTGGGTGGGAGGTGGATCCAACAAGGGAAGACGCCAGAGTGGCCAGATCCGGCGAGGAATGACGACGGGATCCATGCCGTCTGCCTCTTCTCTGATGAGCTATCCCCCTCCTCTCTGAGTGTCTCTTCCCCCATCTTCGACGCGGTAGAGGCGGTTCTGGTTGCGACAGGCAAGCAGGTCCAGAGATCTCATCAGCGAGCACCAGCGGCGATGGCAGCATGTCGATGGGCTTGGCGGGCTTGTCCATGGAATTTTTTTGTTTTTTTATTTGATTAACCGAGATGGGCAGCAAACCACCTCAGAATATAGGTCATCTACCGTGACCTTTGATCCAAGGCGGTTGTGAAAACCGCCTCGCTTAATTGATTTTGCCCGCCTCGATAAAGATTATTGTAGTAGTGTGCCAGGCATGGAGGAGACAACACCTAGGAGATGTTGGTGGTGGTGACCTTCTACTAAGGAGTAAGCGAGCTGTCAACTATTCAGATGTGGGGTCTAGAGTAACCTCCTTGTGAGGTCACTATGAACCTTGCTGAATGGAGGGTGTGCTTCAGAAGGTCCTGCATGTGGTCATATTTGGTGTTGAGTCCATGAAGAACATTAAGGACGAGGGTGCGGTCATGGATGATCTTATCAAGATCACCAAGAGCGATGACCATGCCTTTCATCTTGTGGCACTAGTCATTGGTGGACAAATCACCCTAGATGAATGTGTGGAACTCAACATCTAGGTTATGAGTGCAAGTCTCGTAGTTCCCAAGAACTGTTCTTTGATGCCGATCCAAACATCACACGTGGTGCTGCCGCAGACGTGAATGGTGTCCTGAGTTTGATTGTGATGGTGCCGAGTAGCTAAGACAGAGCAAAGCAATCCATCAGACGCCATGGAGGACAGCCAAGGCAGGGCACGTTGAAGAGGACATGGTCAACAAGGGTGTAATACTCGAGACTGAGCAACACGAAGTCGCGCCATTTGTTGTAGTGGGAGATAGGGGATTGAGGACCACTAGTACAATGGAGCGGATGTTCTAGACACCCGTAGCCTGAACATGGATGCTGGCAATGATGGAAGCTTCATAATTGGTATGAGTGTCATCGTCGCTGATGTTGGAGCCCTCGTCCTCGAGGAGTAGTGGGGTGGTTGGTCCTAGCCACAGTAGCCTCACATTAAATGTCTGTGGCCACAGTGCGCTCATCCTCTAGGATGGCGAGGGCTGCACGAATGCGGTCCTGGGCAGCGGTGGCTGCCGTGGTAGGACCTGCAGAGGCCCTCTCCAGTGCAACCTGCTCCTTGGGTCATGGCAGCGGAAGCCGCATGTTCGGTCGCAGATGCACGTTTGCACTCAGCCTGCTCAGCAGCAATGGCCGTGGCAGAAGGACGTGGTGGCCCAGGAGCCATGGAGGGAGGACATAAGAGGAGGGTGCGGATCAGCGGATGGAGATCATAGGATCTCAAGAGTCTCTTGATACTATATTAGAGCATAAACAAGCTTGTATATTCATTGATATTTGAAGAAGGGTTCAGTTACAGATATTAGAGAAAGGCTAAACTAGAGAATTATGGGGCGGAAGTCCGAGACCCTGGAGGCAGCAAACACAGTAATAGCAGGTACTCTCTCCATTACAAATCCTAAGACGTTATGGCTTTTGTAGATACATTTATTTTACTATTATTTAGATATAGTAAATATATCTGAGTGCATAGAAAAATCTATTGAATCTAAAAAAGCCAAGATGTCTTATAGTTTGGAACGGAGGGAGTATTAAACATGCTAACATATTAGAGTATTGTTATGAAATAAATGTATTAGACAATCAACAACAGCCAATTCGTCTAGAGCATTGAAATACACATAAAGGAAAGAAAAAAGGAGCATAATAAATATGCACATCGCTAACTCAGTGACCATTATTACGATCCTGCTTCACTATCTGAAGTAGTGAGCAGAAATAACATAGATAAGGTACCAGAAACTTGCAAGTATGAAATTGAAACAAAAAGTTGTTGTATGGATACATGTAATCTGGGTAGATCACAAGAGTGAGAAAATCAGGTAGTTTATTAAAAAAGAAGCAAATAAATGGTATGTACCTCTTATCAGCCAGTTGCTTTTTCAGTTCGTTGACAAGTTCATCATGGTCCATTGTCTCAATCTTGATTGGCTTTACATCAGAGCTCCCATCATTGCATTGCTGCCTGTGAATTTGGATTAATGGCAGCACAACTCGATTCAGTTTCTTTCTAATTTGTGCCACCAGTGTCTTGTCCTCGGGGGTTCCTGGCTCACTGCCTTGCTGCTTTTGATCTGTGTCTTGCGGCATGACTTGATTCAGAATGCTCCTCATGACTGCATCTTGGTCATAGTTCTGGGACACGGTGACTGACGCCCGGCACTCAAACTCATTCCTGACATTCCTGTACAATGCTGTTGCAATGGTGGTCTTCCCCACACCCCCAAATCCTACTATGGACAAAACAGCTCTCTCATTAGGATCAGTTTTGGATAGCCACTTCTCAAGTTTGTCCATGTCAGTAGCGACCCCCACAGGCTCCTTCATACCGATGAGCTGACGGGCCGCGACCTGATGTTCAGCAATGTCATATGTGGCTGCACGAACACCAGGCCTATTGCTAGTGTTGTGGTCTGGGTTGTTCACTCCATATCTGCTGCGGCGTTCGGCAATCTGTTGCGCCCGGACCTTGAGGTCAACAATTTTGGAAGCAATTTCACGGCGGGGCCACCATGTCCAGAGCTCATAGATTCCAATGACTATCCATGAGCATGTGAAATCACTGACGACGGGCTCATTGGGGAGCCGGTGGGCAAAGTCATCTATGCAGTCCTCGCAGTCGTAGGCCATGTCACGGATCTGCTTCATCCAGTCCTTCATCCGGTTGTCTTGCCCTTCAGGTGCAGAGCTCAGGTCGCGGAGGAAGGCCTGCATGCTGGCAAGCTCGTCACTGATGTACTGGATGTCACCACGAACCCCCCTGATCAGAGAATACTCCTGGGCGAGAAGGCCACCAAGCTTGCCCAGGAGAGATTTCATGGTTGCTTCTGAAGCACCAACCACCAACTCCATCTTCTTGTTCGGTGTGCTTTTCTTCACTACAAATTCCCACAACAAAAGATCTCCCACTGATGCAGGTGTTGAAATATACGAGCTGTGGAAAGTTGAGATCAAGCACAGACATTCACAACTTCACTGTACACCCACGGCCTGCTCCGGTGAACAAATCAACGAGAAGAGAAAAAAATGTAAGGGTCATCACCAATGAGCATTTTATATATAAGAAGCATGTAGATTAACACATTCCTTGAATACTGTCATATAAAACAATTCTAATTATTGCAACGAACGATGAATCATCTATGTCGTGATATGAAGATATATGGAATATGTTAAATTTAATCTCGTCACTAGAGTATCTGCATGTTTATTTTTTTATTATGTTTTTTTTTAAGTTCACTGCAGGAGGAGAGGTTCCACACCTGAACGTGTGTATTGATTTGATCGTGCCCGGAGGCAAACATTGTTTAGGAAGTACACCATTTTGGTCGTAATTGATTTTTTTTGGAACGTCGTAATTGATTTAACTGTGTATTACATACTAGCTCTGAAAACACCAGACCAAACCTCAGCGAATTTTTTTTTATTTTTAGCCTAAATTTGAAACAAATTTCAATTTTGACACGCTTTCAAAAGTATTTTCAGAAATAGGCCGTTTGGCCCCGCCACCATGCATGGCGGGGCAAATGCACAGTACCCCGCTATGCATGGCGGCGGGGTAGGGATGCCACGTGGCTGCCACCTGCCAGCTCGTGCTGACGTGGACCCCGCCACGATCCATGGCGGGTTAGCCGACCCCGCCGTGGATCATGGCGGGTTGAGGAGAATGTGACGGAAGCCGGTGTCAGGCTATGCGGCAAGGGCCTTGTTTACTTCACCCCAAAAACCAAAATTTTTTTAAGATTTTTCGTCACATTAAATTTTGGAGCACATGTATGAAGTATTAGATATAGATGAAAATAAAAACTAATTGCACAGTTTATCTGTAAATCACGAGATGAATCTTTTAAACCTAGTTAGTCCATGATTGGATAATATTTGTCAAATAAAAACGAAAATGCTATAGTGCCAAAATCTGAATATTTTTCGGAAGTAAACAAGGCCAAGGTCATTGCATCATGGCGGGTCTTTGCATGCAGCAGGCAGCAGCAGCAACACGGGCCAGCCTGACGCCTTGTTTAGTTTACAAATTTTTTTAGATTTCGATACTGTAACACTTTCATTTTTATTTGACAAAGATTGTCTAATTATAAAGTAACTAGGTTTAAAAAATTCGTCTCGCGATTTACAGATGAACTGTGCAATTAGTTTTTATTTTTATTTATATTTAATATACCATACATGTACCGCAAAATTCGATGTGATTAGAAATCTTAAAAAATTTAGGAACTAAACAAGCCGAACGTCATCATATGCTGCAGGCCTGAACACCACAGACCAAGACCCGACGGGTGGACAAGTCTTGTCAGCCTTGTTTAGTTCAAAAAAATTTGCAAAATTTTTTAGATTTCCCATCACATCAAATCTTTAGACGTACGCAAGGAGTATTTAATGTAAATAAAAATAAAAACTAATTATACACTTTGGTCGAAATTGATGAGACAAATCTTTTAACCCTAATTAGTCCATAATTAGACAATATTTGTAAAATAAAAACGAAAATACTACAGTTCCGATTTCCTAAAATTTTTTGGAACTAAGCAAGGCCCCTCTCTATCTTATGTGCATTGCATTGCTTGCCCATAGGGCTCCTGTGCATTGCATTTGCTTCCGTGTTTAGTTCTGTATGTACAAATTTTTGTGACGCTGTAGCATTTTTGTTTATTTTTTGTAATTATTGTCCAACCATAGACTAATTAGATTTAAAAGATTCATCTCGTAAATTCCGACCAAACTGTGCATTTAGTTTTTATTTGCGTCTATATTTAATATTCCATGCATACGTTTAAAGATTCAATATAATGGAGAATCTTAAAAAAATTTGGATTTTTAGTTGGAAGTAATCAAGGCCATACACTTGTTGGGTTCGTTCCATGCATTGCAACGCAGCTCGTACGTACCCCGCCATGATCTATGGCGGGATACCCTTAACCCGCCGTGGTCCATGGGTACACGTTAGCAGCCTCGTCGCCATGCACGCCACGTGACGGCTCTACCCCGCCACCATGCATGGCGGGGTGCAGTGTATTTGCCCCGCCATGCATGGTGGCGGGGCCAAACGGTCTAGTTTTGAAATTTTTTTCATAACCGGATCAAAATTGAAATTTGTTTCAAATTTGGGCTAAAAATAAAAAAAAAATCACCTCAGCGGGGTCCCTGTCCTTGTTTGGAAGCCGTAGCTTCCAGAGTTTGACATCAACCAGACATGCTGTCAACTGTCATCACCTGACGGAGGCTCACCCTCTCTGACCTGAAGACAACCCCATTCCTACGCATCCAGAGCTGCCAATAGCTAGCGCTACCCTTTGGCCATGTTGCGTCCGAGGAACCTTCAGAAGATGATGCTACCATCGACGGTGATGATGTTGATGCGTCTGCTGCCCCTGTCCCAGACCAGCATGGCGCTCTTCTTCAGCATGAGGCAGCCACCCTTCTCAATTTGCACGCCCAGGCCGTGGTAGTGCAAAACATCTGTTTACTCGTGCCCCTTGTCCTCGACATTAGCTCAATGCTCTACGGCTGCTGGCGTGAGTTGTTCCTCCTCGTCATTGGCCGCTACTCCATGCAGAGCCATGTCGTCACCGATGCCGCTGCCCCCGACCCTGACTCTCTAGATTGGGCGCGCATGAATTGCATTGTGCGGACCTGGATCACCGGCACCATCACCTTGGCCCTCGCCGAAACTATGGTCAAGTGCGACGCCTCTGCTCGCGTAAATTGGCTCGGTATCGAGTCATAGTTTCATGGAAACTGCAGAACTCGTGCGCTGCATCTTGACGCTGCCTTCCGCAACTTCAAGCAAGGCGACCTCGACATCACCACGTACTGCTGGAAACTCAAGGGCATGGCGGATGCCCTCCATGACCTCGGTGAGCCTGTGAACAACCACACCCTTGTCCTCAATCATCTGCACGGTCAAAATGGCTGTTATGACTTTTGAAGCCATTGGGTCCATCTTCGCCGTGGTTGCCTGTTCCCGACTTTCCTGCAGGCTCGCAATGATCTATTGCTTGAGGAGCTAACCATGGAGGATTCTACAGCCTCAGCGCCCCCCCCCCCCCCCCCCTTGGCCACTGCTCTTGTTGTGACTAAGGGTAGTGGCCGTCCCTCAACTCTGGTGCCCCCTGCTGCCCCCTGCATCACAGCAACAGTAGCATCCGCCGGCTGCACAACAACCCTCTAGAGGGGGCAAGAATGCACGACATGGCAAGCACGGCGGCAGCGGACGCAGCAACAATGGCATTGGTGCTCCTACCACCTCTTCGTGGCCTAACTTGCACCAACCATGGACCAGGTCCATCAACATGTGGCCTGGACCCTGTCCCTCGACGCTGCCACATCCACATGCCCTACTCGCCATTGTTCAACAAGGCGCTGGAGGGCAGCCGGTGCCTCAGTCACCGCTCACAGGCGCCCAGCAAGGCTGGGGAGTCCACCCAGTGTCCAATAGTGGGCACTCCCTCTTGCTGGGCTATATAGCCCCGCCATTCCACCACCCAGCTAGGACATGGCCAGTCTCGCCGCCAACTTCCAAATAGCCCCCATCGACAAACTGGTATTTCAACTCCGGGGCTTCCAACCATATGACATCTGACACTGGTATAATCATTGGGCCTTCTTCTCCACATATAACACCTCCATCTCATATTGTTGTTAATAACGAGAACCTTCTTCCTGTTACTTCCACTGGCGTTATAGCTTTACCACATCATTTTCATCTTAATAATGTCCTTGTTTCACCAGGTCTTATTAAGAATCTCATTTTAGTACGCCTATGGAGTTTGACCATTTTGGTTGTTCTATGGCAGATCTTCCCTCTCGGAAATAGATCATTAGGTGTGATAGCTTCGGTCCCCTCTATCGGCTACAGTTCTCGGAGTCTGCCTCTGCCTCTGCTCTACTCGTCGCTACTAGTCCTTCACTTTGGCACCAACGTCTCAGTCATCCTAGCCATGAAGTTCTCTCTAAGCTAGCACAGCCATAACTCATAAGCTATTCCAAGTAATAATAGTGCTATTCAAACATTGTGTCATGCTTGCTAGTTGGGTCATCATACTCGTTTATCCTTTCATGTGTCATCTTTCAGAACCACTCATACTTTTCAGTTAATCCATTATGAATTGTGGACCTCACCCAAATCTAGTGTTTCTAGTTGTACTTGATGATTTTTTGCACTATTTCTGGACTTTTTCGCTTCAGCTAAAGTCTGACACTTTTCCTACCCTGTCTAATTTCTTCACTTATGTTGCCATGCAGTTTGGTGTCGCCATTTAGGGTATCCAGTGTGACAATGGTCACGAATTTGATAACAATATTTCCCATGCTTTCTTCCTCTCACATGGCGTCCAGCTGCAGATGTCATGCCCTTACACCTCACCTCAAAACACTAAAGCTGAACGCATTATTCGTACCATCAATAATGTTGTTCGCTCCCTCCTATTTTAGGCTAGTGTTCCACCAGCCTATTGGGTTGAGGCTATTTCTACCGCCACCCTTCTTCTTAACATTCTTCCTACCAAGACACTCAACCTTTCCACCCACCACATGGTGCTCTACGGGTACCCGCCCTCCTATGTTCAACTCTGTATCTTTGGGTGTCGTTGCTACCCCAATATTTCTACCACAACTCCCCACAAACTCGCTCCTCAATCCTCCTTGTGCTCCTTCCTTGGTAACTCCCCTCATCATAAAGACTACTGCTGCCTCAACTGGTCATCCAACTAGATCATCATCTTCCAGCATGTGGTCTTTGATGAGACGACTTTTCCATTCTCCGAGGACCTTGGTCATCCTTCCTCCTAGGATTGAGTTTTTGGATTCCACTGACCCTGTGATGGCTCTACCACCGTCATTTTTATACCTACAGGCACTCCCAACGATCCCACATAGCCATGTGCGGCTCTTACTCCAAGAAGTAGCGCCTCTTGGGTCGCTACTACTCCCCTGGTCGCTGGCCTACTTGCCGGTTGTTCCCTTCCCGACCAGGCGTCTCCTATAGCCACCCCGGTGCCACCAATAGCTAGCCAAGCTGGGCCAGTGTTCGACCAGGCTACTGCTCCAGCCAACCCAGCCAACACCCTCACTAGCCAGGTAGCCCCCCGGTCACTCTAGGCGCTCAGCTGCTGCTAGCCAGCCGAGCCACTACTCTAGCCACTCCACTGGTTAGCTGCAGCAACCTGTCATCCCTAGTTCTACCTAGTCCGCCTCCTGGCTTCCAATGCTGGGCTAGCTTCATCTACAATCAGCGCCACAACCTCCTCCGCTTTACTTGGTTGTTCTGGCACCGGTTCTTCCAGTTTGGCTCACTTACAACCCACGTCCATGGCTTACTCCTACGCCGCTCGTTTGCACCAGCTACTATGCTGCCGCCTTCACCTCTGGTTCTTCTTGCTAGGGCGGTTCCTATTGTCCCTGTGGTTAATCAACATGCCATGTGGACTCATGGGAATGCTGGTTTCCAACAACCAGTACAACTAGTCACTCTTCAGGTGATAGATTCACTATCGCCTATCCCATAGACTTATCGCGCCGCACTTGCTGATCTAAATTGGCCTGCAGCTATGTAGGAGGATTTTTCAGCCCATCTCTCCAACCACATTTGGGTTCTTGTTCCCCGACCATCTCGCTCCAATGTGGTTACTAGGAAGTGGGTTTTCCAGCACAAGTTCAAGGATGATGGTTCTCTCAAGTGCTACAAGGCTTGCTTGGTTCTTTGTGGCTTTACTCAACGCCCTGGCATTGATTATGATGAGACATTTAGCCCTATTGTGAAGTTTGCCACTGTCCGGATGGTTCTATCTTTGGCTGTTTCTCGCCAGTGGTCGGTACATCAGCTTGATGTGAAGAATGCTTGTCTTCATGGGCATCTCTCGGAGATAGTATATTGTGCTCATTCATTAGGTTTTGAAGACTCCTCCCACCCAAAGTTTGTGTGTCGCCTAAATCGGTCGCTGTATAGACTCAAACAAGCCCCACGTGCATGGTATAGTCACTCGACCATTTTCCTCCTTTAGCTAGGTTTTGTGGAAGCCAAGACAGATACATCACTCTTTTTATATCGTCATGGCTCTGAGACTGCCTATCTCCTAATGTATGTAGATGATATTGTGCTGACAGCTCCTCTAGCCTTGCGCCAACACATTGTGGCTGCCCTACAGTGTGAGTTTGCTATGAAGGACTTAGGCGAGCTTCACCATTTTCTCGGTATGCAGGTTCAGTGCACTGCCTCTGGGTTATTCTTGTCACAACACCAGTATATGCTAGATATCTTGGAAGTGCTGGTATGGTTGATTGTAAGCCGTGTGCCACCCAGTTGATATCAATGGTACCCCTTTTCTGATGCTATAGATTACCGTAGTCTAGCTAGAGCCCTATAGTATCTCACCTTCACCCCGCTAGATATTGCATATGTCGTGCAACAAATATGATTACATATGCACGACTCACGGGAACCTCATCTTATAGCTCCAAAGTGGATTCTTCGCTATGTTCATGGTACTTTCGACTTGGGGCTCTGTATATGTGCCTCCAGTCAGTGTGATCTTGTGGTCTACTTAGATGTAGATTGGGTTGGTTGTCCTAACACTCATAGGTCCACCTCAAGCTATGTTGTGTTTCTAGTGACAACTTGGTCTCTTGGTCCTCCAAGCGCCAGAACACAGTCTCCTGTTCTAGTGCTGAAGCTAAGTACCATGTTGTAGCTAATGTAGTTACCGAGGCTTCTTGGTTGTGCCAGCTGTTGACCGAGCTGCACACACCTCTATGTCAAGCAAGGTTGGTGTATTGTGACAACATAAGTATATTCTACATGTCTTCCAACCCAGTTTAGCATCAGCGTACCAAGCACATTGAGATTGATCTTCACTTCATCCGAGAATGAGTGGCTCTTGGTGCTATCTATGTTCTTCACGTCGCCACGACGTCCTAGTTCACCGACATCTTCGCCAAGGGCTTCTTCCTGCCCTACGACATTACCTCTGCTTAATCCTTGCTGCCGGTGGTGTTGCGCCTTTCAAGTTCTCCCGGTGCTGCTTTGATTGTCAGGTTATGTCACTTATTTCTGTTTATCTTTTACCAACTTAAGGTTCGCGTTGCTTACTTCTAGAAAGTTGACAATTACCTCTGAGGTTAATCCCCATTCTGCGAGCAGGTGGGCCGACACGCAAGATGATTCGGAGGTTTCAGGTGCACAATAAAACTGGCTGGAGTAGAAAATTAGACACCTGCAGACCATAGAGCGTATTTTTTAATCTCTGTGTTTTTGTTCTCTAGGGCAGCTAATCTTTGCATATAATTCATATGCTTCTAAGTAGTCCATTGTTGCCATTGCCCATAGGAGCAGAGGTATGGGCATAGGCACCACAGTATAACATGATTCAATCAATGCTTCCTTGCTTGGAATTTTTTTTTCAAAAAAAAGGGGGGGGAGCTTCCCCACCATTTCATTCCAAACAAACTGCACTCGCTGCTAGCTTTCGCCAGCCATTGCAGAACTGTAACCGGCCATTACAAGAACGCAGGTATGAGCACCAGCTGCAGAGGCTGTTTCTCAACCTAGGGGGAGGGGGGGGGGGGGGGGGGAGGCGCTTTCGCCAAATTACAAGGTCATTGCAGACCCGCAAAATTACAAGATGTGAACAGAAACGATCGCCTCTGAATACATGGTTATTACGACTATCCCAAATTCTCCAAAGGATAGTTAGGAGGATGAAAGGCCAAAGAGCCCTGTCCTTGCTTGGAAAAATGAAATCACGTTACAGTTATGTGTTGATGTATATATGTGCAGAATATGTTATTGCTAACATCGATTTGATTCCAGCTTCAACCCTGCATATATAACATTACATTGTTCAGTTGGTGATCTATTTTATTAGTTTTCCATGTTTTGTGTTAAGGTCTGCTGCCAGCTTTAGTGTTACTGCTACTAATCAATTTGCTTATGTCTATCGTGTATATATGCTACATATACCAAACATGTTCTTCGATCATCCCCTCTCTAAACATACTTGGCTTGTACAGGCTTATTCCACCTTAGAGCAATTTGCCAATATAGATACACCATATATATTAAATGGATTACCTACATGAACAGAAGAAACAAAGAAGGAAACTGGAAGGGCCCCATCAGCCCCTACAGATAATAATTATCAGAAGCATTAACTGAAAACAACAACAGAGTATAGGGCTACAAAAGAAAACAAGAAATGCTGAAGAACAAGAAACAAGGAAGGAAACAAAGGTAATTCAACAAAAACTGGGGAGTTATATTCGAAGCTCATTATCGTAGTAGTGTTGGTTGCATTTTCTAGAATTCGTAGGCTTAATTTATGCGCATACGTATATGTATATGGGTTTGTTATCCAGGTGCTGTAGTGGCCCCTGCCCGAATCGAGATATGCATTTGATTGTATCTGGTACTTATTAAGGCCGATCGAGGAGGTCGAGATGTGCACAGAACGAAAGACAGCATGCTAAGCAGAGGAAAGAAACCAGACAGAGAGAGAGGAGGCGGAAGAGGTACCTGCATGGAGAGCGCACGCTGCCTGCCCACTGGCTGGTTATCCCGACGATACCGTCCTCGGCATCGGCATCGACATCGGCATCGGCATCAGCGTCGAATGCAACAGCGGCCAGGATGGATGGGAGGCCCTTTGGCAGCCGGTCGGCCTGAGTTTATTGTCAGTTGCCTCGGGTCTGGCTGTGTCTGTGTGGGGATGGGAATCTATAAATTCATCCCTTGACATGCACGAAAGCAGCTAACATGCTCTTCTCAAGTTACTCGCCACCACTTCCTTTCGCTTTCACCATGCATATGTTACTATAGTACTATAATATGCATGCCACGTACGGAACCATGTTCATTCATATGATTACATGTAAATAAGGGCAGGCGATGCATGCAATGTGCTAACTAAAAGGTAGTCCATCGAATGTGTGTAAGATGGGTGATAGCTAGTAAAGCGCGCACTCAGATTGCATATATACATTAACAAACAAATAATTAAAGGACGATGCACTAGTACAGGGAAGGGCTTTAGCCCCGGGCCGTAAGCGCCTTTAGTCCCGGCTACGGAACCGGGGCTAAGGTTTCGGAACTAAATGTCCCACCTTTAGTCCCGGTTAGTAACAGCAACCGGGACTAAAAGGTGCGCCAGGGTGTGCCACCTGGCCTCCACTTTTAGTCCCGGTTGGTCTCACCAACCGGGACTAAATATGTTTTTGTCCCGGACTCTGTTTTGGCCGAGATTATTGTTCATTTTGAGCAAGTGACCAAAGGCCTGGCCTGATGTACTATATATACTCCGAAGCACGTTAGGTGTGGATATCCAGGAAGCCTTTTCTTGAAATGTTTATATAATATCCAGGAGACTTACCAAGGAGGCAAAGAAGCACAGAATTATCTATCACATATCGTAGCCCAAGAAGCTAAAGTCTGACAGACATGGGGGGAACCTGCCTTTTCCGTTCAATATAAATATACGTACATCATAGAAGCAAGTTTCTAGGCTGACGTTTGGTCTCGGCGAGTGCCTTTGACTGTCTAGGGCCTTGACTGTCTAGGGCCTGTTAGAATTCACCCCAACTAAAAGTTTAGCCAGCTATGAAACTTTAACTAGTGATATTTAGATCCTCTAGCTAATTGAAGACCTTGAGCAATGCTAGGCCTGTTTGGGGAGGAGGTTGCGGGCTCTTCTTCCTCCCAAGTCCGGACCGCGTAGGCGGAGGAGGGTCACGGGCATGGCCAGGCAGAGGAGGCGCGGCTGACTAGCGTGGCCGGCAGGTACGAGGCGCGTGGCTATACCTGTCGTTGGGTAATACGCGGCTATACCTGTGGATTAAGAGGTTTGAGCACCTGGATGTGGGACCTCCACGTTAAATTTAGTCAGCTAAAGTTTAGCTGGTGGATTCAAACAGACTTTGTAGGATTTATATAATATGGATGAATGGATCGATACATGAGATTCACTACCGCAGAACTAATGTTTTTATCGAGGACCACGTTCGGTGTGGATATCAAGGAAGATTTTTTCTGAAATGTTTATTATCCAGGAGTCTTACCAAGCAGGCAAAGAAGCACAGAAATCTATCACATATCTTAGACATGGGGGAAGAGAGCAAGGAGAGGCTCTCTCTCTCTCTCTATATATATATATATATATATATATATATATATATATATATATAGGTTCAAAATGACTGAAACCCCCCTCAGGTCTTGTAGATTCCGCCACTGCTTGCGTTCCTTCTGATCTTTTCTTCTCCAAAAATACTGGAGTTTAGAGAATAATCAATATATTTTTTATTAGTATTAGGATACTTTTTCATATTTTGTGGGAAAAAGGAAAAGCATGCACCTAGAGCTAGCTAGAAGGTACGCAGCAACCCATACGGCAAGTAAGGCATCAAATATAATGGCTAGCAAGCTATAGCAGGGGTCCCCTCCCAGTCCCATCAAGGCATGCACGCAAGACCTCACCCATCTGTTTCATTTGGTCGCTCCTTCTCCACATGATGAAGCCATACAACAACCAGAGACCACACAGAAATGATATACCAAACTGATGAGCGAGCCGAGTGTGTGAGTGCTGTGGCCAACATGGAGCGTACTACCGTGAATGTTGCCACGGGTGCCTTGGGGCCCGTCCTCCAGAAGCTCACTGCTTTGCTGGTCCAAGATCAGTACAGGTCTCGTCTTGAAGCTGCAGGGACCCGCAGCGACATCGAGTTCATCGAATCCGAGCTGTCCTCCATGCACTCCCTTCTTCTCAGGATATGGGAGAGGGAGGATCTTGGTGCAGACTGCAAGAAGTGGATGATAGATGCTCGGGAGCTGTCCTACGACATGGAAGATGGCATTGACGACTTCATGCTTCGCAGCGACGGCAGCCATGGCCACGGTAGCTTCAAGAGCCTATTCCAGAAATTTAAGATCAGAGTAGTGGACGTTTCAAGGCGGTGCCAGGATGATTGGAGGAGTAGTGCTCCTGCTGAAGCCATCTCCAGCCACCCTCGAGCTGGCTCCCTCCACAGGGACACGTCCGAGCTCGTGGGCATGGACGAACCCAAGGAGCAGCTCCTCAAGTTGCTGCAAGATCACGAAATGGTGTGCATCCATGGGTTTGCTGGGATGGGCAAGACAGCCCTTGCTGACCTTGTGTACCAAGAAATCGGGCATGAGTTCCAGTGCCGAGCTTTCGTTTCACTCTCCAAAAGCCCTGATATGCTGGAGGTTCTCCGAGCTGTCCTCTGCCAAGTTACTGAAGGTGTACTACAGTCTTCGGACACTCGTTCTACCACAGAAGCAGCAACCGAAGAAAATCTCAGCAATGAAATATCCAATTTCCTCTCTGACAAAAGGTATGCAAACCTTCAAATCTCCCACTATGTACTATTTATTAGGCAATGTATGAAAATACTAATCCCCTTCAATCCGTCAAAACAAGCATGTGCACTTGCCCCTAACAGAAAAGTAAAAAAACCCTCTATATGTATTCATTTCAAAGGACAATAAATCACTATATATACTCAACTTCAAGAAAGTAAAATGAAACCATCAGATTACTGGGTTGCACTTTTTGATGATTTACATTAACCCATATAGACACCCAAAATTCAATCAATATAAAAACATTTCATGTAATTTATATACAGTTTTGTAAATAACTAGCTGTTACGTGTTAATATACCGGTCCTTATTCTACTATCATATAATCTATTTGCCATCGAACCAGCGAGGTTGCCAGTTTATAGTTAATTAGGTGAATACCCCGTGCGTTCATGTGGGAACAGAGATACTATAAAAAGATTTGCACAGAGCAGTTAGAATTCGTAACCGAGAAATTCTGTAATCAACTTATTGTCAGAATATAATAAATACTATCGATAAAGCGCGTGCTCTTATGCGCAAATTGGCATCTGCATAACTTGAAATTTGTGGAAAGAGAAAAACCAATGGATCTTATGTCCCATCAAGAAATTAAAGGCCAAGTGTGAAGATTGGAAACACATGGATAGAACACGATGATAATCCAAGCATATACGATGAAACTTCTGCAAGCTAGAAAGTAATGATTCACCTGTCAGTGAAAGTAAGAGCATGTCTTTCTTTTCCTGGTTCCTGTGAGTCTAGCAAAAAGACAAAAGACCCTCGTTCCAAAGAATCTCCAACTGTATGTTCCTACTAAACCAAGACAACTATAGTCACCTGGTAGAAAGGACATACTAAATCAATATCCAACCAAAATATTAATACACATTACATAAGGAGCACTTTTAGTCTCTAGCTTAACAAACTTGTCATCAAAGAAAGTCGAAACAGTGAGTGCAATTTCAGCTGGATTTTTTTTTAAAAAAAACAGCAAACAAAGATCAATAATTTATTTATTTATTTAAACAGGACTAGTAGGGCAAGCCGCAAACATATCTACACTATTCTGCAAAGTGCTATTCTATTGATCAATGGACCTTGAAAGGCACAAACTCAAATTATAGTCAAGGGTACCATCCTATTGATTTGCGTAGTAGCTAGTCAAGTACAGCAAATATATTTGAGGCTTAGTAACTATGCTTAAGCGTGAGAGCTAAACTGATGTTCTTTTTTGCAATAAAAAGTAGCTAAAAAGGATATCAAACCACCAGCTGCGGACATGTAAATAAACCAGCTTAAGCAGCATAGAAATTTCATTGTAGCAACCTACATATTGCTTAATCGGTCATTTAATGGGATACTTACCTAGCACCATGCCTAAAATTTCATCATAGAGATTTACACTTCTGCAGCTCATAGCACCTAGCTTGGTTCACTGAGAGAGTGAAAACTGGAAGAATGGCAAACTGAAAATTGGTCGCTTTATTTGAAATCTAAGAACAGCAGCAGCTAGGTTTTTTTCTTCTGAAAACGTAGGAGAACTGCAGTTCATTGTATTATAGAGATAAAAATAGGTTAGGCCCCCAACAGGATCCTCACAAAAACGAGATCAGATATGAGTGAGGCGATTACAAAGAGTCATGGTTTAAACACATAGCGAACAAACACGACTCGACCTTAGCTAAAAGGACCTAGTCTGTAAGCACTAGTCCTAGCCCTTGAAGCTTCTTGGCCCCAGCCATGTACTAGAGGCTGTGCTCGTTCTTCAGCTCACTCCAAATCATGGTACTCAAGCCCTATAAAAAAACACATGCATTCCTATGTTTCCAAATAATCCAGGCCCCTAGAATAATTAAAGAGTTCACTCCTTTCCCGTGCTTGCGAACTCTGCTAATATTCTTGCGCCACTAGTCAGTAAACTCAGTTTGTTTTGTTGGGGGAATCTGCTATGTTCAATGGAGTGAATAATTTGAACCATACTTGTCTTGCCACCACATATGATGTTAAAAGATGTTGTATTGTCTCATCATTTTGATTGCATAGAGGGCATTTATCCAGATGAGAGAGGTCAACGACAAAAACAATTTGCATTTGACCAGGGCCCAAGTCTTCCGTATAGCCAATGCCAAGGCTCAAAGGTCACCATAGAAAAAAGCTTTATAGGCAGATTTGGAGGACTAGCATCCACTTGCATCTAGCCTCCATGTGTGACGATACTCTTGGTCAGTCAAATTAATTCCCATGAGGCAGCCCCGTAGCTGTAGGAATTCTCTAATACCAGTCCAAGATAGGCCTCCTTGGATGTCCTTGACCATTCCACGTTGGCGAGTGCTTCAGCCACACAGTTCGGCTTTTGTGGATTCTTGGAGAGACACAAGCTAGCAAAGACATTTGGCACAAGATTTTCAATTGAACACTGAAGACTTTGGCTCCAAGGTTTTACACGGACAATGTAATGGTCGGACAGACCTACCAGAGGAGGAAGCAAACTCGTGGCTAGGAACACTGAATGTCAGCCCCGTGTGCATGCCAACTCTCGCAATCAGCTGAGACCAAGCCAGCAGGCGCGGTCACCACTTCTCACCATGCACGCGGTAACAATGGATCACCTGCAAGACTAGCCTTTGTATGTCTAGCTTGTGTTAGTTCAGTGTTAGTGGCTGAGTGTTAATCGTTTGAGCTATATGTACTCATTAGTTGGGAAATAAGAAGATCAGCTGGAGATTGATTACAATCTCTCCCACACACTGTCCACTGGCAAATTGGGGAGACCTCGATAGTGATCCTCTCATCCACAGTAGGTATCCGAGAGGACTCCCATTGTCAGTGGTTATCTTGCTTTACAAGCATTCTTCTGATCATGACTTACCCGAAGAGCCTTCTCCCAACATTGCTGCAGCATGTAGGCCTTGGGGATAGTGGCATGGTGGTTGATCGAGGTATTTCCTCAATTTAAGAATATCAGGGAAGAAGATGTGGTATGCTCTGTGAAAGCTTCCACCACACACTACTACAAAAAAGATTTACCACGACCTTTTAAAAACACCCTCCGAGGCGGGCAAAAATTTCAACCGCCTCGGTTAATGCTAGGCATTAACCGAGGCGGTCATTTGTTATTAACCGAGGCGGTTATATAAACCGCCACACAAAATTGATTAACCGAGGCGGGCACTCTTAAAATGCCCGCCACAATTAATACATATTAACCGAGGCGGGCATCTTAACGTAACTGCCTCGGTAAATCATTAACCGAGGCGGGCGTTATAACTCCACCCGCCACAGTAAATTGGGCCCAACCCGCTAGCCCAAGAGGACCATTACGAGGTCACATATATATACTAGACCTAGGGTTTCAGCTTCACTTCCTCACTCCTCCTCAGCCGCACCCGGACTCTCTTCTCTCCCAGACGCCCGACGCCCTTCTCTTCCCCTCTTCGCAAAACCCTAAACCCCCTCCCCTTCCCCTCCTCGCAAAATCCGACCGCCCCTCCACTCCCTCCCCTCCCATTCCCTCCGATGCCCCCTCCTGCCCTTCATATCTGCTTGTAGAGGCCCTCCCCAACTTCAAAGCGGGGGCGGAGGTGGTGGCTCCCCGCGGCGCTCCCTCCATCTTCCTCGTCACGCTCCCTCCCACCCTCTACCTCAATGAGCACGGGCCGCATGGATCCAGGGCGTATGGGGCACTTCGCGCATGGTGGATCCAGGGCAGCGCGCATGCGGCCTTGCTCGACCAGATCCAGGTGCGACGGCGCGTCCCTCCCTCTCCTCTAGTGGTGCGCCCGCAGCAACCTCCACCACCTCTGGCGTCCTTCACCACCTCGTGGGCTTCTGGCGTAGGATCTAGGCGGTGGCACCCCTCGGTGATGGATCCACACGGGAGGAGCTCTCTATCGATGGCGGCGGTTCCTGCGACGACGAGCAAGCCGGTGCCGGATCCGAGCGGGAAGAGGTCTCCGTCGACCCTCACGGCGGTCAGCATGGCCGCAACGGCGGTGGCGTCGTGCAGGCGGCAGTGGCTGGGTCCGGCGTGGAGCACGACCTAGATCCAGGCCCGGTAAGGGCTGGGTCTAGGCTTTTTTGTTTTTTTGTTTTTTTATTAACCGTGGCGGGCATGGAACCGCCTTGGTTAATGGTCACATTAACCATGACCTTACCTCCGAGGCGGTTGCAAAAACCGCCTCGGATAATCTTTTTTGACCGCCACGTAAAAACAATTGTGTAGTAGTGACATCCTGTTTTATAGGTGTATGCCTTATGGATGGTGGCATGGTGCACTATGTCAAAAGCCAAGTTCACAGACGCACATTTACATACATCACAGACGCGTTCGTGCGCGTCTGAAGTAATGCGTCTGTAAAGAGCGCTATTACGGACGCGCTTAACTTCCACTTATGCAATCGTGCGTCTGTGTGTTGGAATATAAGTGAATTGCCCACCTCTCCCCATCAGCTTAAGCTTTTGGGTTGAACTGGTCGGTGCATGCAACTCAATATGGTATCAAAGCCAGAGGTCTCGAGTTCGAATCCTGGTTAGCGCAATTAAATAAAATAATTGTTGCTCGCTCCTATTCCACGTCTGAGGCCTGAGGGAGCCTCCACGTGAAGGGGAGTGTTGGAATATAAGTGAATTGCCCACCTCTCCCCATCAGCTTAAGCTTTTGGGTTGAACTGGTCGGTGCATGCAACTCAATACTGTGATATCCTTTTTTACATAGTGGTGGTTGATCGAGGTATTTGCTCAATCTAAGAATATCAGGGAAGAAGATGTGGCGTGCTCTGTGAAAGCTTCCACCACATCCTGTTTTATTAGGTGACTAATGAACTCGCTGTAGGCAAGCCGAATAGTAAAGGAAAGGAAAATGAGGCACCTGGGATTCATCGCTCCACCACAATCTTATCTTTAGTAAGACTTCTTTATGCACTTTATCTAGAGGACTGAAGACCGTTTTTAGGGTAGTAACGGATGGACAGAGCTATTGACTAGCTCATCTGAAAATCCTTCGGGGGCCTACTATCGGTGTTATGGATCATGAGTACGACCTCACCATCTAGAGAAGAGTCCAATAGGACGGGATGGGCTGAGTTTGCTAAAGGAGAAGCCCAACCTAGATGGGGTAATATCTTGGTCTTGGGAAACAAGCCACCGACAACGTAGCCATGGAAACCAAGATATTCATGTTGATCTCATAATAAGATCAGATAGATTTCCTTATAACAAACTATGAAACACATTTGCAACTCATATATTTCTCAGCGCACATGTTAGTCATAGTGCTTGTGTTGTCATCTATAATTACCATACCCAACCATGACTATGCATAGGGCACATGATCCTTACATGGGAAGGCTTGGCGAAGTTTGCCAGCTGTTGCTAACACAGGTGAGGGGAAGAAGAGAAGAGAATGGGAAAGGGAAAAGGGACTAGTGGGTGGTTGCTGAAGTCAGAGTAGGGGCACTAGCTAGCGTGGTGATAGCAGAGGCTACATCATGAGGGAAATATGTTTTGATAGTTTATTTTTTGATATTGTAGATGTTAATATAGTTGCCCATGATCCTTGTCAAAATTTAAAAGTTTGGCTTGTAGCACTAAAAGAAAATGACTTATGACTTGGAAGCAGTTATTCTGTATGAAAAGCTAACTCATGTGTATCAAGCATAACTATTATAGTAAATTACCCAATTGTGCAAAAGCTAATAAGTCAAGGTATATATATGTGTCATCATATAGAGCCAGTACATATGCATGTATGATGCAATGATCATATTGATTTACATTACAAGTAGATGTCAACAAAGTATAGTATGTGATATAAACCACACATGGTGTGGTACAAGGAGAAAAACTATGAATGGCTATGGAAAAGCATATGAAGTAAATAAATTACATCTGATGTTGAAATGAATTGGACTGCTGGAAGTATATTTCATGGAGAATTTAATGAAACAGATTTGATGTTGTAGATATTGGTACATTTTGTGTGAAGTTGGCAAGTTTATTTAAAGAAGTATGACTTAGGATAAAGCCAAGTGAGCAATAATTCTGAGCAGAGAGAGTAATTAATTTATAAATAAAGAGTCCATTCGCTTAGTTCACCTTAAGTAGAGAGTAATTGGTGAATAAAGAAATAAATAAATAAATAATAGTGCCAATTTTTTCACTGTATATATGTATACTCATATTTTAAACAAGTGTCCACTTCTTTTGTTATATAGGTACTTGGTGATAGTTGATGATATCTGGCATTGGCAAGATTGGGAAATCATCAGAAGGGCTCTTCCCGAGGGTGTGCCGAAGTGTAGAACACTCACTACAACTCGTGCCAATGTTATAGCTGAAAAATGTCGTCTCACTAAATTCGACAATGGAGATGCATGTATCTACCGATATGGTGGTATCAATGATCAGGATGCTGCCACGCTATCTAGGAGAGTATTTAATAAGAAAGTCCTGAGCATACGTCACAAAAAGAAAGCCCTGATCAGGTCCCCAGATCATATTGTATTTGTCAAGGAGGTCCTGCCCTATAAGATTGCCGAGATGTGCTGTGGCATGCCCCTTGCAGTAGAGTGTTTGTCGTCGGCAGTGGCAAGCAGCATAAACATGGAGTGGAACGATATTTTTCAAACCGACGCAATTTATGATATCATGGTCCAGTATTCTATGGAAAAAGCTGTCCAACTTGAAAGGCTTCTACGGCACAGGCTGCTGGATGGGCTTCTGAGTAGTGGTAATAATCATCCATCGTTAAAGCCACTGGCAGAGAGTCTACGACTTGGTTACTGTGACCTTCCTCTTCATCTCAAGACTTGCCTGTTGTACTGTAGCATGTACCCAACTGGCTACTTGAAGATTGAAAGGCATGGTCTGGTGCGTAAATGGATGGCCGAAGGATTTCTTTACCACCAAGCAGGGGAGGAGGAAGCAGCAGCAGCAGCAGTAGCAGAAGGTTGCCTTGACGAGCTTGTCTCCAGGGGTCTCTTGCAGCCAAAATCATCGGAAGAGAATAAGCAATACTACAGTGTCCACCCCATGATGCGAGCCTTCCTAGTATGCAAATCAAAACAGGCTGCTTTTGCTGCATATCATGAGGAGGACAGTCGTCCGTCGAGCTTGGATGCTGATCGGATCCGTCGGTTGTCTGTCGGTTTCCTGCGAAGGCCAGATGATGTTGTTTCAGTAATGGATGGAGCATTGCGTACACGCTCCCTTGTGGTTTTTTCTGACCCCTGGCCACACGCTGGTGGTTGTCTAGTCCGCTGGGAAAAGTTGGAAGATATCCGAGTGCTGAGCATTGAAAGCACTGGGTTTCCTCTATCTGATATTGACCTGGCAGATATTTGCAGCAGGCTGCTCCGGTTGAGGTACCTGGGTCTCAGGGCCACGCTCATCAGTGGACTTCCGCCGCAAATAGGAAGATTGCAGAGTCTGGATACCCTGGACGTAAGCAACACCGACGTAAGTGAGGTACCCAAGGAAATCAAGGAATTGTGTGGTTTGAAGACGCTGGACTTGAGCAACACAAGTGTGAAGGAGCTACCGAGAGAGATTGGAAAGCTGCAGCGCTTAGAAACTCTGGATGCAAGCAACACCAGCGTCACGGAGCTACCTAAAGAAATTGGAAAGCTGCAACAGTTGAAGACCCTTAATGTGAGCTACACCGGGGTTAGGGAGCTGCCGAGAGAAATTGGAAACCTGCAGTGCTTAGAAACTCTAGATGTAAGTCACTCCAGGGTCAGGGAGCTTCCAAGAGAAATTGGGGAACTGCAGCACATGAGGATCCTGAATGTGAGCCACACCAGTGTCAGGGAGCTGCCTTGGTTGCTCACAAACTCATTCAGTGTGCTTGCTGGTAACAAGTATCCTGCTAAGGCGGGGAAGCTTTCTAACAATGACTTGGCTGTCTTGCGAAATCTCCATGACTTACATCTAGAGTTTCTAAAACCTGGAGAGGACCTAACCATCATGTTATATGATAATTCGTATCAGCTTCTCCCTGTCGCAGGACTTAAGATAGTCCGCAGACACATGAGAGTCCCGGAGTGGGTCAGACAACACTTGGCCAGGGTTTCCACCTTGGATATCAGGCTCTGCAAACTGGAGGACGACGACCTTGAATTCCTGTGTAAGAAAATGCCAAACCTGCACCACCTTACACTGAGACTTGAAGTCCTCCCACGGAAGGCTATATTCATCACAGGCGCAGGGTTCTCAAGGCTGATGAGCTTCTGCCTCGATTGCCGCTTGCCCATGGTGACTTTCCAACAAGGTGCAATGCCCAAGCTGGAGCATCTTGAGTTCAAGTTCTACACCAGCCGAGCATTAACAAGTGAAGACCCTGTGGGAATCAGGCACCTCCTGAGCCTTAAAAGGGTTGTCTTCCAAAGTTCCCCGAGGTATAAAAGCGACACTCCTGGTATCAGCTCAGTTATTAATAAGGTCAGGGAAGAAGCCAAGGGGCACGCCAACAAGATAACCATTTCCATCAATGGCGTTGATACCATGGTTTCCCCAGTGATAATAACAACTGCAGATGTTGGTGCTGGCAGCAGTGGCGAAAGCCTCGTGGTTAAGACCATCATTGAAAGAATAGGACAAGTATTGAGGGCAGCACTTATGCGAATCCAAGGTATGGAGGAGAATCTGGAGATTGAGGAGATCAGAGAAGCCCAGGAATAACTGCGCTCATTCTGCCTTGCCGAATGAAATCACAGGTATATGTGGGTGATATATCTTAGAACATAAGCAATAGCAGTACGTAGCTTAGTTCAACTCTCCGTTTCAAGAAAAAAACCAGAAATTTCTGATGCCTGATGCATTTGTTTCTTCGTCCATTTTTGTTTACTGTTTCAGGCCTTCAACAATGCACCTTTCACTCTGATCTCGCTGTTGCTCGTGGATTATTATATATATCTCTGGTTTGCGTTCTTCAGTCAATAAAGATGTAGTGTTTGACTACTACAAAGAAGTGGACTTGCTAAATGACACTTGGCCCCTTGCCAAGATGTGATGCTTGTTATATGTGTCAGTGCCTCCCTGCCGCGTGCCCGCGTGGCAGTTTGTTACTGAGAAATTTACATACCTCCTGCACTGGAGAAAAGAACGCAATAATATGTAATAAAGAACTGATGTATGTGGTTGTTTGTGTGTAAGCGTTGGTATGTCATACATGTGGCATACAAAAACATCATTCAAACTTTGGTCAATATCTGTACACACTTGGTTCTCAGTTTTTTTCCAGTTTCACTTTGACATATCTTGTGATCTCTTACATTTACAATGATGCCATGTACATCTCCTCCTCACCTCACATATAGGGTTTGGCATCTGGTTAGATCAAATCAATCGGTTAAGTCACTCGATTTTTTTTTTTCCAAAAATTCAGATTGCTAAAGTGGAAACCACTCAGAGGCAAGGTCAAGACCATCAGTATAAATAACTCCCGCAATACCTAGCAATTTAGTCGCATACAAGGAATCAAATGGATAGCACACAAGACACATGGATTATACAGGTTTCGGCAGGTGGTGCCCTAGATCTAGTTTGAAGTAGCTTCACTCTATATTCGTATGCTTGGTTATAGGGGCAGCTGTTTGTAGCTATGCACTAGAATGTAGAAGATCGCTAACTGATGGGTTTCTTAGTTTATTACATGGAAAGCCTAACATGATGATTCTATGATGGTGTTCGATATCCTCGGAACGACTTGATCTCCAAGCTTGTAGATGCGTCTAGTATATGCAGGCCTCATTCCTCGTCGTCTTGGCCCAGTAGACAAGCATGGATTGGGTATACAGGTAGTGAAGTACCCTGAGCCCATAAATCCGATAGTAGCCCCCATAGGACTTAATGATAAGCTAATCATATAGCTTCGTCGAGTGTCGTAATCGTCAACCACCGTAGGTCCCAATTAGCATTCTTCTGGTGCTGAGGTCTTTGACTTGTTGGTGTTAGTTGACGTCGAGTATCAAGGTGATTCGAGTGCTCTATGATGACATGAAGGCCTTTCTCTCAGGTGCCGAGAGTATTCTGGTGGAAGCATCTTCTATGCACATACTACCTAGCCTCCTAGGCATCTCGAGTGCAGGTGCATGTTTTGTTGTTGGTCTTTGTGTGTCATAAAATCCTGTTGAAGATAAGGATGAAGCTGCCAGGAAATCTGAATTGCCTTGTTTCCTATGCTTTTGCTATTACGCTCGTGACCCCCTAGGTCACCGCGCTAGTCATGAATGCTAACCGCCAACATCCCACTCTTGTCTTTAGGGCATCTATTTAAACCAAGGTTTGGGGAGTCGATCGGGCTCATTCCCTTCCCATCACCCTTAGCATTATATTGAGTAGGAGTCTCTTATAGTTGTTGTCTTCACTTATCATGGCGTCTGATGTGTCCTGACTACTCCGACACCACTGTGTGAAGGCCTTCAAGATCGAGCTCTCTAACCACCCAAGTACAACAACGACCATTCAATTTGGATGTTGCAGGAAGTTCCTCAAAGACTAGGAGGAACACCACCATGTGTTACCTGTCCAGCAAATCATGCTCCACGATATGGGATGAATCTATGGCAGGCGTAGGCCACTGCATCATAACATAGGTGGTGGTTCTTGGCTAGAGGGGTAATCTGTGGTGTCTTGTTTCACGGAAGCCTTGACAAATGGAGCCTGCCCTACATGGTCCCATGTATCAATTCGATGACATTATGTCATGAGCGATTGTTAGGTGTTCCTCTCTTCTGCTATGCAAGGTTGGGCAAGCCTCCTTGTGGTGCTCTTCCTCTGCTACTAGGAGGGTAAGAGGAAGTTCCATGAGGTTGCTCTCCATAATGCTTCTTGAGATCTATGACTCTACTTTTGATGGGGGTCTGGTGGATGTTAGCAAAATTAGATGTTCCTTCCACCAGCTTCTCTTGCACAAGCAAATAGAACCTTCATAAAAGGTTGAGCTACAATCATGTGTGGGATAACCCCGCACTCGATAAGTCTTTGTTATTGTGCACGCAGTAGTCTTCGGTAGGTCTTTATTATTGTACACCTGCAGAAGAAATGTAATAGAATTAATAATAAAGAGTTTCTTTTTGAAATATGTTACTATTACTCATGTTTTTTACTCAATTTGAGTCCTTCTCCTACTAATCATTCATTTTACATTGTCGGAGTAGCCTAACCTGAAAGGTGTTCTTGTGGCGATGCGTAATTCAATGCTTGTTTGAGCTCATGGGCTAGTCATAAATGCAATTGTCTCGATTGAAGGAATTTTATCGTACAATCCATGTGGCTTAGGCCAGTCTCAATGGCCCGTTTCAATGCACTGTTTCCAAAACAAATCTGCTGACAGAGCATCAATGAAACGAACAATGAAACAACCTCCACAATGCATGAGTTTCACCTTGATGTTTCCTAGGCTGGGCAAAGCATTTAATTACTGCAAAATGATTGGATTACATGCAAGGTGGTGAAACGATTTAGTCCTCAGTGGGGATTTCATCCTGTTTCACCGCGTGGGAAACTACGCCAGCGGAGTTTCACCATGGTGAAACTACTTTCTTCTCTCTCCTCTTCGTTTCATGCAAAAAGTACAGTTTTGCTAGCATGGCGCTCTAATAAATGTGCATGACATCCTGGTGAAACCTCCACTGAGACTGGCCTTAGAAGCCAAATCGGGTGGCCTTAGTGGTAGGTCCCATCTGGACAAATGATGGAAGCACATGAGTAGCAGATGTTTTTGCGCATATCATTCTTGGTAGACCCGTCACGCGACATGCCATTAAACTCCTTTTCCATTTCGGGAGCTCGTACTTTCGTCTGAACTCAATCAATAATTTTTTTTGTTTCTCCATGGAGCATGAGTCCTCTGAAATTACATACGTCAAGCTTGCACGCTGGAGACTTAAGTAGCACACGAGTGCTAGAGGTTTAGAGCCATACTTGTGGCCTTCTCGAACTCCCCCTCACTCTATGATGATTGGGTCAGCTTAATGGTCCAAGTATCGGAATCTACCAACTGATTAATGGGCTGAGCTGGGCTTGAGGCCCAAGTTTTGGACCACCCAGTTTGCCAGCAAAAATTTTGGGACAGTGTGCCTCAGCTTGGTCGCCCAATCTCTTTATAAGCGCTTGAGAGTGGAGGCAGTTTGTCTTTTCACCGATGTCGTCAAGAGCAGTCTTGCTCATCACTCCTCTTTTTCCTTGACCTAGCGGATGCCACCATTTCTACATCTTACCTGCGGCTCTCGCATCATGTTGGGAGGTGTGGTTGCACCAACTATTACAAATCAAAACAAGATGGAGTCTTCAGATCTAGCACCATCTGCATTGCTAGAGCTAACTAATTGATAAACTAATCAAATGGTGTCAATGCTTGTAGATATCATGCTGCTAGAGAAGCAAGAAGCTACTCCTAGAAAACTTTGATTACAGAACACTAGTCTATCAACCCTTGCTCTTCCAATGGGTTATAATGAACATTAGTCATTGATTAATACCTATATTTCATAAAAAAAATACTTATAACAAAATGGCACGTGTTTTATTTGTTTATTTTCTAATAGAATAGGTATAATAATTGATCTATAGTCCCTATTACGATAAACTTATCAATTACTGAACTAAATGTTTTCATTCATATCCATATATTTTTCCGTTTGCATGTCATATATATGCATTTTTAATATGCCTCCTTTGTCTCTGGCCATGCCCATGTTCGTTTAATTTTCCTCTAAAAACATGGAGATTTGGAGGGATCGAGGGGGATTAAATTTCCCTATAAGTCAAAATCCTCTTCAATCCCTTCCAATCCCCCTGAATCCCCATTGTTTATGGATGAAACGAACAAGGTCTGAAAAGCACAACACATTCGCAGGCAGCAATTAGCTTCGGGGAGCACATTTGCTGGGTGCTGCATTTGTTTCCAACTCACAATACGTTAAATGTACTTTTGAAATATATATCTACGCTCGCTGTGTGTGTGTGTGTGATGATGATGTATTACACAGTTGTTATTTTTTATGTGCTGTTAAATATCTCTATTGGATTCTTTGTGTACTTCCCAATGAGAATAATTAGATGGATCAAATTGCCCTAAACTTCGTGATGAGCTGTATGACGCATGAGCAGTTTGAAATTTTTGCTGTTGTTGAAAACTAAAGAGAAAGAGTCGGCAGTTTGATATGGTTTCTTGGACTGCCTACATTGTTCTTGTGTTCTTGGATTTGTAAAGCTGGCCAATTTGGTAGGTTAATCTAGCAACTTGGATTTGTAAAACTGTCTTATTTATTTTCAATAAAAGTCTTGTAGGGGGCGACCCCTCCTGTTTCATCAAAAAAAAAAAATCTAGCAACTGACATCATTTTTATATTTCTAAAACAGCTGTTTTGAGTTTTTTATGAAGGTTCAGATAGAATTATTATTGTTGATCTGATCCTTGTCCATAGTCCACACATGAAGTTGATTTTGTTGGTGTAATTATCTTCACTTCATCATCATCATCACAAACATATGGTGCTCCTTGTTCATATTTGTTTTTTACAAGGTTATATTAAAAGTACAACTCGTTGTATTATTATGAGCAATTTATGCTTCCATGGTACAGCTTCCTTAATTGTGATACCTTTAGTTTCCTGTTGTTGCTACACTTGGTTTTAACTATTTTAATGCTTAAATTAATTACTCAATTTTATGATGCAGGAACAATATTCTTGGCATGGTGGATGACACAGAAAGCTCAGATTCACTTCCTGGCAGCTCAAATGCTGCTTCTAAGGTGCCTGCAGTGGGTTGGCCTCAAAGTATTTATTTTTTCCTTTTCTTTCGAGATGGCTGCGCAAGGTGTATCCACTAGCATTGCCTTCCCAGCAATGGTAGATGTCCGCAAGGGTGGAGGAGGAGGCTTCTGCAGTGGCTAAGTGGTCCAGGGCCGGCATTAGGTGTGTGACAACGGTAGCTGAGTCTGGGTCGTCCCTAAACCCCTGCAGTCCTCTTTACCGGTGAAGTCCTGGATCCTTCCACCGAAGGCATCCTGTTTCTTTCAATCCCCTTGTTCTGTTGGTGTTGTCCGTGCATCGGTGGCAACAGCGTCATCAGCTCCTCGCTGCCAAAATTGGCCATGTCCACCCAGGCTAGCTGAGGATAGTAAGCATAGCAACAAAAAAAAAATCTTGTACTCAATCAATCTTGTTATCACTAAAGTTCATTAGGAGCCGATTCCCTTCCATTAGAATATTGCTTCACTGTACATCCTATTTTACAGCTATGAATTAGTACTTATTGTAATCTCATGATTTGGGATTTGTAGATAGTATTTATTCAAATTTTTTGGGTCAAAATTTTATAATGCTAGCTAAAGTTTTCTAATTTTACAATGTAACTAACAGAATTGATAGTATTTGTTTTAAACGGCTATACTGCAAAGTTGGAGGTGATCAGGCTTTCTCTTTGTAAATTTTGATGGTACATAATTGTTTCATTCTAATGTTTTATTTATGTTTGTTAGCTTGCTAATTGATATTCTGGCAATACATATGGTCATGGACGGTAGGATTATACCCATGGTAATCAATTGGATAATATATGTTTTTATGTTCTCTTGAGCTCAGGATATTTGATATGGAAGATAGTGAAGAGCAGCATGTATGGCTATATGATAGAGACAAGAAGGGCTTCAAGTGGGTTATGGTGGTATTCAAAAGTACTATACATTAATAATAATGGCTCTGTTAATTGGAACTAAGAGGTGAAATTTTCATTGTTCAGTTCTCTTTTTTCGCATTATTTGATACTTCATGGTTCATGCCAGGTTTTTTAATGTAAGCAGTAAGAGCTGTGACCAGAGTGAAGCTTATGAAGATGGATATGAATGAAAATGATGGAAAAAATTATAAGAAATATAGGAGGCTTCTCCAGCAGCAGAGAAACTTTTAATGCAAATTGGATCGATTCAGCTGTCTTGCTGCTTGGTAAAAGCTACATGTGTAACTGCATGTATACACGCACTTTCATATTACTCTGCTTCCAATGGTCAATTTAAAAATAGTTCTTCTATTGCCCATTTATCAGTACCATTTTACTATGTGTAATGAACAATCTTGCTTCGAGATTCTATCACTTGGATATTATGATACTGTTATTTGAATAATGTTGTTAGCCACCTTGATAAGTAACCCCAGCTGATCTACAATGCAACTTGCTTATTTTGAGCTTGCTCTGTTGTGCCTATGGCATCACGCTCATCGACTATGTTAAATGGATGACCTTGCTTTCGGTGTCTCCATTCATATCCTTACAAGCAGATTGTCTGCACGAAACAGGAGCAATTGTGAACTAGAAGGTCCAGTGGTTGTGCCACCGGATCCAAGTGTTAATAACATGAGGGGTTGATGTATCCTGTAGTGCACCATCTGCACATGTGACTTGTACTAATTCATCAAAGGTCAGTAAAGTATGAAACTTCTATATATTTTTTCCTAAAGATTGAATGTTTTGGATCTTTTGGTTCTGTTGGCATTGATTATTTTCGTCATAAGTCAAACTGTTGGGATGCCAAATTGGATCTCTGACTACTGCCCATGAATACAAGGTAATCGTTATTTCTATCTTGATCAAGGTTTTTAATTTCGTTATCGCAAAAATTTCGGCCACCACCGAAATTACCGAATTTCGCGAAATTCGGCCGAAATTTTTTTAGAGACTAGCACATGAAGTATGCTTTTATTTTTAAAAAAATTAGATCTAAACAAGTATCAATATGATTTATGATTACACATCTATTGAATAGAAGAATATGCAATATAAACAATAGAAAATATGAGTCTAAAGTTATATAGCACATGTATTAATATATAATAAAATTTCGGATTTTTCTTTCGGCCACCACCGAAATTACCGAAATTCGCGAAATTTCGGCGAAATTTCGCCGAAATTTTGAACCCTGATCTTGATAGTGCTTTGGTAGATCAAACATCATACTATATATTTGCAGTGAATTAGTTACATAATAATTATCTGCCACATACCGACAAGTGTAAGGAAGTATGAACAAACTACCTTGTCGTCGTGACTGGATCAGAGATGAAGCTTTTAGCATGCTGCATGTTTTCTGTATCACCAAGTACCACATGAGTGCCAGTAGTGCAGTTGGTCTTCTTCCTTGCCAGTTCCATAGTATTTTAATTGTGCCTTTTGAAACTTTGTAAAGATTATAATACCCTCCTCAATCAGTGGAAGGATCTATATTTCAAAATGTATTGATAGAAACATGATGATCAAGTGCATATGTTGGATTGAATTTTCATGCTGTGCCTGCAGCGCAAATATCTGTATTCAGATTTTGACTATCCGAATTTCGGAATGTTTCTTATATAATAGTAAGACGAGTGATTGTTTATCTTGTGCTTCTCCTATTCAGTTAAATTTTTGTACTTGTTGCAAATGAAAATTCTGTTTTAGTAACAAATTAATTTCCGAAACCTTGATAGAAATTGTAGACACCAATTATACTTTGGCAAGTACGACAATAGTTGTATGTAAAATCTTCCTTTCTGCCTTTCTCTCCCCCGTCGATTATGCGGTGCCTACTCGACTCCCTACTTATCAATTTATTGCCTTCCCATGAGTTCATGAGGAATTGAGTCGATAAAATTTCTCATAATATTTCTCCATGAGCAGCCTTAAATGCTTTCATAAACACCACGTGCGTGTTACACATGCATGTTTACTAGTTTATTACAAGTAAAGCATTTACAAATTGTTCAAAAGAAGAAATTCCAGTTGATTGCCACCACGTAAGTAGCACACTTACAGATTGCATACAAGCAAGCCAACTATATTTACAACAGCAAATTGTTATTCATCACTCAAACAGCTCCAATACTTGGATGTTTTGCTACATCCGACTCCTGACATTTTGGCTGGCCCTTTTGGCATCTATGACCCTTTCTTTGGTATATTCCGGTTGCCATGGGGTTGTTAACTCTTTCTTGCCATTAAGCATCTCAAGAACAGATGCCATGGTAGGCCGCTTTGCTCTCTCAAACTGAGTGCATAGTAGTCCTATCTCAAAGCACCTTTTTATCTCTGTTAGCTGAGATTCCTCAAACAAGGATGAATCAAATAACTGACCCATTTGTTGATTTTCACGCACATTCCAAGCCTGAAGAAGGAAAACACATAAACGATGTAAAGTCTGCACTAAGAAAAAAGAAACGACACAAAGGTTTCTTCAGTATGACTGTGAATTAATGCCGAAGACATTTTGACCTTTTACAAATTTGGAAAAAATTCATGAGTTTTATGGATGTGTATTATTGCAAAGAATAAAACTAATTTTAGTGTCCCTTGTAAATTGTACAATAAGACATCGAGAAACTTTTGAATCAATACCAATGCTACTTTTTCGGAAGAACTCAATTCAGCATTTCATTCTTCAACATTCTTTTTCTGAACACTACATAAAGGAATAAATATGGACCAATACAAAGAAGACATTCATGTGAAACAAGATGATGGTGGGGAAAGCAATATGATGCCTTGCAGGTCTTTTAAAAAGAAAAGTCCATTTTTGCAAATTCCATGAACCAAATTAGCTGCAAATCCATGCCGTCCTTTTGCATAGGTAGAAACTATCAAACTACACCTAAACAATGGCAACTAATGTGTCTTACTATACGTGTGTGTCCGTGTAATTTGTCGCTTACCCATGGAACTGAAGCATGGTGACGAACAGGGTTAGTTTTACACATACTGCTAATGGTCTCAAGGAGGGTGACACCAAAGCTATACACATCATACATTGTCGACAAAGTTCCTTCCAAGATATATTCGGGAGACATATATCCCCTGAATAGTTGAATAGAAATGGAAGATGTCAGACAACTTAAAACAAATAAAAGGAATCAGGAACGAACTCTAATTGCTTATATGGATATCTGTCTTACACTGTGCCCGCTATGTCATTGGATTGAATGGTCAGTCCCTCGAACAGTCTGGCTATTCGAAAATCAGTCTTGTTGACTTGAACGATCGGTCCCTTCAACAGTATAGCTATTCCAAAATCAGTTATCTTTGGATTCATATCAGAATCCAAGAGAACATTGGCTGGTTTAACATTCATATGGACAATGTGTTCCTCATGTAGGTACTGTAGGCCCTGCGCTAAGCCCAGGATGATCCTGAAGCGGGAGGTCCAATGAAGTTGAGACCCTGCAGATTAATACAATTTGTGTCAAAGCAACTATTAATATTTTGATTCATAAATGTGTATTGTTGGTGCTGATGTAGGATATGATCAGAAGATACCATAAATAAGGCTGTACATGTTTCCATTTGGCAGGTATTCTTCGACCAGAAAAATTATACGGATCTCACGACTCACCGATATGAACTCATGTTCATAATATCCTAGAACTCTTATTATATACAAGTTATTCCCAGAAGCCTCCACATCCTTGCTTTGAAGCTTTGATGCAAGACGAACTTTAGTACTCAATTGTTCTCGAAGAAATTGAGGTGGACCTCGAAATACCTTTATGGCAACCTTGAGTCCGTCATGCAGTACACCCTCAAAAGCAACAAAATTTTCATTATGATAGTAAATCCATAAAACAAATGCCATGTGTAAGAAAGGTTGGTAGCTTAGCTTTATATATTTCTTATCATTCAAAGTGTGATTGACGTTATCAGATTTGTAAAATCTCCTACAACAGAGCCTGAAAAGCATATATGGAGTACCTTGTAGAAAATACCAAAGTCATTTGTTCCAATTTTATTCTTCTCTGAAAAATTATGTGTAGCATCCCTCAACTCAGATAAACTGAACTTTCTTAAACCTGTTGTAAAAGTAAAGAGGTTTAGTTTTGGTTATGTATATAAAGTTTGCAAGTCTGTTTCCTTAGTTGGATACTAAAAATACAATTTGAAAGAGAGCTGATGGCACTGACCACTAGACACAACTAGCTTTGTATTAATATCTGCTGCTTCCACTGTTCCTATTATGTTTGTTAGTGAAAGATATAAACGAATAGAGGGAGTAATATTTATTAACTATGTTTTCTGAAAGCATTTGTAAAAAAGGGTTCTACTATTATAGTAGGGAATTTGGTGTTTCTACCCTTATTCCATAGTCCAATGGTGATTTTACCCCTCCTTTTTTAACTTTGTGATTTTAACCTTCTTATTTTCAAACAAAGCTCCCATCTACCCCTGCTTTGTAACACCGTCTAAAATGACTAGATTAAATAGTTAAAAAAAAAGAAAAGGCACCTACACAAAAAGACCATAGTACCCCTCACTCCCTTTCCCCTTGGTCATGGTCGCTTGAATCTCTCCAACGAAGGGAGTCGTGACTCACGGCTAGTCACATGCACTCGTGTTAGGGTTTCACTACCCGGTGGCCTGGCAAGCGGTAGTGGCACAGCAAGTGGCGGTGCTGCTCCTCCTCTCTCTGCCCGCTTCTCCCTCGGCTCGTCTCCTCCTCCCTCCAGCCCGCTTCCCCTGGCTCGTCTCATCCTCCACCGGTTGCACAACTACTAGGTGGGAGGCGCCGCATGGTCTCCGGCGGGATCCACCCAGCCCACAACCTCCAGCTCACAGCCTTGGTGGTGCGGCTGGGGGTCTCGCCTAGCCCCACCTTGTAGGCTGCAGGCTGCTATAGCAGCATCTCGGCCGACAGCTCTAGTCAGCCACCATGGAAGAGCCTAGGTTTTTTCAGCAATTTCTGTGATGTGTGCTTCAATGCAGTACAAAAATAGCCATGATTAGTCGATGTGTTGACTTGTTTCTTCCCTATTGTGATTTGTAGGCTAAATCACAGTAAATTGGAAATTGTAGGCTAAATCAAAAGCAGAGGTAGTCAACATCACAAGATGGATCAGGACAAGGAATCAATGACCTAATGTGAGTCATATATGGATTGTTGCCCAATTTCATTTATTTAGCCCAATTATTCATATTTACGTGTACTAGCAATTCTTCGAACAAAGATTTAGTCCAAGTGCAAGTGGTACTGCGACTGGAAGGGGAAGGGGAAGGGGAAGAGGAAGGGTTTCAGCAGAGGACAACAATGAGACAATGTATGTGATTCACTGCTGTTCGTTACTATTTTTCTAGCAAATTTCAGCGTTGCCACCTATATTAACTTGCTTTTACTGTATTCTTGTTAAGTGGGTACACACGAAGGGGAAGGGGGAGGGGAAGGGGAAGGGGAAGAGGGTTAAGAGAGGCCAATAATGATACAAAGTAGCACCTTATCTTTACTACATATTTTAGTAACTTTACTAATATAAGAGCATCTCCAGTGGTTTGGTAAAAATCACTTGCCAAATCTTGTGATTTGACAACTGACCAAAACATATAGCAAGTGGAAAATCTTAGTATCTCCAATGGTTTGCTATTTGGGCTTGGTAAATTAGAAAAAGTAGGCCCACTTCATCAACTAACTTTGACTGGAGTTGATAATTTGAAAGCCGTTCGCAGTTAGGATCAGAGAATTCAGTTGCTGCGATTGACGATCTGATCAGGGCAATGGGGCAGAGGAATCCAGTTCTGAATATACCTGTACACGCCGTTGTTGATGCTGGGGTAGATGAGGCCGTACCAGCGGTCGATGTCCTGGCGCAGCTCCGGCAGCCACAGGTCGAGGCCGCCGGCGCCGTCGCCCACGAGGCCGCAGAGGAACTTGACGATCTCGATGCTCTCGTTGCAGACCACCTCGCGGCGCTCGGCATCCCAGAGCATGGGCACGGAGGCCCTGCCCTCGAACCCGCCGCTCCGCAGGGTGTACACCTCTCGGAGCTTCCGCTTGCCGTAGAGCCGGTTGGGGCTGCCGGGCGTGAAGGACCACGCGCCGTCGTCCCCGGGGACGGTTACGGAGACCGGGAGGCGGGCCTCAAGACCGAGAAGCGCGCGACGACGAGGGTGCGGTGCGCCCAGGGGCAGGGGAGGCCCACGTAGAGGTGGAGCCGGGAGCTGGGCTCCCTCGCGACGACGGGGAAGCGGGCAGCGGTGCGGGTGAAGGCGCCCGTCGTGGGGTCAGACGGCGCCAGCTGCCGCATCAGGAGCTGCCACGCCGCGGTCCAGCCATGGCGCACGGCGAGGACGAACTGCGCCTGACGACGCAGGGCTAACGCTAGAGGGCGGACGCCGAAAGACGATGATGGAGGATGGAGGCCGCCGCGCGTGACTCGCCGATTGCCAGGGGAATCGTCTTCTTGCGTACGATGAAAATTCATGCCTTGTGCGGGAGAGGAGGCCGCCGGCGCCCGCACCTCGCGATAGCAAGCGGAAGGAAGCGCGCAAATTTGCGCGTGGATGGCTGGAGAATAGCAAGTTGCCATTTTTTGGCAAGTTGTTTAGCAAACCATTGGATGGGTCATTTGTCTAGTTTTGCCAAATTATACAAGGTAGCAAGTGTGTTTAGCAAACCACTGGAGATGCTCTTATGCTCTTTTTCATACAAAGTGTAAGTGCTTTAGGAAGGGGAACAAGAAGAAGCGGAATAGGAGCAATTTTTGGGAGGCTTGCTACTTTGTTGAGTTTCTATAGTTGATATGTAGCTCACTGCTAGTTGCCTCGGAAACTCGCTACTAGTTGTACTTTTGTTTCACGTGTCATTTAGATCTATATGTTGGTGTTTGACATATTATTTGGACCTCTATGTTAGCATCTAATATGGTACTGTGATGGCATGTTATATGGATCTAGTTGTTGCAGCTAATGCAATATATATGTGTGAAATTAATTTGTTGTGTGGTAATAAATTGTGTTTAATGGACTGTCAGCTGAAATGCTGTCAATTTTTTCTAAAAAATCTGTACACAAAATGTGAACTTGCCGATCTAAAATAGGGGTAAAAACACAAATATCATAATAAATAAATTAGGGGTAAAACGCATGGGCAAAGTTGTCCTTTTGTCCAAAAGTTAACAGCATTAGAGGGGCTTAACAGACCAGGGGTAGAGTAACGCTTCGTTTTGAAAAAGCAGGGGTAAAATCATAAAGTTAAAAAACTAAGGGCAAAATCACCATTTTTCTTAAAAGAAGGGTAGAAACGCTTAAGTCTCGTAGTAGTTTTGATAGGGCCAATATTCGATTACACAAAAATATGGTTTCCAGGATGGAAATAAGCCTATTACCTAATCACTGATGCATGAATGGGATATGGGAGTTGTTGAAAATACACACAAAAAATGCAATCATATCATACCTGGTAACGAAGTAGAAGGTCCATCAGCTTGTCCTGAGTAATTTTTTCTTTGACCAGATATCCTGCTTTCAGTGAAGGCGTCCATTCTTTTTTCTATGAGTAAATAATTCGAAAAATATCTCCAAAGCTTTTTGAAGCTAATTTAAATGTTAACTTAATAAATTTCATACCGAATATTTCACTCATATACACTAACAATGTGCACATGGAAATGTTTTACGCCAAGATGAAAAACACATTCTCTGATAAATATACCAGATAACTATACTAACCTAGCATCTGGTGAAGCCGTGGACATAGAACTAGTAACAGGCAACGGAACCTCCTCCTCAGTACTCTACAATATAAAATTAATACATCATAAAATCAATATAGAAGAATTAAATAGTAAATTATGAAAAAGATACAAATGTTATGAAACCAAAAACAACATTTCGTGTGCAATATGTTTTATCATGAACTATACCATCGAGCACTGTTATCCAAAATGATACTTTAAATTAAACAGGCAAAAAAAAAGGTGTGTGTTTGTTAGAGTATGCAGCAGATTTGGTTCAGTTCGCTATACATACAACCCGGCACGCCATAATAATAAGGCCTACGTGCCTAGAGCCCACAACATACCAAGACATCATTGAGCCGAACTTAACTAGAAAGACTACACCTTACATGTTCTGCTCCCCCATTATAAATTACTAATGTGGGACTAAACCTAACAATCTTCCACTTATCTACTCATATACTTTTCTTTATAGCAAAAAAAAGGAGAGGCTGCATCATGTTTACACTAATAATATTAAAGAAGTTAGTACCAGAGACAAAAAAACATCAACCAAGAAAATATAGGCAATCACTAATTTGAGGAAAATCACTCTTCTCAGCCTAGAGCAAAAGCAAAGGTTTTTCAAATTCTTTATAGGGAAAGTATATCTTAGAGAATTCTAATTCTCATATATCATCTCAGTTAGGTTGTGGTATTTTATTACTAGAAACATGGCTTATTGTAAAATGGTGTCATTAATTTGGATACTTCTCTTGAATATTAAAGTATTTTTAGATAAATAGTTAAAGTGAATTTTACAAAAGAAAATAAGGCAGAATATGGAAGTGTGAGTAACTTGAATTATTAGATCTTGAATAGTACCTAAAGTCCGAGAAACAATACCATTTTACTTGCATGCTTATTCTCGCCCTTATAGCTTGACCATGGATGATCGACAGATGAACTACGTCAAGTATAATGTGAGAGGTAATTGTAAGTAACTAAGCAATCATACCTGACATGGTGATTGTCGTGGTGGATGATGGGCCCAGTGTTTAGGCACAGGAGATGTTACATATGGGGGAAGAGAAAGTGATGATGGTGGAAGTTTTGGAGGGGCTGGTGGTGGTGGTAGGGATGTGGTCATATGAGGAGGTGTTGGCGGTGGCAGTGGTTGTTTGGGACGACGATGAGACTGGTGTTTGAATTCAAAAGGATCTACATTTATGTGAGGATCGAAGTATACATCCGAAGGAGGCTCCAGATTATTAGGTACATCATCTGTAATAATAGGAGCCAAAACAGGAGGTTCTTGTATTTGTGTGGGCAGACGAGGAAGGTGGCCATTGCTAACAACAGCATCAGGTGAACGATAAGGTTCATCTGTAAGCACACTAAGCAGAAAATCGTCAGTAACAGCACGAGGAGACGATTGCAGATGTTCGGATAAGGGAGATGTTTGTTGATGTGTAGGAAGAAAGAACACATCGAAATTCAGGCCAACTTGGTGGCCTTTTGTAGCCACAAAGACTGCCGCATCATGGGTAGCAAAGATGGCCCGCATCATGCCCTGTGATATGTCATTCTTCACCCGGCTCAGCTTCTTGGACGACTTCATGGCCTTGAAGTTGAAGCAGGGGCACAGGGTATTCCTCCCCTTGCAGGCTGTTACAGCATAGAGGGCGTCGCTGACAGCATCCCAAAGGTCCTCGAGAGGGCCGCTCACCACCTGGTGCTTCATCATCTCCGACTCCTGCAGCAGCGACAGCAGATCTCTGACTCTGCACACAAGCTTCTGTATGCCGTGGCATTCCTCCATGTTCTCCCTGACTGTCTCCACGGTATCCTCGATTATGATGGCGATGCGGACGATCTTCTTCACAATTACCACTGGATCAGCCATGCAATCTCCTCGTATTGAAAAGTAATGTAATCTCCGGCCTCTATAATAACCAAGGGAATGCACAAGAGGTTAAGCAGCAGGCGATCTGATAATTAAGCAACAACAGTAGGAGCAATTTAATTAAGCATGCACTAACCTTATTGTCTCATGTTCTTTCTACCAGATTACCTCTCCCTCCATTCAAGCGAGGTTGCGCTCTTCTGTTCCATCAGCACCAAGCTAGCAGCGCCTAAATGGTGCAACGAATAATACATACATGTATACAGCAACTTGTGTATCTGAGAAGGAATAATCCATGGATGGCCCAATGCATGCAAAATACAAAAAAGGCTAAAGTCATGCCTTGCACTAACAATACGGGTACGAAAAGATTGCGTGACAGTAAAGAAATGCATACTCGTATGGAATCTCAAGGTGGAGTGAGAGATTACACTAACTAATAAGATTCTCCTCAGGTACTTTAGTGAAAGGGGAGGTATCTATTAGTGTAAACTTTGAAAGGACGAAGATGCTTTGAGTGCTGTTGATGGACCACGTTTCTGCTCCTGAATATTTATTTATCAGAATAGAGAACGAAGATGCTTTGAGTGCGTGAGATAGTTGGTCACCTTTTTTTTTTGCGTGTGAGGTATTTAACTTATTAACTACACCCCTAAATAAGCCGCTTGCTTGCACGGGAAGAAGCAGGTCCGTGTCGCTCCAATTATTTTCAGCCGTTAGATCTTCGATCGTGCAGCTCAGATTGTTTGGAGATTCTGTCGAAAGCGGCTTCTCACACTTCTCCCGCTTCTACCATGCGTCCCCGCTTCTCTTCCGAATCTAGACAAACAAATATATATCCCAACTTCTGCTTCTTCATCTAGCTTCTCGCCCCCTCCTTTCTCTTCTTCACTCTTGGAGTGAATAGAAAATATGTTTGTTAGGTTTTTCACCCACCAAATAAATGCTCTAAGTTCTTGTTTCTATCTCTCAAAAGTTTATGAAAAGAGACATGGGTTATACATAAAAAAGAGTTCAAAAAATGAACAAGTGTCCGAGAGATCCAAAACAATGGACACTTAGATGTTCGTCTATAAAAAGGAGAAAACAAAAGGAGATGAATAAGATATCCCCTTTTCTTTTGCAAAAAAAAAGCTTCCAAGTTTAAAAAAGAGAGATAAGTTTTCAAAGAGCAAAGTAGAATTAGGTTATCTACTATATACTCCCTCCTTTATTTCTGTCTTTGTAGCATTAGAGATTCTCTGAATGTAGGTAGAGGAGCAGTCCAGATGCATGGCAAATGCAAGGAATGTGGACATTCAAATCCTACTCCCCAGCGACAGTCAATGCGGGACGGAGGGAGTACATCCACCATACATCCACACACTTGCACATCTTGATTTGATTGTATGACTTTTCTCTTTTTGGATCCATTGTTTGACTTTACAATATGTGCATTGCAAGTATGCTCTAGCTTTACAATATTTTGTATTTGGCAACTTTTTCATTTGAGTTCATCTTGTCGTGCAAAACCAAATTTTAATTAAAAAATTTAAAATTTAAATTTTTTAAACGATCTCGGATGGAAAAACTTCCTAAACAAACTTTGTAGATCTCAAAAAGTTATTAAACTTTATAGTTGACAACTTTTTGTTTTGAGATCATCTTGTCATGCAAAAACTACGTTTGAATTTTTCAAATTTGAAATTCAAATTTTGTAAACGACCTTGGATGGAGAAACTCCCTAAATGAAAATTGTAGATCCCAAAAAGTTATGAAACTTTATAGTTGATAACTTTTTGATTCAAAATCATTTAGGACCTCAAATACTCAATTTACATATGGTTTGATATAATATATGAGGAACCGAAATGCAATATAGACATAAAGGATAGTGTGGTGCAGTAGTTAAGAAGAAAGACACGGCGGGCGCTGGCCTCCTACGATTTTTTTTTTTGATTAATTTCGTTTTTATCTTTGCTGAATGTCGACACTGAGCAAAGCCTTCGCCGAGAGTGTCCGAAAAATAGCACTCGGCAAAGACCCCTTTGCTGGCTAAAAATTTGCCGAGTGTGGCACTCGGTAAAAGCTTTACTGAGTGTATTTGGGCATTTGCCGAGTGCCGCAAACACTCAACAAATCATCAGTATCCTGTAGTGGTACCGGCTGAATTAGCTTGTGATCACAAAGAAATTAAATACAACCAAAAACTTAGCCATCTCTCTTGGTGGAGCACCATTTTGTTCTTATTTGGCTGCATCAGCATGCACACTGCAGCCTGTACACGGACACGTACGTACGGTAACAATATCTGCACGTACGGGTATATATACTGTAATAGGAGTGTAGACGAATTGTATAGTTGTAGATTTGTAGCTCGCTACGTGCGCGGCGTGATGCGCGCCCTGAGCGGCGTCTTCATGTGCTTGACGAACCCGTCCACTTCAGTGAGGTCAACAAGAGCAGCTGTTGCCGCCGCCGCCGGTACCTCCCACTCCCACTGGAACGCACGCACCAGCGCGGCGAGCAAGAGCCTGACGTGAGCCATGCCCAGCGCCATGCCCGGGCAATGCCTCGTCCCGGCGCCGAACGGCAGCATCCTCACGTCCTTGGGCCCCGGCATCGGACCCACGGCCTCCCCCTCGCCGCCGGCGAGGAACCGTTCGGGCCGGAACTCGTCGGCGTCGTCCGTCCACGTCCTGCTGTCCCTCCCGATGGCTCCCGGAACGATGGTGAACCGCACGACGTCGACCCCGCTGCTGCCGTCCTCCTCCTCCGGCGGCACGTGCACACCGATAACTGCCGCTGCTGCGCCGCCGCCGCCGTCGTCGACGCTCCTCACCACGACGTCACGCTGTATGACTGCCACCGGCGGGTGCAGCCGGAGACTCTCAAGGATGACCGCGCGCAGGTACGGTGTCGGTGTGTCGCTGCCGCCGTGGACGTCGACCTCGCGGCGGAGCTTCTCCTGGACCTCCGGCTGGTTGACGAGGTGCGCGAGCGCCCACTCGACGCAGGACACGACCGTCTCGGTGCCCGCCCCGAGAAACTCCCACACGAGGTTCGCCTTCTCGTCGTCCGTCAGAGCTCGCCTGACGCTCCCGTCGTCGTGGCTGGGAACCTGCAGGTCGAGCAGCGAGTCGACGTACGGCCGGATCCCGCCGCCGTCATCGCCACTATCGCTGCAGCACATGGACATAGACTGTCGCCGCCGCTGCCTTTCCATGATGAGAGGGAGGAGGAGCTTCGTCATACGGCTGCGGACGGCGAGGAAGCGCCGCCACCGTCGCCAGTGCAGCAGCCGCGCCGTCCTCGAGGTGGCTAGCACGGGGGCGTCCACCATGCCGTCGAAGAAGTCCTTGAGCACCCGCTGCACCGCGCGGACGTCGCCCGCGTCGAAGCCGCCGTCGCCGAAGCACATGCGCATTTGGAGAGTGAGCACGGCGGTGTGAAGTCCGTCGCGGATGACGACGACGTCGTCGTCATGGCCGCAGCCGGAGGAGAGGCCGGCGACGAGACCGTCGACGGCCTGACGCTGGAGTCCGGCGAGGCGGCCGAGGCGCGACGGGTGCAAGATGCCGGCGGTGAGGTTGCAGCGGAGCGCGCGCCAGAGCGGGCCGTGCGGCACGGTGCTGATGCTGTAGCTGAGGTTCACGCGCTCGGCTCTGACGAACTTGACGTGGAATGGCGAGACGGGGCGGTCGGAGAAAGTGTCGGCGTGGTCCACCAGCATGCTGCGTGCAATGGCGCGGTCACGGACCTCGATGTTTGGAACCGCCGGCAGAGCACGAGCGCTGCGGCTGCTGGTTCGCCGGAAAATGGCAATGAACACTACAAGAGCAAGGCCGGCCATGAGGAAGAAGACCTCCATTATATTCCCTACGTTTTGGTACTTGATCGCACTTAGCTGAACGCCTGGAGCAGACAATGTTTCCCTACGTGTGTATAAATATATAGACACATGCATCAGCCATCCACAGGCTAGCCACCGCGCTTTTCATGAGCAATTTTAAAGCCTTGTTTAGTTGTCGAAACAAAAAGTTTTCGGTAACCGTAGCACTTTAGTTTGTTTGTGACAAATATTGTCTAATTATAAACTAACTAGGTTCAAAAGATCCATCTCGTGATTTACAGGCAAACTGTGTACTTAGTTTTTGTTCTTTACTATATTTAATGCTCCATACATGTGCCGTAAGAATCGATATGAAGGAAAATCTTAAAAAGTATTTGGTTTTTATGGTGAACTAAATACAAGGCCTAAATTCAGGGGTCACCACTCACCACTACTAACCAAACCGTTATTTAAGATGCATGGGAGCAGCTACAACAACTAACACTAGTGGAATATTGATTGAAAAAAAAAAACCACTGGTGGAATACCCACTACGTACTAACCAAAGCGTCACTCGAGATTTATAAGAGTATAGCTGCAACTAACACTAGTGAAATATACAAGTGGCGAAGGTGGGGGAAACAAAGTCAGCCGCATCAACTGCTGTTGTATGGCATGCCGGCCGGCTCGACCAGTGGAGGGCCGCATCCCGGCACGCTAGCACCTCGGACGACCCTGCAGATGGGTCTCCGCCCCCAACGCTGATGTGTAGCCAGAGATCTTCCATATCAGCAGGAGACACGACCTGCCGCCACATTGGCTGAGCAACGAGGGCAAGCATTGAGAGGCCAGCCGGTGTGTCGTCGACCACCGAGGCACATCCCGGCAGATCTTCATGGCAAGTGCCTCAGTTGCCTCTCTCCTCTGCGCATCGGATGACAACTTGCAAGCTACATACCCCAACACATCGCTTGTGAAGGACCGGAAACGGCGACTGGAGGGGGTGAATGGGAGCCTCAAATTTTCTTTTGAAACTTTTGGACCTTGGCTCACAAATAACCCAAAACAAGACTGTGCGCTACAGTACCGTGTAGTGTGCTACAGTAGAGTTTATCTTTATAAGAGATATTCTATTTTTTTCTAAATCGTCCATTGATCTGAGGCGTGAGGTCAGTTGGTTGGGTGGAGCTAATTGTTGGTGGATGAAACGGATATTTTATTTGCAATACTAATTAAATAGATTAAGTTTGTTGATGATGTGGATCGCTATGGGATTAGATAGATTTTCTAGTGAGGTTATATCTTTACAAAAGATATAGTATAGATATGAAGCGAGTATATCAAACCGTTTATTAGATATATAGTGGTACCGGATATGTGGTCTTTTTTTATCAGATAGAGGTACATGATTCAAACCATCAATTAATAATTAGTAATCAAGAGTGTAGTACCAGAAAGGAAGAAGCATATATAGCCATGAGCGAACAGAGGAAGAAGCATATACCAGAAAGGAAGAGCAACAGAAACAACAATTGTGTTCCTCTAGTCACTCATGGCACTCGTTAAGACCAACACGACAAAGGCTGTGTGCGCTGCTCTTTGCATTGTGCTTGTGATCATGTCATCTACTGTCTCAGCCGTCGTTGAAGAAAGTATGTCTCTATCAGCTTGTGAACTAACATGTGCATATGGTTTACTAACTAATCCGTGAATTGCATCGATCAACATGCAGTTGAGACCCTATGCGACCCAGTACGAAATGGAAAATGTGACGAGGATGGAGCGTGTGCCCATGAATGCCGAGAAAAGGAAAAGCAGCACAACCAACGGTTGACACAGATTAAATGCGAGACGCATGTTAACCCTGAAGAGTACGTGTTGCTGCACGTTTTGGCACGTTGGAGCGGAAGATACTGATGGACTTCTTGGTTGAGCAGTATTTATGTTGGCAGTAACTAATGGATGGATTCATATCATGAATGCATAGAATCCTAAAACGCTCTTGCATCTAAAGCATCCATGATATTTTGCATCCAATTATAATAAATATGTCTTTTTTGTGCTTATGCTCGCCTAGTGTTTCAACTAAAATGATATTAGTGAACAACCGTCCTAATTAACCGAAACAACCGTATAAATCTTGAGTCTGCTTCTCTAAATTGTCAGGTATCCTCTAGACAAACGCCTATCGCTGTTAATCATCAATAAATTAATTAACAGAGATGCGCAGCTATAAGGTGGCTATCTCTTTTAATCATTTATAAATCGATTAACTAAGGCGCATATTACCACATGCCTATCTCTTAAAATCACTATTAATAGAGGTGGGCATTCTAAGGTTAGTGGGCGCCTTAATGATGTTATATATTTGACGTGCTTGGTCGACCTCTCTAGTGTGTACCAATTTTTTTATTTTCAAAAGCCATTATCACAACCCATCAGTAATAGGATCTGATGGTGATAATGGATTACGACACTGGTGGTAACCCTAATTATCACCACCGATTTTCACCAACAGATGGCAAAACTGTTGGTGATGAGCTGTTTGTTGTACTAGTAGATTCAGTGAAGCTAGAGTGACTCCTAGTGGCGATATAATGTGATCAAAGGAGGAACTGCTGCCATTACCGGTGTAGAGGAATTGTCGTTGTTGCTGTTCCTGTGAGAGGTAAGGGGCGGCAAAGGGAGGTACACCAGCTACCTTTGCTCCTTGATATAGAGGGGAATGCAGCATATACCTACCGCCTGCTTCCTGCTGCAAATTGAGATGGATGGAGCATGCGAGGAACCGCTAGTTGCTTCTCTCCCGTGGATTTACCCTCGCTCAGAAGATAGAAACAGAGAGAGTGAGGATGGAAAGGATGCGACTCCAGTGTGCCGTGCATGAGCACTGATGACAAAGGTGGATTGGATGACTACTATGTTGTATTGGGCCTAGGCTGATTTTAATTATTGGAACTTTTTCTTATCTATTTTCTTGGTCTCTTTATTAGTTATAACCGAGGTCAGGAACTGAAATAACACTGCCAAATTTGGTTAGCTGAACCTCAAAACCGGATTTGGTTTTGTCTCAATCATCTCTGTTTGCTTAACGTTTTTGGTTACTTATGCCCGTCCTTACTAACATGATTTTCTTTTATTTAGCAAGGCTTCATTAAATTTTCCAAGAATAGTACATGATACATAGCCTTGGGAAAGATCTCCTGACCTCTGCCTAATAGCACACAACCTGATGAGTTTACAAAATAAATATCACATACTGACATACACTAGTGACTTCTAATTGACCACCTAAGTTAATTGATCACATACACCCAAAAACTAGTTTTAGTTTTCACAACTGCCTCTATTCAAGCGCATCTAGAAATGAGGCATTTATAGGTGTCGGTATGCAACCATCCCAGCATCTCTAGTAGTTGATTTCAATGGTATTTAGTAGCCTGCCCCTATAAATTGGTTTTACAAAATGGCAAAAAGTTTTTTTTGGGACCGGGTTTGTGCCCGTTTTTCATTAAGATGAAGAGAAACAAAGGTACACAAGCCTGTCACGAGTAGGGAGAAGGCGAGCAGCCTAGCACCGAAAGGAAGGACCTACTGCTACTGGGTTACAAAGCGAGTCAATTACATAATACTCTGATTTTGCGACCAAAACGCCTGTAGAGCCAGCAGCGGCGCGTAGCCCGCGGCCGCCCACTCCTCACCCTCAATGGTGATCGCGGCGACGATGTCGTGCGCAGATGACGGTGCGCGCCCAACGACCCTCGCATTGTGTTCCTTCCACAACATCAAGGAAATTAGTAGTAGCAAGCTGTCAAACAGCGGCCGTGAAGTCTCGTCGATCCGCTTCCGCTGGTCGATCCACCAAGCACCTAGATCGTGTTCGCCGGACGGCATTAGATCAACCAATTGAAGGCGAGCTAGCATGGCGAGCCAAACCTAACGAGCAAAGACACATGCCAAAAACAAATGGCTCGGCGTCTCCACATGTTGATCACAAAGCGCGCAGAAGTCGTTGATTTGCAGCCCATGGCGTTTGCGGCGCTCCGCAGTCTAGAGCCTCCGATGCAGGGCGAGCCAGAAGAACATTTTGATCTTCGATGGCGCCTTGGTCCGCCAAAGCTCCCTGGCACCAAGCAGTTTGGTGGCTCCGGCGAAGAAGGCACGATATGTCGAGGATGCTGAGTATGTGTCGTCCGCAGACCACTTCTAGACGAAGCGATCCGATCCATGAGTTTGGAGCTCGACAAAACGTAGGAGTTCCCATACCTTTAGGTAGTCATGCACCACCTAGAGCACCAGTGACGTCGCGTGCCCATTGGTTGTCGATCATGGCTTCACTGAGCATTCTCTTCCTCCCTGCACGCGACGTGGCTGCGCATAGGGATGGCACAAATGTGTTCAGTGGTCCGACGGGTGCCCAATTGTTGGTCCACATGCGCACCGACGCGCCGTCGCCAACCACCACCGTGATGCTGACCGCGCACATTGCGGCGACGTTCGTTTCCGTACGCGATGGCAACGACGCCCAGCAGCGCTGCGGTTTCGAACGAGATAGCCACTACCATCTAAGCCTTAGAGCGTAACCAAACACCCGCAAATCAATTGGCCCCAGACCACCAAGCTCTGTTGGCTTGCATACCATAGGCCAAGCTAAATGGCATTTCCCGCCGATGCAATAATCATTGCCAGTCCAAATGAAGGCGCGTCTCCTCTTGTCAATCTGGGAGATGGCCCATGATGATAAGCAACAGGCAATACTCAGGTGGATGGGGATGGCTGCTAAGGTGCTTCCGGTTAGGGTGACCCTCCCAGCATTCGTTAGTAGCCACGCCTTCCAAGTTGGAATTCTTGCGGCCACGACGTCGATCAAAGGTTGTTCATCAGCACAGCTCAGGCGTTTGAGCGATAGTGGAACACTAAGGTACTTGCATGGGAAGTTCGAGACCGTGCACAGTAATACCGACTGGATGGTTGTGATCGTCTCGTTGTCACAACAGATAGGCGTCGCGATGCATTTCTTGGGGTTGCTTACAAGCCCCAACGCACCCGCAAATAGCTGAAGGATCTGTGTAAGGCAGTTGAGGTCGTCAGCGTTCGGTGCCAGCAATATCACCAGATCATCAGCATAGAGCGAGGCGCGGTGAACGACAACTTGGCCTGGCAACGGTGACATGGCAGCACGGCAATCAGCCTCCCTGATAAGTGAATTCAGCACCTCCATAACGAGTACGAATAGCATCAGAGAGATAGGGTCACCCTGGCGCAGACCCCGCACGTGGGAGATGCGACGCCCCAGCCTTCCGTTAACAAGTACACACATGCTGGCAGTAGATAGCAGGATGGAAATCCAATTCACCCAGCGACGGGAGAAGCCGATGTGTTGCAAGACCTCGAGGAGGAAGGGCCAGCCTACTGAATCAAATGCTTTCGCAATATCCAACTTGAGTAACAGTGAAGGAAATTTCTTGGAGTTTAGCCATCGACAGGCTAGATGGACTGTAGCTCTTCTCTTGATGAAAGCACTTTGGTTGTGCGCAACCATCTCATTCAGCCTTGGTCTGAGGCGCCTAGCAAGGCATTGGGCGAACAGCTTACCAAAGCTATGAATGAGGGCAATTGGACGGAAGTCCTTGAGCGTGGTAGGAGCATTGTTCTTTCGTAGTAGCACCATGAACGCGTCGTTGAGCAGACTGAAACTTCTTGCATGAAGCGACCATATGGGCATTCAGTGTGTTCATGACATCATGCTTAATGATGGCCATGCGACTTTGTAGAACAGCCCGGTAAATCCATCAGGCCCCGGAGCACGGTCACTCGGCATCTCATTTATCATTTCCCAGACCTCTTGTTTAGAGAAACAGACGTCCATGCCGGACAACTCGAGTTGGGGCAGCAGATTGTCCAGCAGAATGGAATGCGACCAGCTGAACGGTGCTCCCAGGTTGGAGTTGAAGTAGTCAAATATGGCATCTGATTTGGCCTGGTCGGCAGAGACCCAAGCGCCATCATGCAAGATTGCCGGTACGATGTTTTTGCGGCTCCGAGGTGAAAGAATCTTGTATTGGCATATGCACCCCCCTCACGTAGGAACTGAAGCCGTGCACGTGCATGCCAGGGAGGCAAGGCCTAGGCTCATCAGCTTGAATTGCTTGTGCAGAGCGCTCTTGTCCTGGGTGAGCGCCCGAGCTTCCTGCTCTTTGTCAAAGTGGGCGATGAGCTCGCGTGCCATGAATAGTTGGGAGCGCACACTGCCAATGCATTTCATACTCCAGCTCGATCTGCAGTGATTTTGCCGTCATCCTTAGCTTGAAATCCAGCACTCTGCAGGGATCAGCCACCGGCAGATCGCTGTCCCAGGCGGCCGCGACTGCTTCGTGGAAGCCATCAAGTCGTGTCCAGAATGACTCAAAGCGAAAGCGCGTTTTGGCCCATGGCTGGGTGCAGAGCTGCAGCAGCAGTGGCGAATGGTCGGAGCAGTCCGAGGAGAGGCAACGTAGGTACGGCTGGACCATGTGTAGAGTCGACCATTCAAACAGCTCTTGTAACTGTGAGTTGTCTAGCATACGACGAAACCGGCGCATGGAGCGGCGGTTGAGGTGACTGTTGTTCTTGTCCTCGGCACTATAGATTCGAACTTAACATAGGCAACGCTAATCGCGAGTTCGCGACAGGCCCAAGGCCGAGAAAGTACACTAGGCGGTACTAACGGCACAAAGTGCCAGCCGCTTCCTGCCATGGAACAAAGCCTGCATTGCTTCCTTAGAAAACAACTCCAAAGAAACACAAAGTTTCAAGTGCTAACAACACGTACGTTCCCTATTTCTAAAGATAGGACTCATTACAAACTGACGATAGAAATGGCTATTTAAATCCCAGTTTGTAATTTGTGTGGCCCGTGTCTAGAAATGGAGCCCACCTTTGTAATAATCACCTATCAAAATCGATTTTCAACTGTGGTTCGTAACGGTTTGGCCCCTCAATCTTTTTCTTTTTTATAGAGGGCTTTCACAAGACAACCATAGGGAAAAAGGAGGACGTGCATCTAGCTATTAATCATTTTGTAGATGTGAGCTTATTAATCTTTCTTAACATTGCAGTGAACAATATGAAGAGCTGGGAGCGCACACTTCCGATGTTCTTCATGCTCCAGCTGGGCAGCAACTTCGTCAATCTCTTCAGTTTATGGTCGAGGGCCTCAGGCATCAGCACCAGGCAGGTGGCCGTCGAGGCGCACCCAGAAGGATTCAAAGTGGAAACAGGGTTTGGCTTGGGTACATATATAGCTGTAGCAGCAGCGGTGTGCATGATCCGAGCAAGTGATGTCTGGGGAAGGCCTCAAGCCACTCGATTGACGCGAACGCGTGGTCAATACGCTGAAGCGTAGGTCTCCAATACACTGCTCAAAGGTATACAGCCTCCCGAGTAAATAAAGCTCCTGCAGTTGACAATCATCAATCAGGTGCCGAAACCTTCTCATGGAGTGGAGGTTAAGGCGAGAGTTGTTCTTATCAGCGGCGTGGTAGATTAATTGGTTGAAGTCACCACAATCAATACCGGCCCTGGAGATCAGTATCATGCTGAACTCTTGCAGCCTGGTGCCCAATTAAACGACCTGGGAAATGAGAAATACATCATACTAATATGACAATTGACTGGAGCCAAAGCCAGGAGAAATTAATTGCCGCCGAGTCAGTACTCACGTTACTAACTGCAATATGGGACCGATAATATAATACCATGCATAAAATTAAACAACAGAATATTATAACAAAATAGGATCTCACAACAGTTAGTTACCTTTTACAGTAGTTTTCCACTACGGCTACGATCCTCCACTTGATGTATGAGTTAGTGGTTGTGCAGTACGGATAAGAATAAACAGAGCTGAACACGGGAAGAACAGAGCATAGTCACTACAGTTTGGACAATTCCCAATGCTTTTCATAATGAATAGTTTTGCACACTCGACCCACAACAATTATGTCAAACATATATGTTATAAGGAAATACAAAACCGAAGTAGCAAACTTTAGCATATACAGTAGTATTGTACAATATATGTGTTGATCCAAAGAGAGGACTGTAACAATGGTTCCACACAATATATATATCACAACGACTGCTTTAGAATTGAAGTCCAAATTAACTGAGTGTCGTGGACCTCTCTCTTTCTGTTACTTTCCATGACATTTTCTTGAATCGCTACATGAACTTGGATGCACTAAGCCACTGACCACAAGCCCTGGATACTATCAAAAAACAACTCGATTCACCCGTATGTCTATAAGGATTGGTTATTAAATGAACAGAAACGAGCAAGGTTATAGCTTTTACCTCACTATTTGCTGCCCTCAGAACCCAGTACAATGGCCTCCTCGTCAACACTGCCATCGTTCATTACACCCCCGATGTAGCCACTACTATAAGTAATATTGCCCCTGACATTATTCGGGTGCTTAGCAATTTGTTGACGGATCATATGACATGCAGCCTCAATGTTTGATTGTCTGGCACCGTCTGTATATATTGTAACATTGACATTTTTTAGATCGTGAAGGTGCTCAATACCAGAATGTGTGCTTCCATATGATTTTGCCCCACAAGCACTGAACATCAACTCGAGGGTTTCGAGCCTTGGCATTGACTTCTCTTGGAAAACTAAGCATGGCAGCCCTGACCAGAGGCGGAAAGCATTAAGACTACGGAAACCATTTCTCTTAATGATAATCTTCTCCTTACGAAGAGGAACCACCCAAAGTTGGAAATGAACCAAAGCCGGTAGATGTCCGAGCAAATCCAAATCTTCGTCCTCCATCTCGCAGACATCAAGTTTCATCTCAGTGAGCCTATTGAGTGGTCCAATCCACTTGGGACAGCGCTGAAAGTAAGAGTTCCACATCCAGAATCTTTTAAGGAGGTACGGTGGGGGTGATAATGATGCTAGAAAATCAACTGGAATAGCTTGTCCGCTAACAATATTCAGTGACTGGAGGTTGTAACTGCTCAATTTGTTGAGAGAAGAGGCCAAGTACTCCTTGCACCTTCCTTCTGCTGGCTCATTCCATGATATCGAGAGATCTCTCAAGTTTTTCAAATTGCCAAGCTCCTGCACTGCACTTACTGGGCTGTCACGGACATTGAAATGTGGTAGTGTCTGAAGTGCTTGCATGCTCCCAATGGCTTCTGGTAACAACATCATCCAGTTCACAATAAGATGCCTTAGATGCTGTAACCGAGTAACACCATGGGGCAGCAAGTTTACCCCTCGGTAAGAACACAATTCTAGTGTCTCAAGATACCGCAGCTCTCCAATTTCTGCAGGAAGTTCATGTACATTCAGTCTCAAATACTTCAGCTGATGTAGTTTGCAAATAATCTTCAAATCATCCGCCCCACTCAACTGACAATCGAGACTCAAGACACGTAAAACTCTAAAATAAGCAAATGGTAGTGTCTGGTTGTAAGAGCCACCAAAGGTGCTGAATGATCTAACATGGGTTAACGATGGCATTTCTTGGGGTTCCAACTTCTGCTCTCGATCATTGTATTGAATTGATAGCCGTCGGATAACACCTTCTGGGTTTGTTGAAAGCGGGCCTGGACCCATGATTGTAACAAAATTCTCCTCTGTTGCCCTTGATTTCAGTAGTTCTAGCATCATATCGTGCAGACGACAAACTCGCACCTTTCCAGAACGGTCAATGTCAACAGGTATAATCATACTCCTATTGATGAGCTCATTGAAGTAGCTTTCAGCAACATCCTCTGCAATTAACCCCCCTTCCTCCTTTATGAATCCTTCAGCTATCCATCTTCTCAGTAAACTACCTCTTTCAATGTCATAATCCTCAGGAAATACACTCAAATAGAGTAAGCAAGTTTTGAGATGCTGCGGAAGATCACTATAGCTGAGTGACAATATAGATTCCATACCCCCAGGATCTTGTTTTATTTGCAATGCATATCCTGTAGATGCCCTCACTTTTTCCCATTGCTCGATCATATTGGGCTTGCTAGCCAATAAGCTAGCTATGCAAACTATAGCCAGGGGGAGGCCACTGCATTTTCTTAGTATATCAGCTGAAATATGCTTAATTCTGTCAGGGCATCCATCCTCAGAGCCAAATACTTTTTTAAAAAGTAGGCTTCTTGAGTGGGACTCACTCAGTGCTTCAATTTTGTAGCAACGGTCACCGGGAAGACTGCAACATGCCTTTGCTATAGACTCGATACGTGTTGTAGTAATTATTCTACTACCCATATTGTTCTCTGGCAGAGCACACTTCAGCAAATTCCAATCTCGTTCAGACCATATGTCGTCAATTATGATAAAGTACCTATTCAATAGTATATGAAAAAGGGTCAAGATATTGAGACAAAATGGAGAGTAAGAAGAATTAGAAGTACTTAATTTATTGTGAACGCATCAGCTGATCAGCATCGTAAGCATGTGGTCATTTCTTCTATGACGACCAATTAATTTCCAAGGAATATTTTAGCAAATTGAAGTTTGCCTGCGGTATAGTATAACACTAACAGCGGCAGTGACCCGAAAGGGCCCGAGAAGGGGCGCTACTCAAGTATGCATGCACTAGTTGCGTAAAAGAGAAGTATGCATGTACTACTGTGTCGTCCCAACAGGACAAATCATTTTTGATTCATTTGTGATTTATATGTTTTTCTACTAAAACAAGCCATTGCACTACGCCGAATAATTCACCGTGTCCATCTGACGCACTAGACAAAATATTGACACAATCCTCAATTATTCTATATTATACCAATGAAAAGTACCTATTTATTTTCCATTTTTCCTTAGGTTATTGCAAAGTATGGATTAGGAATTTTTTTTTGTTTTTATCTCCTTTAATTTCCTGGTACACCTAGTTTTATTTCTTTTTCTTGCATTGAACATCACAAAATGATTTAAATTTGCAATTTTGATGTCTAAAATGCATGTAGAATGATGTAAGCAGATACATTATAGGATTCTAAGACTTTGCCGAGTGCTCGGGCACTCGGCAAAGGCCCCTCTCGCACTCGGCAAAGGCTTTGCCGAGCGTCCACTCGGCAAAGACCGCTCGGCAAAGAATTAATCGGCAAAGGGATTCTTTGTCGAGTGCCACATCAGCACTTGGCAAAGACAAAAATGAAAAAAAACCCCAAAAAATATTTTTTTAGGGGGAGGGCTGCCATCAGCTAGCACCTCCCTCCCCACTTTTTTCAACGTTTTTCCAACAAAATTGTCAACTTTGCCACAGCCAAGATTCAAACCTAGGACATCTCTCACGAGCATATATTCCGTTTTGGTTCCTCATATATTATACCAAATTACATATAAATTGATTATTTGAGCTTTTAAACGATTTCAAATTAATTTCCGGGGGGTGTTTCACACATACAGTATGCTGATGATATTGTCATCATGATTGAAGCTACTGAACAATCAATTAGAAACCTAAAACTCATTCTTTATTGTTTTGAGTGGCTTACGGGTCTAAAAATCAATTATCATAAGAGTGAAGTCTTTGTTTTTGGTGTTACTCGGCTGGAGAAGGAGAAGTTGGCTAATATGCTGAACTGTGTGCTAGGAGAGTTCCCTATGAAATATCTAGGTATCCCTCTTAGCTATAAACATTTGAACATGAGCGCTTTTAGTCCTATGACTCAAAAAATGGTTAAAAGGCTGGATCCTTGGAAAGGAAAATTGATGTCTTCAGGGGGGAGACAAATTCTGACAAATTCTTGCTTGAGCTCCATTCCTCTTTACTGCATGGGTTTCTATCTTCTCAAAGATGGGGTACACAAGAAGATGGATTCTATTAGGGCCAAATTTCTCTGGCAAGGTGCTGATGAGAAATTTAAATACCATATGGCCAAGTTTGAAATGGTTTGTAGACCTAAAGACCAAGGGGGTCTAGGCATTCTTAATACCAAAATAATGAATGAATGTCTTTTGGTTAAATGGATCTGGAAAATCTACCAACAACCAGATGAACTTTGGTTTAAAATTTTGAAAGCAAAGTACCTGAGAAATAATAACTTCTTTGACTCCAAATCTGCAGGAGGTTCCCAATTTTGGAAAGGTTTACATAATATCAAACATCTCTTTAAGTGGGGGGCTGTCTTTAAAGTGGGAGATGGGAAGCTGTGTAGATTCTGGGAAGATTGTTGGCTACAAGGAGCTCCACTGAAATTGGTCTATAATGATTTGTATAACCTGATCAGGAACCCCTTCTGTCATGTTGCGGACTGCTGGGATGAGGGTTCCTGGGGTCTTGAATTTAAAAGATGCCTTTCAATACAACAATATGATAGATGGTTGGGGTTATTGAACTTGCTGAATGATTGTGCGTTGACTGACAATAGAGCTGATCAAGTTTTATGGGCGTTAGAAAAGAAGAATCATTTTACCACTAAGTCCTTGTATCGTTTTTTGACTGACAGGGTGTCAAGAGTAGGGTTGCAGGTTTTATCTGGAAAAGTAGAGTGCCCCTTAAAATTAAGTTCTTTATTTGGCAACTTCTTAATGACAAATTACATGTGGCTGCTAACCTGGCTAAAAAAGGGTGGAAAGGAAGCTAATTTGTTGTCTTTGTGATTGCACTGAGACTGCAGATCATATTTTCTTTAAGTGTCATTTGGCCAAATTGATCTGGGAAATGCTTAAGGAAGTTTTTCACCTAGATTCTTATCCTAAATCATGGGAAGATTTTTGCGATACTTGGTTAAGGGGCAAGGGGCCCTTTCCGATTAGATTGATCATTTTCATATTTTCAGGTTTTGCATGGGCCTTATGGACTGCCAGAAACAAGATGGCTATTAACAAGACGTTTCCTCGTGCCCCCTCTGATATCATATACATTGCATTGTCATTACTGCAGAAGTGGAGCGCAAAGCTTAAGGAGAAAGATCAGGAGCAGGTCATCAAGTTGAAGGCTGCTGTCACAAGTTGGGTCAGAGAATTCAAGCCTAGCTCGATCAATCCTTCTGAAGTAGTAGAAATCTAATGGTGTAGTCTTTCTGGTTTTAGCTGCTATGCTCTGTCTTGAACTGGTATCCCCAGTCGTCATGTTGCACTGTTACATTGCTTTCTAAAAAGCAGAGGTGTTTTGCCTCTTTTTAAAAAAAACGATTTCAAATTAAAACGTTGTCAACTGCAAAGTTTCATAACTTTTTGAGATCTATAATTTTCATTTAGAGAGTTTATCCATCCAAGGTCGTTTATAAAATTTGAATTTCAAATTTGAGAAATTTAAAGTTTTTGCATGACAAGATCATTTCAAATCAAAAAGTTATCAACTATAAAGTTCCATAACTTTTCAAAATATACAAAGTTTATTTAGGCAATTTTTTCATCTGAGGTAATTTTAGAAAATCAAAATTAAAAATTTTTAAATAAAGACGCAGTTTGGAATGACAAGATAAACTCAAATCAAAAAGTTGTCAACTATAAAATTTCATAACTTGACAAGATCTTCAAAGTTTATTATTGTTGTTTGGTCATTTGCTCATCTGACACGGTAATTCTAACATTTTTCACAAATCTTATATATCGATGTAAAATTTGTGAACAAAATTATTTTCATTTTGTCAAATGAAGAAATGGCCAAAATAAATATTATATATCTTGAGAAGTTATACAACTTTGTAGTTCAAAACCTTTTTTTTTGAATTTGTTTAGGACTTCAAAATTTGATTTGAAATTTTCTTTGTCGAGTGTTTTTTTGGCACTCGGCAAAAAAGGTCTTTGCCGAGTGTAAAAAAACACTCGACAAAGAGGGTTCTTTGCCGAGTGCCAAAAAAAACACTCGGGGAAGTCTTTACCGAGTGCCTATCCCCTGGCACTCGGCAAAAGGTCAGGCGCTCGGCAAAGCGCGAGTTTCCTGTAGTGATAGGCTCTCTAATTAACGGAGGCAAATGCACAAAGCAACTGCCTTGGCAAAGCAAAACTTTATAGATGAACTCCGATTGCTACTTCTACGGGCAAATAGCAATTATTACTCTCCAAGTTTAGATCTAGGGATAGCAAATCTCTGTTAGCTCTTTTTTGTGCATTCCTGTTACTGCTCTTCTTTATTTCCTTCCGAGTCTATTAATTGATCCCTTTTTGTTCTGTCTTAGCTCTCTTTAGCTTTGTTAGCTTCTTTTGTTTGTAAGACTACATTGTTTCTTTAATTCTAGTTATTCATGTAGGGGTGTAAACCCCTCCAATTTTCTTAAAAAATGGTTAATGAGCCTCCACGAAAATGCCTGCCACTGAATATCATTTACAGTGGCAGGCATCCTAAGGTGACATCGTCTAAAAACCATTGATTAACAAAGGTACATCAGGATGCCTGTCTTCATAAATCACTTTTCAAATAAGGACATCTTAAGATTCTCGTAGTTGAAAATCACTATTAACAGACGCGGACATTCCAAGTGTCCATCTCTAAAAGTCACTTTCTAGAGGTGAATGTCTTAAGATATCGGTCTCTAAAAACAAATTTTTACAAAATTGAAATCTTCTATGAAATTAAAGCTTTTAAAAGTATTAAGATTATTAAGCAATATAAAAGCTTTAATTTTATTGGAGGTTTACGGGTCACAGATGAACTTCTCCATTAAAAGTATTTCGATATGACTAACGACAAATACACATAATCTTTCCCAATGCAAGAGCAAGATGTCGCCATGGAGTACATGGGAAGGCGACCACCATTTGGTTATTTTTAAGTGGTATAATCAACAGGTATACTTATAAAATTAAAGCTTTTATATTGCTTAATAATCTTATAAGGTTGACAAAAGATACTTAGAAATTTGGAATACTAAATGAAAACATTATTATGAAGCAAAGCAAAACACTTGGGCCTGTTTGGCATAACTTTTTGCAGGTCCAGCTCATCCTGCACCAACAACCGTACGAACAATATTCACATATAAGCTATATATATATTTCTCTCCTCACAAAATGAACAAGGACACCGAAAGAAGACATGTTTTATGGCTCCTCTACTAGTACAAAGAAGCACAATGCTGGCGGTGGAATATAATTTTTACAGGCAGTTTTAATTAAACAACGCCTATGGAAAGGTATCGGTTTGCCCGACTAAAAAACCGCCTGTGAAAATCAATTTTTACGGGCGGTTTTGCTAACAAAACCGTCTGTAGAAATCATATATTTCTACAGGCTGTTCTCCTAAGCAGCCAGTGAAAATCATATTTCTACAGTTGGTTTCTTAAGAAAACCACCCGTAAAAATAATTTAAAATTATTTTTTTTGAGATTTTTAAATGACCTCGTTTGAAAAAACCATCAAAATGAAAGTTGTAGATCTCGAAAAGTTATGAAACTTTGTAGTTGATAAGTTTTTCATTTGAAATCTTCTTGTCGTCGAAAACTACGTTTGAATTTCTCAAATTTGAAATTCAAATTTTATAAATGACTTCGGATGAAGAAACTACTAATACAAAAGTTGTAGATCTTAGAAAGTTGTGAAACTTTGTAGTTGACAACTTTTCCATTAGAATCCGTTTAGGGCCTCAATTAATCAATATATGCTCGGTTTAGGATAATATGTGGAGAACTAAACTCTAATATAGATATAATTGAGTGATAGGTGTAGTGGTAGAGAGGAGGCTACACCTAAGAGTAAGATCTCAGGTTCGAATCTTTTTACAGGAGGTAGCCGGTTCCAGATTACCCACATGTGGAAAAAATTATTTCCACACACCCAGCTTAGGCGGTTCGCCAATCCACCTATAGAAAGGAGTGACGAACCGCCTGTTGTAACACCCGATTTTAAGAACAAAATCAGATATGCACCATATGTGAGTTTTAGAAGACAAGCCTCACATATAGCTACAAATAAAGGGGTAATATCAAAGGACAATGCATAAATTATATAGCGTAGATAATAAATTAGAAACAACCTTGGGCAGCAAACACGGAAATGAACTCCAAACTTCGGGTGTTAATCTCACTCTACAGGATCCAACTGACTGGTTGATCACAAGCCCAATACTTCTCCTGAGGTGTGGGGGAGATAGCAAGAGTGAGTCCAAGACGAACTCCGCAAGTATAACAACTAGATTGTATAGATCCCACAATCTCATGATCAATGTGACATAAATAATATAGAGCATTAAACAATAATCAATGAGTTTCTTAACACAAGATTCATCACCCTTAATGTAAGAGTTCCCAAGGCCGCTCGTGACCGTGAGCACGGCTAGTATACCAGTTTTTAACACTCTGCAGAGGTTGTACATCTTTACCCATGAGTCATGATTTACCCTTTCGCCTGAGGTGATCAGCCTCGTAACCCACTACCAAGGTAGGTCGGCAGGGATCACTATGAAGTCTTTCAAAGGTTCGTCTAACAAGTTAGGGCCGCTTGGTTTCGGTAGTCAGTCCGTGTGATTCTACTACTCGCAGGGAATCCACGGTCTGCTATCCCCCATTTGCGCCACACGGGTAACCTCTAACAAGCTAGAAAACTTACTCATACTTGACTAAAGCCAGAGCCATTATAGCCCTCATGGTTGCACTTTCATCCCGGTTATCACTTACGAATAAATCCTCAAGTTGCTAAAAAGTCATTATTATCATTTGTTGCTTTATATCGATCTAGTCACAAGATCATGGTCATAGAATTAAAACCCAAATGCTATACTTGCCTTGATCCAATTGCTCCTACTGGTCCTGCTGAAATTACTTGCTTCCAAGGCTCTGATCTTGATCACCGAAGTAATGCTCACCGACTAAACTCGATCACCAATCATCAACACACAAGCATTCAAGGCCACACATACACAAAGCAAACAAAACTAGAATTAAAACATTACACCAGCAGTAAATAAATTTATTTAGTTTTCCAAAATCATCTACACGCCGCTACGATCACGTCAACGCAAAATTCATGCAAAACGGAGTTACGACGCGAAATCTACGCATTAAACGGGACTACAAAGGCTATCTACGGACTTGTATTTATCTAGGAAACCTAACAGTGGTGAATCTAGACAACAAAGGTACCAACGCGAAGCTTATGAAATTGTGAAACTAACGCAGCTTGAACGGATCGAATCGGAGCTAAAACGGAGAAGATATTAATTTTCTAAGATTTTATATAGAGAAGTAATTAATTAAATAGGGTTACAAAATTAAAATATTTCAAACTGATGAACCAATATTACTAACATGTAGATCTCACGAAAACGAATCTAACTCAATTTGAACGGGTCAAATCGGAGCTAAAACGAATATTTTATGAGCTAAACAAACTCAGTGGCAAAACTGTAAATACTGAAAACGTATTCTGATTCAAACCGAGACTTTACGCTTCTCCAAAAGCAAAGCGTATTTCCTGCAAAGCGCCAAGGACTGCGGGTTTTATTTCCTAAATTCAAAAGGACTCTTTAGCAAAATATCCACCCGAAGGGGTATGGAGCGCTCCTGGCCATCGGATTGAAAACGGACGCTCACGATTAGATCGGGGGGGGGGGACAGGAGATGCCGGCCGGAGGGGGAAGAGGACACGGCGGCGCTCCATGGCCGGCTGGCCCGAGATCGCCGGAGAAAACCTACAGAGCGCTACGGAGCTCGGTTTCGCGAAGCAAAAACACCGGGAGAGAGAGGAGGTCGCGGCGAATCCAATCCTAGCCTTTGCGCAGCCGGAGAAACGTCCGCGCAGCGCGGACCGCGGTGGCGCCATGGCCGGCTCCTCGGAGCTCATGGCTAGGACGCTAGGAGGCACCAAATCGCATGAAATTTGATTGAGAAGAACGCGGGGAAGGAGTAGAGCTCACCAGCGCGAAGAATTGGAGCGTAAATGGCTTGATTCGATGGGACGACGTGCGGAGGTCGCGGCGGTTTTCGGCGAGCACGCTGCGCGTTCAAGAACGAGGGCAAGGATGGGGGGAGAGCAAATGGGGAAGGGGAAGGGGGCTCGGGCGCGCGCGCGACTCCAAATGACAAGGAGCGGGGGAAAGGAGATCGTGGGAGCGGGGGGGGGGGGGGGGGCTCGACTTGAGGTTGAGGTTGAGCAGAATCGGGAGAGAGGGAGCAGGGGCTGGCGGTTGGAGATGATGGAGCTGACAGATGGGCCCCATCTGTCGGCGGGAGGGAGAGGGAGTTGGCCAGCTGGGCCTCGGCCCAGGAAAAGAAGAAGGGGGCGCAGGGTTTGGGCCCTGCAGGCCGAAAGGAGAAAGGGGGAGAAGGGAAGAAAGATTTTCCTTTTTCCTTTTTCAAACCAAATTTCCAAATATATTTTCAAATTGAGATTTTGTACAAATTTACATTTTTGTTGTTAAAACAATTATCTCAATAAAAATGCACCAGCATATATGCAACAACAATGTTATTCTAAACTTATATTAAATTTTAATTTCTCTAAAATTATTATTATTATTATTTCTTATATTTTGATGCTCACAAAATTGACACAATAAATCAAATTTCAACTATTTTAAAAACAAGCAAATTTTCGGGTGTTACACCTGTATAGTACCTCTGTGTACTAGTGCTATGGCCTATGATATCCTGTAGCACGAAGCTAAAGCAAGTGGGAGCCCAGCCAGCCAAACAAGGTTTGTAAAGCTAAGTTGCTAGTTTGGATCCAAATATACCGTGTAATGAACAATGCAAACTTGATGAAAATGATTTCATGGGACTAAGACTGGTAGAGTACAAATAAATTGGATAGGATCAGGGAATAATAGGATAATAATAAGTACCTCTTATGTTCCAGTAGGTCTCTTATTTCTTCTATAATCCTTTGCTCGTCCCATATCTCTCTTTCATGGACAAGAGTACGGTTCTTGTCTACGCGAGTGAGTATATTCCAGAGGATTTTCTTGTCATCGGGCTTTTGCGAGACCGGCACAACCGCCTCACAGTCGAATTGCTTCCCAATCTTACGCCGGACCTCGTTGGCAAGCGTGGTTTTTCCCAAACCACCAAAGCCATAGATGGACAGCACCTTGCGACGACGACCAGCAAGGTCGTCATCCTCCATCAGGAGCCAGCTCGCAAGGTCATCCCTTGGGCCATCGATGCCCACAAGCTGAGACTCCTCTGGGAACAGAGCCCACAGTCGAGGATCCGTGGCTCGAATGCTGCTGCAGGGACTGCTGCTGGAAACTTGATCGAGCTTGTACCTCACGCGCTGCTCCGCCACCTCCACCACACGCGCCTTGAGTTGTTGGATTTGGTTGGCGATCTCGTGCCTCGTCACCAGCGCCTTGAGACGCCGAGCGCACTCCTTGATGCAGCTTGGACGACCGTGACGCTGACGCTGACGCTTGGTGTCAACTCCGCGGACGAACTCGTCCACGCAGTCTTCGATGTCGTAGGCGAGCTCCCTCAGCTCTCTTGTCCAGGCCTTCACTTGCACGTCTGGGCTCTCCATTGCAGCACACTTTTGGAGAACGGCATTCATGCTGTTTAGCTCAGACCGGAGGAAGCGGATCTCGCGGCGGACTCCTTTCAGGCGAGTGTACTCCTCAGCGAGGAGATCGCCAAGTTTCTTCAGGAGGGAGTCCATGACACCCGTAGCCTCCATCATCTCTTGCCCGCTCAGCAGAGTGTCGGTGCCGTGCCTATGGTGGACAAGGATAAGAAGGCAGCCTTGCTAAATAATGGAGCGTGCTTATCCTCGATCTGCCTCTGCGGCATTTTATTATTTTATATCCCTCATCCCATGTCATGTCCCTTGGCTTTTCTGGCACCGTCGCGCTGGAAGGCACCATGCCAGAGGATGACCAAAGCCATGACCAACCTACTCCACCTTGTCTCGTGACCAAACACTACCTAGGGCTTGTTTAGATATGAATAATTTTTGGATTTTGACGCTATAGTGTTTTTGTTTTTATTTGACAAACATTGTCCAATTAAAAAGTAATTAGACTTAAAAGATTTGTCTCACGATTTACAGATAAACTATATGTAATTAGTTTTTATTTTCATCTATATTTAATGTTTCATGCATGTGCCATAAGATTCGACGGAGAATCTTGAAAAGTTTTTGCTTTTTGGGTGAACTAAACAAGGCCCTAATGTTATACTAGTTCACTGTTTAAAACACATATAGGCCGGCCTTGTTTAGTTCCCCCAGAAAACCAAAAAGTTTTCAAAATTCCCAATCACATCTAATCTTGTGGCATATGCATGAAACATTAAATATAGACGAAAACAAAAACTAATTACACAGTTTAGCTATAAATCACAAGACGAATCTTTTGATCCTAGTTAGTCTATAATTAGATAATATTTATCACAAACAAACGAAAGTGCTACAGTACCGAAAATTTTTCACTTTTCGAAACTAAACAAGTACAAAGATCATTTGAGGAGCGTAAGTCTGCAACACATCAGGGCCTTGTTTACTTCCAAAAAATTTTGCAAAATAGGAATAGTAGCACTTTTGTTTGTATTTGACAAATATTATTCAATTATAGATTAACTAGGCTCAAAAGATTCGTCTCACCAATTCCGACCAAACTGTATAATTAGTTTTTATTTTTATCTATATTTAATACTCCATGCATACGTCTAAAGATTCGATGTGATGGGGAATCTGAAAAATTTTGTAAAATTTTTGAGGAACTAAACAAGGCCAGGCCATAGAAATCAGCTTGTATTTGATAAATATTATCCAATTATGGACTAACTAGGCTCAAAAGATTCGTCTCGTCAATTCTGATCAAACTGTACAATTAGTTTTTATTTTTATCTATATTTAATACTTCATGCATACGTCTAAAGATTCGATGTGACGAGGAATTCAAAAAATTTTGTAAAATTTTTGGAGAAGGCCTTGTTCAGTTTGCAAAAAAATTTGGCTTCGGGTACTGTAGCACTTGCGTTTGTTTGTGGCAAATATTGTCCAATCATAGACTAACTAGGGTCAAAAGATTGTTCTCGCGATTTACAGGTAAACTGTATAATTAGTTTTATTTTTTTCTATATTTAATGTTTCATGCATGTGTCGTAAGATTCGATGTGACGGAGAATCTTGAAAATTTTTGATAGTTTTTGGAACTAAACAAGGCCTAAACAAGGCCTAAACGAACGAGAACCCAAGGTCTTAAAAGCATCCCATTGCTGCAGTGTTTTATTGTCCCACCCGTGTCATGTCCTTTGACCTTTATGTCACGGTCGGTCGGCTGGAAGGCGCCATTCCAAACGCTCGAGGTCTATGCTTTCACTGAAAAATAGCGTAAGGCCTTGTTTAGTTTAAAAAGATTTTAGCAAAACAAACGACGACGTAGTACTTTTGTTTCTATTTGATAAATATTGTCTAAATATAAACTAACTAGTCTTAAAAAATTCATCTCGTAAATTATAAATAAATTATTATTTTTATTTATATTTAATGTTTTATGCATACGTCAGAAGATTTAATGTGACGAAGAATGTGAATTTTTTGTATAAGTTTTTAGAAACTAAACAATGCCTAAATTTTATAATTAACGATATATTACACCTTAGGTTAGAAATTTACGCTAGCGATTCGTTTGTCAATACTCTTTCCTCCACGTTAGATTCTGAGCATGAAATCGCTGGTACAAAACGCCTTGTTGCGATGCCCTAACGTGGATTCTGAGCATGAAATCGTTAGTACAAAACGCCTTGTTGGGATGGTGTGAGATGAGCTAAGTTTCGAGTTAATTTTAAACCATTTATTTGTAGCTTTATTTTTAAAGTTTAGAGGAAAAAAAATCCAAACAAACCCTTAATTATTTGTTGTGATTTGACGTCTAGTATAACTTTAAGAAAAGACCACGCTGTAGCTTTAGGGTACCTACCACGCGCTTCACAAAAAGGATGCTTAATCATTTATGAACCGACAAGGTTTGTTCCATTTCAAAAAGTTCGTGGTAGTAGGTGCGTTAGCTTTATTCGAAGTTCTCGTAATGCGCCAATTATATTGCCGACAAGTTCCAACATTATTCGATAATAAAGCTAGTACCGGTAAAGCGAGAACGAAAGATTCAAAGTGATATCGTTGATCACCGTATGTTTCCAATTTTGATGGTATTTGAACTTTTGATTTTGTAATTTTCTTCAAGTACGGTATTGATGTCGCTGCCGCTAATATCAAATACTCAATCCATCCTAAATTGTAAGTCGTTTAACTTTTTTAATATCAAGTTTGACCACTCGTCTTATTCAACGTTTTGTACAAAATATTACTTTTTTTTGTTGTGTATTGGTTTATTAATAAAAGTTCTTCAAGAATGACTTAAAATTTGACTATATTTGCACAATTTTTTTGAAAAAGACGAGTGGTCAAACTTGGAGTAGAAAAAGTCAAACGACTTACAATTTGGGATGGTGAGAGTAGTAGTTAAAATAAAAATATGATACAGTTCGCCAACGCCAACGCGCTGTCAAGCGAAGACCACCGAGGCCAAGGTCAAGTCACGCTTGGTGGACCTCCGCCAGCACAGAAAAGGAGCAGGATAGGATGCCTGGATGATGATGATTCATGGATTATAATATTATGGTCTTGTTTAGTTTTCAAAAAGTTTTATAAAAATTTTTAAATTTTTTTTCATATCGAATCTTGAGGCACATATATAGATTTGTTTAGTTGATAAGCTATAGTAAAAAAATTATTGTTGGCTACTTCGTTATGAAAGAAAAATAATGTTGAATGGTTGGTAGATTCGGCTGATAAGCTTAAAGTCTACAATTTACGAGACGAATCCAATAAATCTAGTTAGTCTATAATTAAACAATATTTATCAAATACAAATAAAGTAGCTATAGTGTTCATTTTACAAATTTTTTGCAATATGCTGCATGCAGGCCGACGCCTACTTTCCTCGGTCTGGTCCGTGCGTGATCGGACCCTCGTGTCTGCTCGATCACTTGTGAATTATTGCTACGATTAAGCATCGTAACTACCCGAAAACGAACGTGACGGGTCAAAAACGGTGACCAGAGGGGGATAAATAGGAGCCTCAAACTTCTTTTGAAATATTCAGCCGTTGTTTTAAAATCACCGCGAAACACAAGTACGTTCCAAAAACTAAAATACTCAAGTCAGCTAGTGACGAGAGTATCTAGATAAATTCTTTGAAACGGTAACGCAATAGACGGAACAAGAATTGGGACTCAAACAACCAAACTACGAGCGGAACAAAAAAATCAAAACTGAGAAAAAATAGACACAAAATCCCCTGAAAAATCGTTCATCATAGAAAAATCAAAACTGCAGGACACTCAAACCAAATCTTTGCTAGGCTTTGGGTCCACGAACAGCCCACCAAGGGTGAGCGCTGCTGTGCTTGTTTGCTTGACGCCGGTCGAAACGGCAACCTGCAGACAGAAAACGAATACAAACGCACAGAATTGGTGACCTGCTTGGGGACTCGATGAGCGGAGTAGCTAGAGCTCCTAAACGTGACTGCTGGGGATAGGCAGGGTCTGCACTGCTGAAACTGCACTGCCTGAAACCTGAAGCGAGCGGCCAGCTACAAAGACCTTCGGCAAACACTGGCTGGCTGGGAGGCGCTCGGCGCTGCAGCGTTGCTGCTGTTTCTCCCGTACTAGCACTTGACAAACAAAGTGGTGATACCGTTTTCGAACACGTATCTTTTGACGCGTACCGGGGTTAGTAAAGTATAGATCGGCAGATGAAGCAACGGTAACTAGTCTACATGGAAGTTGCCGATGAAGGTGGTTGCCGATGAGAAAACAACTGAATGTGACTAAGTCCAGAGATGGTGACGTGTTCGTGCCGATGACCAGTATCAATGTTTGCCGATGGCCACAACAGGAGGTCTGCCGATGGCTCTGAAGAAAAGCGTGGAGGTTGCCGATTGATCTGTGGCGGTGCCCCGGTCGGTTACAAGGGGGTAGTTTTATGTTTTCCTTATTTATTAGAATTCGTTTTGTGTACGGGTTCCGTTTAGTTTGGAATTCGAGTCCTAGTCGTATCTGGTTGTAGCTCTTCGGATAGGGTATAAATGTAGACCCTAGGGCAATGTAATGGGACAATCTATGAATCCATCAAACACAAGTTTTTACTCATATTCCAGCATCTACTTTTTCGACGACTTCGTCATATTTTCTTTTTACTACGAGTTCTTAGAAATTCGTCGAGTCAAACTCGACGCGTTCTCAAGTTCCGCGTGATCACCTCTTGGCCGTGACATCCGGGCGCATCGCTGTTGTCGGGACCAAAGTGGTCGAGTTACTACCTTTGTCGATTGTAAGGTCAAATCGGCTGGCACGCCTTAACGTTTGAATCGGGTATTAGCCCTTTGTGTTTGCAGATTAGTTTTGCACCAACACAAAGGAACCAAGATCGAGCAGAAGAGAACAAGTGTCCTATATATATTTTAAAAAAATTCAAAAAAATTATATTTTAAATATATTACTAAAATGTCACTACTATATTATATACAATATGTATAACCATATACTCTATGTATACATACTTAACATACATATCACTCTAGATGGTCTACTATGATATATATATATATATATATATATATATATATATATATATATATATAGGACGCGTTTCTTTTACACGCGCGTGTAGTTACTCTCATCTATATATCTCTAGATTTAAGGTGTATATGACCGGATGAAATGTATATAGACAAAGTATATGATCATACTAGATCATCTAGAGTGATATGTATGTAAGTATGCATGCATACATAGAGTATATGGTTATACTTATTGTATATAATATAGTAGTGGCATTTTAGTAATATATTTAAAATATAATTTTTTTTGAAAAATTTTCGCGTGGTAAGATCTAGAGTATATTAATATGAGTATATAAACATACTCAAATCGATAAACAAGTATGAATACATACACAATGTAGTTTATTGAATATGAGTGTGTGTGTGTGATCATCTTGTGGGATGCCTGTTTATGTTTGTGGGTGTTCTTGCAGCGGCTGGTGGTTCGACAACATACGGGAAAAGGATATGGACATGTGGAAAAAGGTGAAGGGAGGCCCGCAGTACGACGGCGAGTTCCTGCATGATAAGATCAACAAACTAATCAAGGACACCAAGCTGGCGGACACGCTGAGCAACGTCGTGATCCCGGCGTTCGACGTGAGCCGGATGCAGTGTTGGCAAGTATCGATCAGAAACACACGAGTATGATGGTGGCTAGCCTAACAAACGAGCAGAGATCGAAAGCAAAGCGCAACGGGAAGAACGCTTGGCAACCGCCACCAGGGCAACAGGGTGACAGTGCCCCTTTTCGCTCTCGTTCTCCACGAGTACATACACAGATACAAAGTACTGGAGGCTCTGAGTGAGTCCTCTTACATCAGGGAGTTTATACCAACTCCTAACTCACGCGACTCACACATAAAAGAAACTGCTAAACACGATACAAGATGGACTGAAACACAGTCTTCAGGAAACTGTCGAACCGTGGTCACGGTCACCACGCGCTCCACGCACTCCCGTTCCCGCCAGGCTTTCAAATTGCTTTCTCCCGCCTTGCCCACGTCATTAGCTCCCTGAGTATGTGTCCCACACCATCAGTGACAGGTTTACACTAACATTCTCCCCCTTAAACCTGTCAGATAGCAACACCAAGGTCTGACACCCAATAGGTGTCTCATCACCACCAGCTTCCCCACCGGCAATGCCTTGGTCAGTGCATCAGCCTTATGCTCATCAGTGCTAACCCTTTTCACTGTAATCTGACCTCTCTCTACACACCGTCTGATGAAGTGATATTTTATATCAATGTGTTTACTCCTTCCATGAAACACAGGATTGTTCATCAGAGCGCTAGCAGAATTATTGTCTACATAAAGAGTTACTGCACTTGGCTTCTCTTCAGTGATTTCACTCAACAGATTCCTCAACCACAGAGCTTGCCTTGCTGTAGATGTTGCAGCCATAAACTCTGCTTCACAAGATGACAAAGCCACTGTTTTCTGCTTCTGGGAACACCAGCTGATCAAGTTTTCTTCCAAGTAGAAAGCCAGCCCACCAGTACTTGTTCTCTCAACCTGATCAGCTCCATGATCACTATCAGTGTACCCCACTAACACACCTGTGCCACCACCTTGGACATACACCAGCCCAAACTCAGTAGTGCCCTTCAGGTACCTCATGATCTGCTTCACTGCCTGTTGACGGTCCTTAATGCTCATATTTAACCATCAATTAATCATGGAAAAAGATCCAAATGCAACCAACACCTAGACTTAGGGTTTTATCTGACAGAATTCCACGAGTTTTGGTGTTTGTCTATTTCTGCAGGGGGTTATCAGGAAATACGGAAGAAAGGCCCACACGTCGGGATTACATAGAGATATTAACGTGCCGCGCAATTATCTTACATCTAGAAGACTCCAGAAGCCGCGGGAAGGAAGCGGAGGCCAAACGGGGCTAGGCACTGGGCGCCCGCCCAGTTGACCTGGGCGCCCGCCCTGACTTGGAGTTGGATCAGGACTCTTTTCGTGGATGATGTTCCACCGACCTAAAGGATCAAGGATAACCGTTCAATCAACGTCGGTTTGATCCAACGGCCCATATTCACTTGGAAGGACTATAAAACCAGACCCCCTAGCCCTTGGAGATCATACCTCTTCTACAGAATCAAAGTTAGGGTTTCAATTCTTCATCCAAGTAGAGAGGATCCCTCTAGTTCTTCTAGTTCTACCTCTAGTTCATCTAGTTCTAGTTCTAGTTCATCTAGTTCTAGTTCTAGTTCTAGTTAGTTCTAGTTGTAATCTAGAAAATAGGGAGAGAGAGAAGAGGAGAGCGGAGGAGGAGCCAGATCTGTCGGATCTTCCTCAACATTGTACTTTTGCAGCAACTGGTTCGTTCTTCATCGTTCTCCAGGTTCTTCAACTCATAATTCCTGAGTTCTTTAATTACTTTTATTTACATTCAAGTTATTTATTGGATTCCCGCTTGCATCAAGTGCTCTAATCTTTGAAATATTAGAGTAGTAATTAATAGATTAGACATGGTGTTAGTCTTGCAATTACCTGGAATTGCACCCGATCCTGCGGATTGTTGTGGTAGCCTTAGGGTAGTGACAGCCCTAACGGTCGACGTATTCCACCTCGTTCGGATCGGTGTTTGTAGGACCGTAGTCAGACCTTCCTAGCCCCCTTCTCATCTCTTTCTGTGGTTAGTGCTCTGATGTCCCGATATAAATAATCTTTGAAGTAATTCTTGATTCTTAGATCAACTAGAGAACTCTCAGGAAACTTTCTCTCTTCCCACCAAAAATAATTATATAGTTATCCTTGGGCGATCTTGATTCTTAATTAGTACACTCACGTTCCCTGTGAAAAATCGATACTCTGGAATACTCCCGGGTGAAGGCTACATCGGTATCCGTGCGCTTGCGGATTTTTCTGTTTGCGTTTAAAATACCCAACTAGCTTTCTGGCGCCGTTGCCGGGGAACGGTAGTTGTGCTAGTTTCGAACCAAGTCGTCTGTGTATCCTTTTTCTTTTCCTTTTTTACCACACTCACCTTTTTCACCATACCACATGGATTTCACTCTAAGCATTAATGAGCATGGAATTTATTTCATAGCCACTTCATTTACTCCATGCTCATATGCAACATCTTCCCAATCCATTGGTTTTTCCAACATCACCACATTCGAGATCTCCAACCCCCTCATCCTTTCTATTTATAAAAACTTTAAAAGGGTGGTTGTCGATGCATATGTCTATATTAAATATTGCAGATCTCGTTGAGTTGATCTTGATATAGGTCAGCGTTGGAGGGGAAACCACTTCGCCGACATAAATTGATGGTTTCCCAAGGACAAGCTTAGTGTCCTAAAATAAGCACTGATCAGATCGTAACATGAGCTTTTAATTATTTGCAACATTCCCTTGTGTATTGAGCATATAAGGATAATTGTAAAAAAATTCCTTCGGGTATTCTTGTCACTAAGCTTTCCAGGATTGGAGCAAGAAGATCGGATGAATGACAAGCACAAGGTATGTCCAACCAATCATCATACAACATTGAATTAAATTCATCCAAACTTGAATTTTGCAAAATTCAAGCTTGGGGGAGTACTTTACATTAAAAACATTCTTTGATATGTTGCTATGTTGGTTGTCCCTACCTTTGAGACATGCTCAATTTGTTAAATACTAATCACACTACTTCATCTCCACTTGAGTAGATCTCTATAAATACTCTCATACTACCTTTATTTGCTTTAGTATATGTCTAGGTTTGGAGTAGTTTCATTAATCTCTTAATTAAGCATGGTGCTTAGTTTAGGAATGATGATCTTACTTCTAAGGGATTTTAAATTAAGCATGGTGGTTAGGTTAAAATGCCCTCCTAAATCAAATTAGACATGGTGTCTAGGTTGATCTTTGAGCTGATAGTATGCTATAGTAGATATTGGATATTTTGTTGGACTAACCCCTGCAGGAAAACATTCAATATCGACCTAGGAAGTCCTGGGATAAACCCACATTGGAGACAAAGAGAGAGACACATGAAGTTTAACAATTTACACAAGGAAGACATAGCTCATAAGAGATGGTCCATGGAGGGTGCCACAAACACGATGCACAACCACTAAGAAAGGAAAGCTTCCACAAGGAGATACTGTACCATCACTCTTCAAGTAAGGTAACATCTTAAGGTACTTGACTATCACTTTTATAAGCTTCTCCTTGGTTCTGGCGTTCACATGAGTAAAAGAGACAAACATGTATGGTTTACAACTCTAGATTAACCAACCCAATTGATTCAATATGTTTAGTCCTTCCACCTTTGTGATCCCACACTCCTAATCATATGAACTAAAATATTACACACTTAATCTTTGGAAGATATATAAAAACAACATAAATATAGATAGATTATCTTTCCATTAGGTTGAGCGATCTGATCTGACAAATGTTTTAAATGCTACACTCATGATCTTATTATCCATCGACTTTGTCTTGCTCACTATGCTTAAGGTTAGAGAAGAACAAATAGACTTTTGGTTCTGTTGGTGTTTTCCACCAACAGGGCCCATGCACTTGATCTCTGCCTTGTCTCTATGAGCAGGTACACTTCGAGCAAAATATGAAGGAGTTTTACAACTCCCAGACTCCACCAAGTGAAAAACCTGAATCTACGAGCACAAACACACTGGAGATATTGGACACTCAGGCAATCACTGCCCTGAGATGCTTGAGGACGTAACTACTGGAGTAACCCCATTGTGGAAGTAATTACTAACCTTCTGCCGGTCAAGAGAGGCGATCTAGGACACCCCGTCATCCCGATCTCTATCAGCATGATGGACTTCCTAGAAGCACTCTGCGACTTTGGCTCCAGCGTCAACATTATGCCCAGGGTATTCTATGAAAAATTCTTTACACATCCTTTACTAGAAACAACCATGTGTTTGCAGCCTGCAGATCGGACACTAAGTTCCCCAAAGGGAATATTGAAGAACCTCTGCGTCCGAGTTGGTACCTTGTACGCCCCAGCAGACTTCGTGGTGATAGAGACTGGTACTGATGAGAGAGCACCCATCATCCTAGGGAGGCCATTCCTGAACACCTTAGGAGCTGTCATCTACGCTAGTACTGCCAAGATCAGTTTTTACATCAAGGGTAGGAAGGAGACGTTTTCCTTCAAGAACAAGACTACACAAATCCTAGAGCAATCCCGACATGAACCAAGGAAAAGAACCAACAGGAGGAATAGGAACAAGCAAATGTGGACTGAGTCAGCTAAGATGGTCACTGCAGTTCAAGGAGGTCAAGATCGTTGACTTAAGTCACCGTTTCTGACCAAAAAGGATGACCCAGTCACCTATCAGCTCCTGTTCGGAACCATGCCCCTTAAACCGACATACATTCAGCTCCAGATGGCAGATCAGACATTTCGAAAGGTTGAAGGTTATTGACATGGGAGAAGACGAGTACGATCCACCCATCATCCTTGGGAGACCGTTCCTCAGCACCGTTAAAGCAATCAACTACATTGGAACCGGAGAAGTCCACATGCACTTCCTCTCTGAGAAGGTACACCGCTATTTTACTGACCCTAACTATATAGTTGAAGACTCTAAGCAGGTCAGGACATGAAGAAGACGACGCAACCGCAACCAGAGGAGGCAAATCATCAAGGACAGATGGGTAGACTACGAAGGAGAAGTGGTAAGGTCTGGAGATATACAGCTTGAACAGAACTGTTCTAAGGAGACCGTAGCACCGAGTCAAGTGTGGAGAGAGAAGATAGTTATACATGAAGAGCAGGCGCCGCCGGAACCACCGACTACGCCATCCAACGAATTCCAGGACGACTGAGAAAACAGAGAATCCTGTTCGAAGGACTTAAAAACACCGAACGCCTTGCCAAGAGGTAAACTTGGTAGTTATCCTTTTTCTTTCAATTATTTAAAGTAGTTTGCTTAGTTAATCAGGTTCATATCATCTTGAAAAGAAAATAAAAATGTTAAAAATAGTAAGCCCCATGTGAGTATGCTCATGGCATAAAACCCATAAGTACATTCACTGTGGTAGCATAAAAATAAAATAAATATATTTATGTGCTATAAAAATGAAAATATAAAAATAAATTTATGATTCTACTAAAGAAAGTAACATTTATTGAGGAGGCTCAACATGATAAAGGCTAGATATTTATGCTAACACTTAACCAGTTCCACAAAGCTTTGTTGTCAATTTGAGCTCCACAGAATTCAAGGATCAAAGAAGACTAGCAGACGAAGGACATCCTAATCACTGTCAGGGTGCTGCTGACATTCAAATACACCTCCATCACCTGCTAGCTACATGAGAAGAAATTACGTCAAAATCCAGCTTGGGGGAGAGCACCCCCATTTATCCAGCTAAGTGTTCTACTCACGTTTATACTTTACTCAAATAATAAAAAGTTGCATAATCATAAAAACCCAAATAAAGATTTTGTGCTTATATATATATATCTTTGCTTAGTTTGCTAAATAAATAAATATATAAAGTTTGCTATGAACCCTCATGATAAGCTCTCACATGGAAATGATGAATAGTTGCTCTGCCATGACTAGTTCGCAAAATTGAAATCTCTCTCAAATTTAGGCATAACTGTTATAATTTAAACCTGCTCTAAACCAAAATTTGTGGGAAGAGTACTTGATCTGAAGTCTAAGTCGTTAACGGATATGATATGGGAAGGTTGAGCTGCTGTTTATCTGTTCCTAGAGATGCTAGAATTCTGGAGAATTTTATCTTTGAAAATCTTTAAAATGTTGCATGATGAGTTCCTGTATGATGAGAGTTTAAAATCCTACCACAGCCATATATATATATATGCTTATTAGACTATGAACCATACATTTACTTTTTACTGCTTATGAGCATTGAGTGTGGTCAAACTGTGTAGACCCTTAGGAGCTTGTCATGTGGTTAAATCAAGATTCACTTGCACGTTCACTCACACATGCTACTTCTACTCCGGAAGTATGCATCCACATATATCCATCCATTTCCATCTCTAGAACCACCCAAAAATATTCTACTCCTAATCCGGGTGAGAATAGCCAAAAACATTCTTCTATTTCTGTTTTTCCCTATGAAATAAATGCTCAAGTTATCTTGGTTACTACCACTTGCTATATTATTTCAGGAGATGAGTGCTCTAAAAAAAGAAAGAAAAAAAGAAAGAATACGAGGAAATAAAAAGGAGCAAGTGCCCGGAACCTCGAAAGAAAAGAAAAAGTGAGACGAGAGGTAAAAATGGACAAGTGTCCGATAGTAGAATTAGGGGTACAAGATACCCACCTAAGAGAAAAGAAAAAGAAAATATAGAGCATCTCATTCTCCTCGAAAAGTTTCAAAAGAGCAAGAGAGGTATGTATCCCCTCAAAAGAGCACAAGTAGAATTAGACTTTCACCATTGTTATCACCATCATCACCATACACCATTCATTCGCCACACATGCACATCTTGATTTGACTTATTGACTTGTTTCTCTGGATCCATGGTTTGACTATGCAATAAATGTCTTGTAAGTATGTATTAGCTGTCTCCCACCTATGAGCTCCAGATATTAAAGCCTTATTAGAGTAGGGTGAGAGAGAAGGCAATGTCACTATGTCTCATACCAACAATACCACATACTTTGAGAGAAGGCATACACCATTACTACCTTGGTAAGGATCCAGAATACCACAAAAGAGAGATTAGAGAGAGTCATACAAGGAATCTCTGAGTTTTATTTGAAAATTTGCAAAAACTCTAGAGCTATAGTTAATCAAAGAACAAGAGACATGGCGCTTGACTTGACCGTTCAATCTTTTAACTACTCAAGACACGAGTGACGGTTGCAAGCCCCATGGTGGAAGGTAAAATGAGTAAGTTTAAATCTTAACAGTTTACCCTAACCTAGAGATGAGATCTTGTTTGAAAGCATGTGTATCTTTAAGGTATGAAATCACTGCAGAAACTCTTGAGTTCATCTTTGCTCAGGGACGAGCAAAGGTTAAGCTTGGGGGAGCTTGTTGACGGTCCTTAATGCTCATATTTAACCATCAATTAATCATGGAAAAAGATCCAAATGCAACCAACACCTAGACTTAGGGTTTTATTTGATAGAATTCCACGAGGTTATCTGGAAATACGGAAGAAAGGCCCACACGTCGGGATTACATAGAGATATTAATGTGCCGCGCAATTATCTTACATCTAGAAGACTCCAAAAGCCGCGGGAAGGAAGTGAAGGCCGAACGGGGCCAGGCACTGGGTGCCCGCCCAGTTGACCTGGGCGCCCGCCCTGACTTGGAGTTGGATCAGGACTCTTTTTGCGGACGATGTTCCACCGACCTAAAGGATCAAGGATAACCGTTCAATCAATGTTGGTTTAATCCAACAGCCCATAATCACTTGGAAGGACTATAAAACCAGACCCCCTGGCCCCTGGAGATCATATCTCTTCTACAGAATCAAAGTTAGGGTTTCAATTCTTCATCCAAGTAGAGAGGATCCCTCTAGTTCTTCTAGTTCTACCTCTAGTTCATCTAGTTCTAGTTCTAGTTCATCTAGTTCTAGTTATAGCTCCTCTAGTTCTAGTTCTAGTTCTAGTTAGTTCTAGTTGTAATCTAGAAAATAGGGAGAGAGAAGAGGAGAGCGGAGGAGGAGCCGGATCTGTCGGATCTTCCTCAACATTGTACTTTTGCAGCAACTGGTTCGTTCTTCATCGTTCTCCAGGTTCTTCAACTCATAATTCCTGAGTTTTTTAATTACTTTTATTTACATTCAAGTTATTTATTGGATTCCCGCTTACATCAAGTTCTCTAATCTTTGAAACATTAGACTAGTAATTAATAGATTAGACGTGGTGTTTAGTCTTGCAATTACCTGGAATTGCACCCAATCCTGCGGATTGTTGTGGTAGCCTTAGGGTAGTGACAGCCCTAACAGTCGACGTATTCCACCTCGTTCGGATCGGTGTTTGTAGGACCGTAGTCAGACCTTCCTAGCCCCCTTCTCATCTCTTTCTGTGGTTAGTGCTCTGATGTCCCGATATAAATAATCTTTGAAATAATTCTTGATTCTTAGATCAACTAGAGAACTCTCAGGAAACTTCCTCTCTTCCCACCAAAAATAATTATATAGTTATTCTTGGGTGATCTTGATTTTTAATTAGTACACTCACGTTCCCTATGAAAAATCGATACTCTGGAATACTCCCGGGTGAAGGCTACATCGGTATCCGTGCGCTTGCGGATTTTTCTGTTTGCTTTTAAAATACCCAACACTGCCCCAGCATGCATCACTGTTGGCTTCTCCATAAATCTGCTTGCTAGACCCACTGAATATGACAGGTCTGGTCTTGTATGTAACAGATACCTAAGACAACCAATCATCTTTCTGTATTCTGTTGCATCAATTTGCTTACCTCCATTGTCTGTATTCAGTTTGGTTCTGGGCTCCATTGGAAACTTGCTTGCATTGCATTCACCCATTCCAAATTGCCCCAAAACCTTCCTAGCATATGTAGACTGTTTCACAGTGATATAATCTTCTTTTTGATCCACCTCTATACCAAGATAGTAAGAAAGAAGACCAAGATCTGTCATCTCAAATTCACTAATCATCTGTTCTTTGAAAAGCTTGATATTCTCTGGATTTCCTCCTGTAATTATCAAGTCATCAACATAAACTCCCAAGAGTACTGCATTTTTCCCATGCCCTCTTGTATACACTGCTTGTTCACTCATACATCTTATGAAATTCAGTTTTCTCAGGCTCTTGTCTAATCTGACATTCCAAGCCCTTGGTGCTTGCTTAAGTCCATATAGAGCTTTACTCAGCTTGAGTACAAACTACTCTTTCCCTTTCACAACATATCCCTCTGGTTGTGAAACATAGACTTTCTCCTCCAACTCACCATGAAGAAAAGCTGATTTCACATCAAGATGATGAACTTTCCAACCCTGATTAGCTGCTAGTGCAAGCAACACTCTCACTGTGTCCAACCTGGCTACAGGAGCAAAAACTTCATCATAGTCAACTCCATGCTTTTGCACATATCCTTTTGCAACTAACCTTGCTTTATGTTTTACCACATCTCCATCTGAATTCCTTTTCAGTTTGAACACCCATTTTAAACCAATGGGTTTCTTCCCACTTTGCAACTTGACCAGCTCCCAAGTCTTGTTTTTCTGTATGGACTGCTGTAACACCCAGAAATTTGCTTTTGAATTAATAGGATTTAATGAGAATTATTTAAGCAATTTTTGTGGGCATTTAATCTGGTAAATAAAATATTTTTGTCAAAATTAAAATTTATTATAAGTTTAGAAACATGGTTGTGCATTCATGCTGAAATTAATTTATTTATTTACTTGCTTGCTTGCTTTTTGTCTATGTATTTTGTTTATCTCCAAAAGGATTTAAAATCTCTTTTCAAAAAGACTTTAGAAAACAAAGGAGAAATAGGAAAAAAAACAAAAGAAAGGCAAATCCAACCAGACCCTCCCCTCGGCCTGGTGGCCTGGTGGCCGAGGCCCACTCCCTCCCTGGCCTCCTTGTTCCCCCCCCCCCCCCCCCCGCGCCTCCTCCTCCCCGCGGCCCAAGCCGGGCAGCAGGCGCGCCCCCTCTCCCCCTTTCTCCTCTTTGACACCCGGGACCCACCTGTCAGTGACCGGCTCCTTCTTCCTTCTTGAGTCCGAACAGGACACGACGCCACCGGCCGATTTCAATCCCAGGATTCACGATTTTCCTTGCCTTTTAGCGCAAACCGACCCCTATTTAACCTCTCGCGATGCTCCGTGCCTTGTTTTCCCCAAACGAGCGTTTTTCCAAGCCCTAGCTGCCGTCTTCCTCGGTTTCAGATCCCGCCGAGGTTGAGAACAAGCTGCCGCACGCCGCGAGCTTCTTTCCTTGCTCCTCGACCCCAACAAAGCACTCCAGCGACTCCACGGTGAGCTCCTCGTCCCTCTGGTGTATTTCTTTTGCCTTTTGGTGCACGTAAACGAGAAGGCCGAGAACGCCGGCGAGGCCATCCATGGTGCCGCCGTGGGGAGCTCTGCTCCGGCCGGCCGCCGGCCAACCCTTCCCCCAACGCGCCCAAGCCGTCCAGATCAAGATCGACGGCCGATAAAAGAAGATACCCCTTCGCTGTGATTTTTCGTTAAGAGTCCCTGGAAAACTTGATAATCGACCCGCGGTCCTTGGCGCCTGAGACAGATTCCGTTTTCCAATTCTGAAAATGTAAACCTGGCCGGTTTGAGCAAAATACGCTTTGTGTTATTTACAAGTTTGCCACTGAATTTATAATGCTTATAAAATAATCATTTTAATTCCGTTTTTGTCCATTCAAATTCCGTTAGATTCGTATTTACATGCTCTACATGTTAGAACTATTTATTCTCTGTTTTGAAACTTTTTAATTTCCTGGTTCTATTTAATTAATTATTTCTCTATAGAAAATCTTGGAAATTGCATAACTTCTCTGTTTTAATTCCGATTTTCGTAAACCTTACGTTTGTGTGATCGTAGCGCTGCGTAGAATATTTTCATAAACTTTTATCTTTGATTTCTCACTGCTGGTGTAATGTTCTAATTAGATCTTGTTTGCTTTGTGTATGATTATCTACATTGGATTGCGTGTTGTTGATTGATGATTGGGAATATACGGTGAGCCGTACGTTGGTGCTCAAGATCAAGCATTTGAAGACCAGCAGGCTCAGGAGAGCTTTGATCAAGGCAAGTATAACTTGGGATCATCCTTGTTACCTATTCACTTATAACTACACATATATATCATATGCATGCTATCACCTTGTCGACCTTAGCAAAATCATAGATGTTTGATACCTGTATTCCTTGTTACCTACTTGATATGCATTTGGTGTAGATGTGCTAGTGCTTGATATAATCCATGATCTTATAAGATGATTAATAGCTATGCAATGAACGTTAAAAGATGACAAATAACTATATGAGACCTTGTCTGTAAGTGATCACCGGGACAACAGTGTAACCATGAGGGCTATAATGGCTCTGGCTTTAGCTTAGTATGGAGACCTTTTCTAGCTTGTTAGAGGTTACCCGAAAGGGCGGAGGAGCTAAACCGACACGGGTATAGTGCGAGCCCCTGTCCCTATGTGTATAGGCTGCGCGTCATTGTGCCATTCGGAAGGGGGTATCTATATCTGCTCGCAAAGGAAACCTTGCGGCCCTAACATGTTAGACGAACTCTTGAAAGGCTTCATAGTGATCCCTGCCGACCTCCCTGGGAAGGGGTTTAAGAGATTAGCTACCTCGGGCGAAAGGGTAAATCATGACTCATGGGTAAAGATGTACAACCTCTGCAGAGTGTTAAAAACTGGTATACTAGCCGTGCTCACGGTTAAGAGCGGCCTTGGGGGTTCTTGCTGCGACGATGATGAGCTTATTAAGTTGTTATGTTCATTTGATTATCGTTTATGCTATGAGATTAATTATGCTTACACTTGATCATGTGATTAATGGATTATTACTGCTACCTTGACTTTTGCTATTTAGTTATGAACACGTTATCCACTATTAAAAACTAAATGCAGTCAAACCAGTGTCAGCTTTTTGAGCCTCATGAACCCCTGGTTATACTTGTTGAGTACGATATGTGCTCACTCTTGCAATTTCCCAACACCCCAGGTTATGATAATGAAGATGACTGGAATTAGGATTACCGTTATGAGTACTAGGTTTGGAGTCAACCAGTCAACAGTGTCCCTGTGTGGAGCTTCCGTCGAGAGCGTTGTCTAATATTATTATCATTATTGTGTAAGACTATGTGATTTATTATATTCCGCTATGTAATAAACACTGCAATGGTACATTTGAGATTTGTCTACTTATGTGTGTGACTGTTTCTGGGGCACATATGAGTCTTTTATGCATCCTATTTTGTTCTTAAAATATGGGTGTGACAACTGCATTTCCCTGTCGATTGCATCAACCCAGTCTTGACTATCAGCAGCTTCTCTGTAACTTGCTGGTTCCTCCATTTCAATTAACAGTGCTTCCACATTCTCATCCATCAGCTCTACTTCATATGAATCATCATAAACATCACTCAAGCTTCTGAACCTGACTGGACCACTGTCAACATCTAGGTTGTCATCGACATCCATACTATCATACCCAGCACCTGACAATTGAGGTGAATTCTGTGGAGTCACTGGTTCTGAACCTATTGCTGGATTTTGTTCAGACTGGACATCCTGATCTCCCAGATCTGAACTGCCTCCACCAGTTGACTACTCACCACTACTGGCTACTCCCCCTGTCACATTGACATCCTTAGTGCCCTGTGCATCACCAACTTCAACATCAAGACTTCCATAATCACCAGAGAAGAATTGACCATCCTCCTCAACTCTATTTTCAGCAAAACTGAAACTTCCTGTAGGCTCCCAGCTCCATTTTACAGATTCCTCAAACACAACATCCCTGCTGACTACAATTATGTTGGTTGTTGGATTGTACATCCTGTGAGCTTTGCTGCCTTCCTCTACTCCAAAATAGACCAAAGGCACACTCCTATCATCAAGTTTCTTTAGATGTGTTCCCATTATCTTCACATGACCTTTGCAACCAAAAACCCTCAAATGCCCCAGATGAGGTTTTCTCCCATTCCATCCTTCATATGGTGTTCTGTATCCCATGGACTTTGTTGGCAACCTGTTCAGCAGATAGACTGAGCGTCTCACTGCCTCTGCCCAAAAAATTCTAGGGATCTCCATGCTCTTCAGCAAGGACCTTGCCATCTCCATCACTGATCTGTTCTTCCTCTCAACCACTCCATTTTGCTGTGGAGTATATGGAGCAGTGAACTGATGCTTGATCCCAGCTTCCACACACACATTCTGAAAATGTTTTGACAGAAATTCTCCACCTCTATCTGATCTAAGAACCTTGATCACATAACCAGAGCTTTTCTCCACTTCAGCTCTGAACTTGATGAAAGCATCCACTGCCTGGTCCTTTGACTGCAACATGTACACTGTAGTCCATCTAGTGCAATCATCCACAAGAAGCATGAAACACTTATGTTTGCCAATGTGGATGGAGTAATGGGCCCACAAAGATCTACATGTACAAGTTGAAGTGGTTCATCTGCTTTCCACAACACTGACCTTGGAAAAGGTTTTCCAGTTTGCTTTGCTGCCAGACAGGACTGACAGACCTGATCTGGATGTTGAATCAGTGGCACACCCCCAACCATATCTTTATCTACAATTTGCTTTAATGCATGAAAATTGACATGTCCTAGCCGACCATGCCACAACCAAGCATCCTCACTAGCATGACTCAAAAAACAGGTTGGCTCTACTGTGACTAACTCAATTTTGTACAATCTGTTTCCTGTTCTCTGAACTTTCATGATCAATCTCCATGGGTTTTTCTCTGACACCTCAATAACATCATCATCCATTACTACCCGGTGCCCAATTTCAGTCAGTTGACCCAAACTAATCAAATTGCTTCTCAACTTAGGAATGTAATAAACATCTCTAAGAACCCATTGATCACCCGTTCTACCTTGAAACAGTATTGTACCCTTTCCCAAAATCTCTACTGATGAACCATCACCAAATCGTACCTTGCCAGTCACGGTTTGGTCCATATCTCTGAACTTGTGGCGATCTCCAGTCATGTGATTACTGGCACCATTGTCCAGGTACCAGACATCATTGTTGACTTCACCCTCACCGACGAAGTACAGCTCCGGCATCACCTTCTTCTCCTTCAGCACAACTTCTGTGTGCACATCTTGACATGGTGCATGCACGAGCAGTCCCTGCTCCACAGTTTCCGCGAGCAGCACTGTCGGCTCCAGCCTTGCATGGTGTGCCTCCTCTTCCTTCTTCTCGCCAGGACACCGGTTAGCATAGTGCCCATACCCATGGCACCGAAAACACTTGATGTGACTTTTGTCACGCTTCTCGGTGTTTTCTTTTCCTGCTTCACCGCGCCCACCATGACCTCCCCGGCCGCCACGCCCTCGACGTTGACTTCCCTGGCCACCACCGCCTGAAGACCTCCCGCCTCCAAAGCTCTCACCGCTCGATTTCTTCTGGCGTGCCTCCCACTCAGCCTAAGTGAGCAGAGCTTGCTTCTCGCCAGATCGCAAACTCCCAGCTCCTCGCCTCGTTCGCTCCTCGAACGCCCTCAATCGGCCAACTGCCTCATCAAAAGGCAGTGTCTTGAGATCATAAAACTGTTCGATCCTGGCTATGACATGGATGTATTTGTCAGGCACGGTGTCAAACAGTTTCTTGACCATAGCTACATCCTCCAATGTCCCGCCTAGGTTCCCGTACTTGACCGACATGGCTGTCAGTTTTCCAGCAAACTCATCGACAGTCTCCTCCTCCTTCATATCCAGCGCATTAAACTCCGCCTTGAGAGTCTGCAGCCGAGCGTCCTTGACACGCTCTGCGCCCACAAACCGCGCCTTCAGAGAGTCCCAAACTTCCTTCCCCGTCTTCTTCTTTGCTACTTGCATCAACAGCTCGTCCGACAGGCACTGGAAGAGATGCGCCCGCACCTTCTTATCCTTCCCGGCCTATGACTCTGTCTGAGCTCCCACCGAGCTCCCCGCCGGCGGTTCCACCACCTCCCACCACCCCTGCTCCTCCATGATCTCCTGCACCCGGATACTCCAGCTGGTGTAGTTGGTCGCCGTCAGCGCCGGGAACACCTGCCGGTGTCCACCGTCGCCGCTCCCTCGACCCCCATCAGCAACCGCTAGCGCCATGAACAAACTTTGGTGGATCTCGAGTGTTTGACCGGCTCTGATACCAAATGTTGGCAAGAATCGATCACAAGCACACGAGTATGATGGTGGCTAGCCTAACAAACGAGCAGACAACGAAAGCAAAGCGCAAGAACAGGAAGAACGCTTGGCAACCGCCACCAGGGCAACAGGGTGACAACGCCCCTTTTTGGTCTCGTTCTCCATGAGTACATACACAGATACAAAGTACTAGAGGCTCTGAGTGAGTCCTCTTACATCATGGAGTGTATACCAACTCCTAACTCACGCGACTCACACATAAAAGAAACTGCTAAACACGATACAAGATGGACTGAAACACAGTCTTCAGGAAACTGTCGAACCGTGGTCACGGTCACCACGTGCTCCACGCGCTCCCGTTCCCGCCAGGCTTTCAAATTGCTTTCTCCTGCATTGCCCATGTCATTAGCTCCCTGAGTATGTGTCCCACACCATCAGTGACAGGTTTACACTAACATGCAGCCTGTCGTCTTCAACTCGCTGGAGGCCGAGCGGGACACCGGGAAGAACGCGCGCCTCGCTGACGTCTGCATCGCCGCGTCGGCGGCACCGACGTACCTGCCGGCGCATAGCTTCCGGACCATAGACGCCAATGGCTGCCCGCACCAGTACGAGGTCATGGATGGTGGCGTGGTGGCCAATAACCCTACCATGGTCGCCATGTCCGTGCTCACCAAGGTGGTGATGCGCATCCGCAGCCAGCTGAAGAACAGGGCCGTGCCGATCATGGAGGGTGAGCTCGTTGGAGACCTGGACCTGAACCTGAACCTAACCCGACCGTGGCCGCCATGGAAGCTCTAGAGATGAGCAAGGAGATGGGCACGGCGGCGGCGGAGGATGCGAGTGTCTATAGCAACATCCTCGTCCTGTCCATCGGGACGGGCACTGCGAATCCCAACAAGGCGGAGAAGTACACCGCAGCAGAATATATATTGGATTTCTTGGTTGAGCAGTATTTAATAAGTGGAGACTAGCTAGAGACGATGAATGTAATAACCCTGGCACTTGCATGCAATTCATCCATGTTGATCTATTGAATCAGACAGAAAGAATGAAAGTGTTCTTTTTTTCTCTCCTTGTGCTGCTCTAGTGTTTCACTCCAAAACTCAAATCCATCTTAGCATCAGGTCCGCTAGCATTTCGTTTTGCGTCAAGCTCCTCGTCTCGTCTGATCTGCCGGCTGTATTCCCTCCCTCTCCTTTGGGCCTTGACCGTGTCCACAACCTGTTCGCTTGAGCTTATCAGCCGAATCTACCAACCACATTGTCCCTTGTGTTATATTGCATTTCGGTTCCTCATATATTATACCACTACTATAAAATTCTTTACTGCAATGATCGTTTTTTGTTAACCGAGGCGGGCACATGTGACCGCCGCGAATGAAAGGTCACCATTAATGGTGGCTTAACCGCTGTGCCCGCTACGGTTAATTGATTAACCACGGTGGGCAAGCAAGGAAGACCACCACGGTTAATGAATTTAATAAAAATAAAAAAGACCAGAGCCCAACGGAGAGCCCGTTTCCGAGCCCACTGGCTAGATCCACTACCTAATCCTAGCCCCAGAGCTAGATCCACGCCCAGACTCTGCCTCTGCTTCACCAAATCTGCCTTTGCTCCACTGGATCTAAAAGGGAGAAGGTGAGGGAGATGAAGAGGGGAAGAGAGGGATGAGTGAAGGAGATGGAGAGAAAGAGGGTTTTCTACCTTCATCGGTGCTAGAACAAATCCACTGCTCGCCAGCACGGCCACAACGCACATTGGCCGACAACAAGGTGCTGCATGCTGACCGCCGCAGCGTCTGTCGACGAAAGCTAGTCGGCAGTCTACCTTGGGGTATACCCACGGTAGTAGTTTGTCGGTAGACGGTGCGCAAACTACGAACTCGATGGTGACGCAAGACACGGACAAGCTTTTTATCCAGGTTCGGCCACCGAGTTGGCGTAATACCTACGTCCTGCGTCTGGTTGTATTGATTTGTGTTGAGAGAATATGATCTGTATGATCTGTATGATCTGTATGATCTGTCCTCTAGGGGACCCCTGCCCCTCCTTATATATCCTGAAGGGACAGAGTTACAAGCAAAGTATCCTATTTGGTACAATATCTTGTAGCCTTGCGGTGCACGCCGACCAGTCGTGCGCCGCACGTCTTCATCCTGTGGGCCGAGCCACCTCTGATGGTGCGGCCCATATAGGCCCATAAGGGTATAGGGGTTTATACCCCCACAGCTAGTCCCCAAGCACCATGTATTGTGATGTAACACGCCGTCTTGAGCTTCTTCGACCAGTGAGGCTTGACGTCTTCAATAAGTAGGAAAGTCGCCCAAACAGTTGCAACGGTATTTTGACCAACTCAAAAGACAGTTGATCAACATTGACATCGAAGAAGCAGGTTGTTCGAAGAATGCATGGTGCTCTTAATTAAAAAAGATTTCTTTCCTGGTGAAGTGTGCCCACTTTACTTTTCTGAAAAGTATAGACCTCAAAAAAGCAAGCATATTCACCGCAAGGTGAAGTGTGCCCACTTAGTCCCCAAGCCTGATAGTAGGTGACGTAGGCACGTGGTGCCAGGGTCAAAAGAAAAGTCCTCAAAGAAATTCTGAAACGAGATGCATCGCCAGATGCATCGTACCGATGTAGTCCCCGAGCTTGCTGGGAGGCGAAGTATGAGCCTTGTAGCAAGGTCTAAAAAATTGAATTTACCAGTCCCCGAGCATATCATGCTCGTCTGCAATTGAATAGACTAATCGACCAGTCCCCGAGCATATAACGCTCGGTGGTCGGTACAGTCCTCGAATTCTCAAATTGGTGGGCTGGTCGACCAGTCCCCGAGCGTATAGTGCTCGGTGGTCAGTGCAGTCTCCAAACTCTCAAATTGGTGAGCTGGTCGACCAGTCCCCGAGCGTATAGTGCTCGGTGGTCGGCACAGTCCCCGAGCACGGCGTAGGGACCGGTGGACAAGTCCCCGAGCGTGGTTGGGAACGTAAACATGCTCGGTGGTCGGCACAGTCTTCGAGCACAGCATAGAGACTAGTCGACAAGTCCCCGAGCGTGGTTGGGAACGTAAACGTGCTCGGTGGTCGGAGCAGTCCCCGGGCACAGCGTAGGGAATAGTCGACGAGTCCCCGAGCGTAGCTTGTCGACTGGGCCAAACTCCTGAAAAATAAATATAAAGAATAGGTAGTACATGATGTATAAATAAACTCTAGATAAAAAATCAACACTGAGGTAAGTTTTAGATTTTTTATTATAAAATTAGCACGAGTAGTTAATTCATCCTAAAGCTTGTACCAGCTCTGGTCTAGCCAACAATCAGCATGAGGTGCGGAACCTAGACAAGCGTGGGATTGCCAGCCTCGCCAGAGAGCTACTGCCGACCACCCGGAACGTAGAGGACGGATCTCATGCACGTGTAGGGAGGAGTCGGAGACAGTACCGACTCTGGAAAACTCGTGTAGGAGAAGAAACTAGTCGGCTAACCAAAAAGTTGTTTTGAAGGATAATAATATTAAAAATATTATGCCAAAAATAAATAAAATATTAGAATTGTACTTATCTTTGGACGAAAGTCTGGTCGGGAGAGCTGCTTGACTTGTTGTCGTGACGGTGGTCGCGGTTGTCGTAGCGCCGTTCTTCACGGCAATTATTGCGACCGGTGGTCAGAGCAAGTAGGCCAAAAAATTTGGTCGATGGCCCGAGCAGGTCGGTGTTGTCGATCTGTCTCCCTTTGTAGCAGGGAAGCGGGTGATGCGTTGTCAGCATGGTCGGAGACGTTGCTGGAGTAGTCGGAGTCGTAGCCAGCGTGGTTGAAGCCGCCGCCGACGTTGATGAAGAAGTGGTTGGCGCAGATCGGATCTACACCTCCTCCGTGGTCATGGCGGTGAAGTTGTTGAAGCTGACGGTGAACGTGAAGTCGCCCGCCATGGCCGCGAAGTCGGGGATGATGGCCATCTTGTTCGTCGGGAGAGCTGTACGCACACCCACTACCTGGCGCGCCACTGTCGACGAAAGCTAGTCGGCAGTCTACCTTGGGGTATACCCACGGTAGTAGTTTGTCGGTAGACGGTGTGCAAACTACGAACTCGATGGTGACGCAAGACACGGACAAGCTTTTTATCCAGGTTCGGCCGCCGAGTTGGCGTAATACCTACGTCCTGCGTCTGGTTGTATTGATTTGTGTTGAGAGAATATGATCTGTATGATCTGTATGATCTGTCCTCTAGGGGACCCCTGCCCCTCCTTATATATCCTGAAGGGACAGAGTTACAAGCAAAGTATCCTATTTGGTACAATATCTTGTAGCCTTCCGGTGCACGCCGACCAGTCGTGCGCCACACGTCTTCATCCTGTGGGCCGAGCCACCTCTGATGGTGCGGCCCATATAGGCCCATGAGGGTATAGGGGTTTATACCCCCATAGCGTCCCACACCACCTCCTGGGCGCGCGGTCCGCGTCGACGCGGGTGAGCTCCCCATGCCGTCATACCGCACGTTGGTCGCCGAGGCTGCTCCTCCGTCGCGACGCGTGGGTGGGTGCCCATCATGGCCAGGGGCTCCAACTCGCTCACCCACGTGCTCCTCGCCGACGACCACCTGCGGCGGTGACCCGTTCAAGGCCGCCACCGACGGGTGCTACCGGCCGTTGCTGAGGTTCCCGTGTTGCCTTCTCTGGGTGGACGTGGATGGCGTAGTGCTAGACGACTACCTAGACCAGCGCGTGGACGACATGGTTTCTAAGGCATGGTGGAGGACCTTCGGGAGTACTTCACGTCCACGTCCCCGAGAGAAGGGGTGCCAGGACGGGAGTGGAGTGGAGTGGAGTGGAGGGGCCGAGAAGGGAGGGGTGCGACTAGTCGGGAGGGGAGGGGATGGGGAGAGTGTGCGGCTCAGACAAGGAGAGGAGTTAGGGTTTGACATGATATTTCGTTAATATATTGCCTATGGTAGTGGGCCTGAAGTGGGTTTGTGGATTGGGCTCGATTTACTGAGACGGGCTTTATAACATGACCGCCTCGGTTAATACATTAACTGAGGCGGTTGCATTAGAAAAACCGCCTCGGTTAATGCTAGGCATTAGCCGAGGCAGTTGAAAATGCTGCCCGCCTCCGAGAGCCATTTTAAAAGGTCATGGTTAATAAATTTTGTAGTAGTGTACGAAACCACGTGTAAATTGATTGTTTGAGATTCTAAACGATTTGAAAATAAAAAGTTATCAACTATAAAGTTTCATAACTTTTTTGAGGTTGAAAGGTCCTAATATGGCTAGAGGGGGGTGAATAGCCTATTTAAAAATTCTACAAACTCACTAGAGCAAGAGGTTAGTAAATAACAAAGCGAAGCTTTTTGCTCTAGCTCTAAAGGGGTGTTTGCAAGCCACCTATCCCACAATTCTAGTTGATATAAACACTAGGCACACAAGAGCTATGTCGCTACTAACACTAGAAAGCTACCTAAATTTTCTATACAAGTAAGTAAGGTACTCTAGTTTGCGGGAATGTAAAAGAGTGGATGAGAAAATTATACCACTGAGTAGGGAATGAACCAATCACCAATATAAACAATCAAGCACTGGGAGAATGCCAATCAAACACAATTGAGACACCAATTTTTCTCCCAAGGTTCACGTGCTTGCCGGCACGCTACGTCCTCGTTGTGTCGACCAACACTTGGTGGTTCGGTGGCTAAGAGGTGTAGCACGAACCTCGTCCTCACTAGGACACCACAAGAACCTACCCACAAATGAGGTAGCTCAATAACACGAGCAATCCACTAATGTTGCCTTTGGCTCTCCGCCGAGGTAGGCACAAACCCCTCACAATCACCGGGAGATGGCCACGAACAATCACTAACTCGTGCCAAAGCTCCTCCGCTGCTCCAAGCCATCTAGGTGGCGGCAACCACCAAGAGTAACAAGAAAAACCGCAGCTAGAACGATCCCCAAGTGCCACTAAATGCAATCACTCAAGCAAATGCACTTGGAAACACTCCCAATCTCACAAAGATGAATAATCAATGAAGGAGATGAGTGGGAGGTGTTTGCTTAGGCTCACAAGGATGTCAAGTATGTTAGAATGCCAAGAGAGTGAGCCCCAAGCTGGCCAACAACTATTTATAGACCCCTCAAACAAATAGAGCCGTTGGCTCTCTCACTAGGCAAAACTCGAGCTCACCGGACGCTCTTAAAGGGGCACCGGACGCTCAGCCCTTGTGTCCGGTGCTCCAACGTCAGCCACGTGTCGCCTTTTGAACTTCTCGTGTCAGAGTCTAACGGTCACCTGCAGTGCACCGGACGCTGAGCAAGTTAGCACCGAACGCGTCCGGTGCACACCGGACTCATGCGCAGAGAGTTCCGCAAACCTTTGGGTCACCGGACGCTAAGCACCGGTAGCGTCCCGTGCTCACCGGACCCATGCGCAGAGAGGGTCGCAAAACGCCCGCACACCGGACGCTAACCACTGGACGCACAGGCCTGCGTCCGGTGCCTGTCGTCCGATGCCTTACCCTAGCTGGGCCAGGCACTGTCTGCACCGGACGCTCAGACGCGGCGTCCGGTGCTCCAGAAGCCAGCGTCCGGTGAGTGTTTTCTCAGCGAGAAACACTCCCGCGACTTCACCAAATTTCCCACCGGCGCAATAGAAAATATGCACTTCATTTTCTCAAAAAAGCGCCGAATCCCGCCATGCAAGCTCGACGGGAGGGAGAGAGGAACCCATCCTCTCTCTACCCTTCAAACTCCACCTCCTTCTCAAAGTGTGCCAACACCACAAAGTGTGAACCAACAAGTGTGCACGTGTGTTAGCATTTTCACAAACAATTTCTTTGAAGGAATTAAGTTAGCTCACTAGATTCTAAATGCATGCACATGAACAATGACACCTAGTGGCACTTGATAACCGCTCAGCCAAAGAATTCCCCTCTTTATAGTACGGCTATCTATCCTAAATGTGATCACACCCTCTATGGTGTCTTGATCACCAAAACCAAAATCCTAAGCAATACCTTTACCTTGATCTCCATAGGGTTTTGTTTTTCTCTTTCTTCTTTTCCAAGTTGAGCACTTGATCATGTTGTGGTCATCACCATCATCACCATGATCATCTCTTGCTCCATTACTTGGCATGTACCAACCTCATTAAGTCTACACACACTTAACATAGAGGTTAGTATTAGGGTTTCATCAATTATCCAAAACCAAACTTGAGATTTCAGAGGTCTACAATTTTTATTTAGCAAGTTTCCCCATCCGAAGTCATTCATAAAATTTGTATTTCAAATTTGAGAAATTGAAACGTAATTTTTGCATGATAAGATGATTTCAAATAAAAAACTTGTCAACTACAAAGTTTTATAACTTTTTCAGATCTACAAAGTTTACTTAGGGAGTTTTTCCATCCGAGGTCATTTGAAAAATTTGAATTTTAAAATTTTCAAATAAAGACGCAATTTGCATAACAAGATGAACTCAGATGAAAAGATGCCAACTAAAAAATTTCATAACTTCTTAAGATCTACAAAGCTTATGTTAGTTGTTTAATCATTTATTCATCCGACATGGTGGTTCTAACATTTTTTACAAAACTTATATATCTCTCTTTTAGTTTCATAAATTATAAGAGAGATATGTAAAATTTGTGAATAAATTTTTGTCATTGAATGAAGAAATGACCAAAATAAAGATTGTAGATCTTGAGCAGTTATACAACTTTATAGTTGAAAACTTTTTTATTGGAATTCATTTAGGACTTCAAATTTTGATTTGAATTTTTTTGTTGGGTGTTTTTTTCGACACTCGGCAAAGATTCTTTGCCGAGTGTGTGCCCGAAAAAACACTTAGCAAACCATTTGACACTCAGCAAAGGGCCGGATTCTAGTAGTGTTTTATGGGAAAATACTTCTACTATATTTTTAAAATATGGATGTGTTAAAATCAGGGTAATAAAACCTTACTGAGGATGGCCTAAATAGCCCCTCACGTTGGGTTCTCGTTTGACTTTGTGTCCTTAATGACTAGAAACAAGGGTTCTCGTTTGCTAATCAAGTTAGGTTCTCGTTAGAGTAGTCTACTTTTTCGTTGAAAATAATACTCTAACGTTGACTTGGCAGACGAAAGAATATTCGTTACAACTTGTTCAGTTGATTTGGAATAGGGCATTTGGAATAATTCCTAGTGGGAACGATTGAATAATTTGTACTAATTTTGAGGGGCTGAAATTGCTCCCTGTGGAATCAAATCTAACGTGTCCTTTGCCTGTGAGGCGTGTGCACTTGCGATGTCAACATCGGCAATTAACTTTTAATTTTCATTTCAAATAGTGGCCGCACTTGATTTTTGTTTTTTTTTAGTTCAGGATACATGGTCGGACAGTTGTGAAAGAAAAGAAAGCAAACAGAGATAGAGGAAGTATAAAAGGAGTGGGCTTACATGGGCTGCCAAAATTTGGCCTGCTCCTAATTAATATACGGCTGAAACGGCCCATGCATTTCTGGTGGTTCAATGGTCTTCCTGCCAACAAGTTTCGTTACATGCCCACGCTCCTATATACTGATGTAATGACTATAAAATTTTTAATAAAGTTCAAGCATACAATAATTAGCCCACTATAAAAAATTTTACCACAATAAAACTATAGAAACTACAGCTATGAATTATTCCAATTAATTATAAAAAACATTAAAATTCTTTATTTTATGTTTTTTCTATTACTATGATTTTTTAAAGATTCATTTGAAATAAGTGAAAAAAAAGACAAAACCACCTTTAAAATCGCTTATAACCAGGTCAGGGAAGTAAGATGAATGGTTTAAAAAGTTGAGAGAGATGTTTTGCATGATTTTATAGTTTGGAAATGAAAAGTGGATTTTTGTGAAAGTTGAGGAAGGTAATATGGACTTTTTCTTGATATAATAGCATGTGGATATGAGTTCAGGGGAAGACAAAGTCCAGCATGCCTGAGCATGCTTCTAGTTATGAGTTCACTCGGTGTAGTCTAGAGCTATTCGTGGCCCAAGAAGAAGAAAATGCACGGGTCGGTCCAGCTACCATGAATGAATCCACACCTTTCAAGTTGTCAATAAATTTTTTTCCTAAAAAAAAAGAAAAGAAGAAGCTGCTAATACATTTTCCATCTTGTTGTAAATTGAAACTATAGTTTAATTACTTGTCCGCATTTTAATAGTCCATCCAATTTTATACCTGCTGCCAACAGAATTTTTGACTTTGCACCATCCTACGCCTTGTTTAGTTCTGAAAATTTTTTGGTTTTCGGGACTGTAGCACTTTCGGCTTTATTTGACAAACATTGTGTAATCATGGAGTAACTAGGCTTAAAAGATTCATCGAGCGATTTACAGGTAAATTGTGCAATTAGCTTTTATTTTCGTCTATATTTAGTGCTCTATGCATATGCCGCAAGATTTGATGTGATGGAGAATCTTGAAAAGGTTTTGATTTTTGGAGTGAACTAAACAAGGCCCTCGCATTACGTTTATTCAACTTTGGTGGTCATCGCTCTTCCATTGCACTGCACTTACCTTCCGAATTTTAAGGACCGCTTCAAAGCGAAATGGTTTAGAGCAATTCTAACAGATATACTATCTATGGTACCTAGACTATTTTTATATTTTTAAAGTAAAAATTAAAGTCCAACAGGTGTGCTATCTGGTTTGCTAAAATAGCAAGTTTAATATCTCTAAACTTTTGCTTGTCATAAATAACATATCATCTTTAATGGCTATAATATACAAAGGCTGTTATGGAACTCTACGCTTTGAGTGAGTTTTTTTTTATTTTACATAATGACTAAATCTTATAGTTTAGAACATAATTTTATCTGGTCTCTTAGAGATGCTCTTAGATTATTTATGCTATTTTTTCTGTTATTTATGCTTTTTTTTCTGTTACTATGCTTGCACAATGCAGTTAGAGTAGGGGACAATTCACTGATAATTCACTGACGACCATGAAACACGCGTGCATCGGTGGCTGCGTATGCATGTTTGGATTGGCATGCTGTAGCCCGTAGGGGTGGTCCTAAAATGGCCATATGCTGTAGCTCATTTATTTGTATCGTCCTGCAACGGCCTGTGACTGCTGTTGGTCTGCATCTATATATGGCACGCGTGGGTGACCGCCGCGTGGTGTGTTGATGCGACGTTGCTGTTGCCTCCGGCTGGTTAATTAGTGATCTCACCACAAACATGTCAGCAATGAGATAATCGCTTCATTTTCCTGGTGATTTTGTTCCATTCCACTTCGACGAAATGGGTGCGACATGGGCGCACAGAGTGGGCTAGATGCGTCCAATTGGCTAGCAAATCTGCAGCCAAATCAACCAATTTTTGGACTACACGGTCAAAAAATTCAGGTTTTCTTGTGAAAAAGCAGGTGTTTCCTTTAATTTAGCCTTCTTTTTTTTGTTTGTTTGCATTGCAACTCTACTAGTAGAGGGTGTTCAGATCGAGTTTCCGACAAAACAGATGACAAGGACAGTGAGAAGAACTGAAGATGGATCTTTCTGCCGCGTGTTTCACGCTCTGCTGAAGTTTTGTCTCTGATGCTCGTGCTGGTTCCTTCAGATGTGGATGTTTGGCCTTCGTTAGCCGTTTCACTGTCAAATATTCAAATGTTACTTGAGGGTTACCTTTGTTAGCCATTATTCTTCCTGTTGCTCGTCTGATGAAGGCGTGTAAGTGTAAGGGTAGCTTTTGTGGTTTCTCCAGCTGCCTTTTTCTTCATCCTCATATACCACCCTTGTATGCTGTATTAATTTCCGTTGCAAGGTTCAAAAGAAATCTTAGAAGACAGGATAATACATTCCAATTGCCGTGATGGTCAAGCAAGGTGATAAATAACTCGACGCGACGTCTTGCAATTTCCTTGACTGCCGCCAACCACTTCCGCGCGTCCTCCGTGTTCGCATTGGATTGGGATTGATGGATGTGCTTCTCTGTTAGCTGTAGCCACCTCACATTATTATCAACGATGTGCTCCACCTTGTCATCAAAAATCATATGGCATGAGTTGTGTCCAAAATCTTTTTTTTTTGTAGCGGTAGTCATTTGTGAGCACCTAGGGTATTCATTTGTTATAGTTTATACTGAATCTATTATTAAACATATCTGGAGGCCTAAACAATCTCAAATATAAAACTTGTCAAATATAGAGTTTTATAACTCAATTATATAATAACCTTACATATTAGGGACCATAAACATCTCAAAAGGCAAACTGTTAATTACATAATCTTTCATCTTGTTGACCTCAGCAAATTTTGATATAGAAGTTTTCTGTGTAAAACATCTTTAATTTGAAAAATATATGATCAATTCATGTACATGCCTTTGTTTCTCAGCCATATTTCATGAATCCTTTAGTTACCATTTATTAAAAACTCAATGACTTAAAACACTAAACTAAATAAAGAAGTAATTAATAACGATAATGTAATGATCGTTGTATGGTCAGTTCTCACCAAAACCAAAACAAAATCATGGTACAGATCAGAATATACCGTGAATGTTAAAATCATATATTATTTATTTATTATCAATCAACAATGCATGTAATAGTTTTAACAAGGCCATTACGTTTTCTTAAAAGATGTCGAGATCTCTAGTCTGAAAAGTGGCTTGTGCGAATGCATGCACTGATTTAGCTAGTTTGAATAGTTACACCATGTTAGAGACACTGCACCATGCAAACCAATGGAGACGATAGCTGGGAGTACTTGGGAGCTCCATACTCCTGGCCGGTGTATAAATAGCTCCACGGAGCTGCATCGTTGAGCGGGGAGACAGGCGAACAAATCCCATTTGCAGAATTAAGCTAGCTAGTCCTGAATTAATTAGTTAGCTACTACAATGGAATCCAACACAGTGCTCATGGCGCTCCCGCCAGCGCAGCAGGGAAGGGTTCTCACTGTGTTGAGCATCGATGGCGGAGGCATCCGTGGGATCATCCCTGCAACCATCCTAGCTCGCCTCGAGACTCTGCTCCAAGTACGATGCCAACACAAATTAAAGTTGTACCTAATGCATGGATCTCTCTATATAGTAGTGTGTGTAGGGGTTGAGTAGAACTCTTCGCTAAATGTCATAGCCTGCTATTTAAAACATTATAACTAACGAAACAAATTGACATGACAGTTTGCTTTCTTTTGTTCATCATCATCATCAGTTAGTATTGTTTGTTGCCTAGCCCCCAGCATGAATATATCATTATCATAATATGCGCCGGCAGACGCAACATGCGTATAACATCATCAGTATTATATTAGTTAATTAATTGTTGTATATATACATTTGGTTACATTGCCTGCATGCAGAGGATAGACGGGCAGGACGCCAGGATTGCTGACTACTTCGATTTCATCGCTGGTACCAGCACCGGCGGGCTGATAACGGCGATGCTGTCGGCGCCTGGCAAGGACAAGAGGCCACTGTTTGCAGCCAAGGAGATCAACCAGTTCTATATATATATATATATATATATATATATATATATATATATATATATATATATATATATATATATATATATATATATTTTCTACACCCTAGGTTCATGCTTAATTAACTGCGTACTACGTGCAGTGTTCTTCAATTATATTCAGTACATATAAGCGTGTGTGTATATATATAAAAGTTATTTTGTAGCCAGCTACAGAGTAATAGTTCTATGGGATGTTATTCTGTAGCCATCTCCATTTACGATAATTTTATATACTAATTTACGATAATAACAATATAGAACTATTACTCTATAGTTGGCTATAAAATAACTTATTTTGTAGCCACTTTGAGATACGATAATTATTATATTAATTTACAAGATTATAGTAACTCCTTACTAAGTAGTTCACTATAACATTACGGTAAATATCCTCATGTGTTATAGTAACCCAACTATCGTAAATATGTATATATATTATTGTAAATTTGTATATAAAATTATCGTAAATGGAGGTGGCTACAGAATAACATATTTTATAGGTAGGGATGCCTGTTTATGTTTGTGGGTGTTCTTACAGCGGCTGGTGGTTCGACAACATACGGGAAAAGGTTATGGACATGTGGAAAAAGATCAAGGGAGGCCCGCAGTACAACGGCGAGTTCCTGCATGACAAGATCAACAAACTGATCAAGGACACCAAGCTGGCGGACACGCTGAGCAACGTCGTGATCCCGGCGTTCGACGTGAGCCGGATGCAGCCTGTCGTCTTCAACTCGCTGGAGGCCGAGCGGGACGCCGGGAAGAACGCGCGCCTCGCCGACGTCTGCATCGCCACGTCGGCGGCACCGACGTACCTGCCGGCGCACAGCTTCCGGACCATAGACGCCAATGGCTGCCCGCACCAGTACGAGGTCGTCGACGGTGGCGTGGTGGCCAATAACCCTACCATGGTCGCCATGTCCGTGCTCACCAAGGAGGTGATGCGCATCCGCAGCCAGCTGAAGAACAGGGCCGTGCCGATCATGGAGGGTGAGCTCGTCGGGGACATGGACCTGAACCTGAACCTGAACAACCCGACCGTGGCCGCCATGGAAGCTCTAGAGATGAGCAAGGAGCTGGGCACGGCGGCGGCGGAGGATGCGAGCGTCTATAGCAACATCCTCGTCCTGTCCATCGGGACGGGCACTGCGAATCCCAACAAGGCGGAGAAGTACACCGCAGCGGAATGTAACAAGTGGGGTCCTTTGGGATGGGTTATGAACGATGGTGCCCACCCAATCATCGACTTCTACTCTCAAGGCAGCGACGACATGGTCGATGTTTGTGCTGAAATGCTCTTCGATGTCCTCGGTTGCCAGAACAATTTCCTGCGCATCCAGGTAATTAAATAAAACTACTACTACACATAACTTATTATTTACAGATTGTTACAATAATATAGCTGTTATTTTTTATATATATGATTGCTTGCCATGCAGGCTGACATGCTGGAGGGAGACCTGTTGTTGATGGACTGTGCGACTGATGACAACATGAAGGCGCTGATTGAAGTTGGAAGTAAGGTTCTTGAGCAGAAGGTGGCGAAGGTGAACCTCGAGACGGGCTTGTACGAGCATGTCCCTGACGGGCCAACCAACGACAAGGCACTCGAGGAATTCGCCAAGAAGCTGTCCCAGGAACGCAAGATGCGGGCATGCAAGTGAACACGTACTCTACGTCCTATATTGATTTCTATATCATGCATTCTGTGATGTTCTTTGACAAAATAATATTCTATGTTGTATTATGATGTTTTAGATGCATGTATTTCATGATTCACGACGTACACATGTGATGCTTTATGTAATATATATGCGATATTCTATAATGCATTTTTGTGATGTTTACATGGCACAGATGTGAAATGTCTATGATGTTTTGGTTGTAGAATAATATCCTACACTTATGATGAATATTATCATGAATTTTTCTTTGATTATGATTGGTGAACTGTATACTTTAGTATATACGGATTCATAGCTATATGTATAGAGAGAGAAAGAGACTAAATGGTGCTGCAAAGGACTTTTGCATTCAGAATTGTGCTCGAAATTGTAAGGAGTCATGACACGGCATCAACCTTCAGGCTTTAGTACACCGAAATCCTTCTTTGCCGCTGAATGCTTGTCATCTCGTAGGTGGCAAGGATACAGGACTGGGCAAGCGAGCAATATCGCAGTGGGTAGTTTGTATGGAGTTTTACTAAAAGTTTTTGTAAATACATTTCTATAGAGGTTATTTTACGGTGTTTCAATAATGTCAAACATGGATAATTTTGTTAGAAAATGGAATAGATCGAATGGCTATATCATTGTTAGAGGCTTCTGGATTGACGGCCGGATGTTTGTGATTTTTGCTAGAATTAATTTCTCTATTCTTGTAGACCATCTCATGAGGTTTAATATGGAGCATATATTCATTGAGTCTTTAGTTAGTATAATAATAAGATAAGATATGACAGATCCTCTTGCCCGGCAGACAGGGCCAATGCTGGCGTCTTGCGTCCGGCAGTATGTAGCATCAACGAGACACACGAGAGTCTTGTATTATAGTGCGATGAGCAGCAAAAAACACTAGAAGCATAGGGTACTACTTGTGCCAACGGGATCAACGACGTGGGGACGACTGAAAGCTACACGAAGCAGAGTCCATGGCTCCATATGCTACCATCCGTTGGCCGACGCGTTTGACTCTATGTATCCATTATTTTCGTGACCAATCTTCGTAAAAAAACAAATTCAAATTTTCTATCAGAAAGATACTACTCTAGGATCTAGTGGTACTCCATAGGCTGTTTGGCTGTTGCTGAGGTTCCCATGCAAACAGGAAAGCTACAGAAGAATAACAGTCAATAACTCCATAGGTTGCTGCCATCCATTTGCCGCCACGTTTGAGTCCTTATATATACATTGTTTTCATGACGAGTCTTCATCTAACAGACATATACAAATATTCTATGAGAAAGTGACAACTCTATAATCAACCTACCCGATTAGTACGTAGTTGCAGTACTTAGCTTCTTCACATATAATCTAGATGATGCATGTGTGGACGGAAGGAGCTTCACGTTGTTTGGCTCACATATTTCGTCTTAGATAGACTTGTGCTTGTGCCGTCCAATGGACGTACGCAGCCTGCCTGCACTACTACAGAATGAAGCATTGGTCGATGCCTAAAATGGCCAAAAACCTCGGTCTTTTTGTGGCCCGGGGTTAAAGACCCCTTTAACACCATCCTGCCCAACGGCTACTGACAGGTGCTGTCGGAGCAGAGACTCTTTAGAACCGGTTCGTGTTACCAACCGGTGCTAAGGGTCCCCTTTAGCACCGGCCAGCGCTACAAACCGGTGCTAAAGGGTGACCCTTTAGCACCGGTTTTGTTTATGAACCGGTTCTAAAGGTCCGGTTTATAGGCCGGATCACTCCTCCTCTCTGCCCATTTGAAACCGAGAGCACCATTCACCATTGTTGTTCTTGGAGCTTCTTCTTCCTCATTTATTCTTCGTCTCCGACGCCCATTGTTGATCTTCTTCGACTCCCTCATCGTTTCTTCGTGTTTGGAGGTGACTAACTTTTGTCTTTCTTGTCTTTTTCATGTTGGATTTGGCTTGTGATGTTCCCATTATTTTTAGCTCAAATCCACATTGTTATTTTGAATCATTCACATGAATTAGTATCCATATATATATATATATCATATTTCATAGTTGACCTAGTATTAATGTAGTTTGCAAGAATGAATTATAGTATATTTTTATGATCTTAGAAAGTAGGATAGTTCAAATTAATTGGTTTGTTAATATCACTTGATTTATTTTTATTACTACATATAATGTCCATTGTATCATACATGTTTACTAGTAAATGTGGAATTTATAATTGTTTAAAAATTGAGTATGGATAGTAGATGGCAACCGTGACCGGGTCTTCGGTCTCTCAACGGGTTCAAAATCGATACCGTTCGGAACTCCCTCTCATTACTTGTGGCAAGTGTGGGCAGAAAATTTTGATGGAGTACAAAGTGTCGAAAGAGGGAGTAAACAAGGGTCGTATATTCTACAAGTGTCCAGATCGTAATGTGAGTTATTTCCAGACATTTTCTTATATATGTGCATATTTTTTTAAATGATATTAATTAAACTTTTGATTCTCTCTTTTAATTTCAGTGGGACGGTACCGGCGGATGTACAGGTTGGTACTGGGAGGAAGAATACATTGAACCATTAAGAAATCTTTTGCACAGGTGGTTGAGGCTGAAGGTGGTGAGGCACTGAGCCGACGAAAGGAGTTCAATGATGTTGATCAAGTGAATGATCTATCTATTATAGTTGGGATCGAACGCGAACTAATTATGTTGCTTAAGTGCATTTTAGTTTTGGTTTTTTTAGTGCTAGTTGCGATTGTATTTGTTGTAGCCAAGCTTTCCTAAATTAATCAACTATGTATCTTAGACATGTTGTGCAATAAGATGAGAAACTATATATGTGCATGGTTTTCATAATATATATGTTATATTTAATGCAGATGGTAACACGTATTTGGATGTATAATGCCGATCGGCGCTCCAAAGAGTTCATTAATGGCGTGCACTATTTCTTAAGTGTGGCCGAGTCAAATAAGAGGGACGGTTTCATATGCTGTCCATGTGCCGTGTGCAAGAATTTGACGGAATATTCTAACTCAAGAACTCTTCATTCACACTTATTAAAGTATGGTTTCGTACCAAACTATATTTGTTGGACCAAACATGGAGAAAGCGGGATTATAATGGATGAAGGTGAAGAAGAAGAAGAAGAATTGGACCATGCCAATATTATTGCTCAGTACGGTGGCTTCAATGATGTTGCAATGGGGGGAGATAATGAAGAAGAGGTGGCGGCAGAAGATGATCGGGGCGATGATGCTTTTGGTGATGCCATCCGTGATGCACAAAGAGAATGTGAAAGTGATAAAGAGAAAGCCAAGTTCGAGCGCATGCTAGAGGACCACAGGAAATCGCTATATCCCACCGCTGAAGAGGGGCAAAAAAAGCTGGGTACCACACTAGAATTGCTGCAATGGAAGGCAAAGAATGGTACATCTGACTAGGCATTTGGGCAGTTATTGAAGATCATAAAAAAGATGCTTCCGAAAGGCAACGAATTGCCCACCACTACTTATGAAGCAAAACAGGTTGTCTGCCCTTTGGGATTAGAAATCCAGAAGATACACGCATGTCCTAATGACTGCATCCTCTACCGTGGGGAGGAATACGAGAATTTGGATGCATGTCCAGTATGTAAGGCATCACGGTATAAGATTAGATGAGATGATCCTGGCGATGTTGAGGGTGAAGAACGTCATAGGAAGAAAATTCCTGCCAAGGTTATGTGGTATGCTCCTATAATACCACGATTAAAACGTCTGTTCAGAAATAAGGACAATGCAAAGTTATTGCGGTGGCATAAAGAAGACCGTAAGATAGACAATATGCTGAGACACCCTGCCGATGGATCCCAGTGGAGAGCGATAGACAGAGAATTCCCAGATTTTGCAGATGATGCTAGAAACTTGCGGTTCGCCTTAAGTACAGATGGTATGAATCCTTTCGGTGAGCAGAGCAGTAGTCACAGCACTTGGCCAGTTACTCTATGTATCTACAACCTTCCTCCATGGCTATGCATGAAGCGAAAGTTTATTATGATGCCGGTGCTTATCCAAGGACCGAAGCAACCTGGCAATGACATAGATGTCTACCTAAGGCCATTAGTTGAGGAACTTCAACTTTTATGGAGCAAACCAAGAGTTCGCGTGTGGGATGAGTACAAACAAGAGCACTTTGACCTGCGAGCATTGCTGTTTGTAACAATCAATGATTGGCCAGCTCTGAGTAATCTTTCAGGCCAGTCAAACAAGGGATATAATGCATGCACACATTGTTATGAAGACCTTGACTGTGTATTTTTGAAAAAAAATGTCGAAAGGTCGTGTACCTTGGCCACCGTCGGTTTCTTCCTGTGAACCATCCAGTACGAAAGAAAGGCAAGCATTTTAAAGGCAAGGCAGACCACCAGACCAAACCTCTCAATCGAACTGGGGATGATGTACTCGAAATGGTCAAGGATATAAAAGTGGTATTTGGAAATGACGAGGCAGCGAACCTATTCCCAAGGATGCTAAGGGACACGTACCCATGTGGAAGAAGAAATACATATTTGGGAGCTACCTTACTAGAATGTCCTAGAGGTCCGCAACGTGATCGACATGATGCACCTGACAAAGAATCTTTGTGTGAACTTGCTCCGATTCATGGGTGTCTACGGGAAGTCTAAGGATTCACTTGAAGCACGACAAGACTTGCAGCGTATGAAAGAACGAGACAACCTGCATCTAGAAAAGACAGATGATGGGCGTCATTACTTAAGCCCTGCTAGCTACACTCAGAGCAAAGAAGAGAAGGAAAGCATGTTTGAATGTCTTAGCAGCATCAAGGTCCCATCTGGATTCTCCTCCAATATCAAGGGAATAATTAATGTGCCAGAGTAGAAATTCCTGAACTTGAAGTCCCATGACTGTCATGTTCTAATGACGCAATTGCTGCTGGTCGTTTTAAGAGGAATTCTACCTCCACACGTACGTCTAGCCACCGTAAAGCTATGTGCATTCCTCAATGCAATTTCTCAGAAGGCAATCAATCCAGAGCAACTAGCTACTCTGCAGAATGATGTCGTTCAATGTCTCGTCAGCTTTGAGTTGGTGTTCCCTCCATCCTTCTTCGATATCATGACACACCTCCTAGTTCATCTGGTCAAAGAGATTCGTATTCTCGGTCCTGTGTTCCTACACAACATGTTCCCGTTCGAGAGATTCATGGGTGTTCTCAAAAAATATGTCCATAGTCGTTCCCGGTCAGAAGGAAGCATTGCCAAGGGCTACGGAACAGAGGAGGTCATAGAGTTCTGTGTTGACTTTATTCCAGACCTTGACCCAATTGGCATTCTTGAATCTCGACACGAGGGCAGACTCAGCGGAAAGGGAACACTTGGGAAGAAAACATATATTGGTACGGGAGACGATTACTTCAATAAAGCACACTACACAGTTCTCCAGAACTCCTCATTGGTGGAACCATATGTTGAGGTACACAAAGATTTCCTACGGTCCCAGTGGCCCGGGAAGAATGAAGCTTGGATAATGTGTCAGCACATGGAAACTTTTGGCGATTGGTTGCGCAAAAAATGTCAAGGTGATGAAAACATTGATGAGCAGCTTTATTTGTTGGCCAGGCAACCATCATGGCATGTCCTCACATACAAAGGGTACGAGATAAATGGTAACACATTTTACACAGTTGGCCAAGATAAAAGGAGCACCAACCAAAATAGTGGTGTACGCGTGGATGCCACGGATCCAAATGGGAACAGACAAACATATTATGGACGCATAGAAGACATATGGGAACTAGTCTATGCAGCTAATTTTAAAGTTCCTTTGTTCCGGTGCCAATGGGTGAAGATGACCGGAGGTGGGGTAACAGTCGACAAGGAGTATGGGATGACAACCGTGGACCTTAACAATAGTGGGTTCAAAGACGAACCATTCGTCCTTGCTGCAGACGTGAGTCAGGTGTTCTATGTCAAAGATATGTCTACGAAACCAAAGAGAGGAAAAAATGATGACCACTCAGTCATCAATGAGCCAAAGCGCCACATTGTCCTTTCTGGGAAAAGAAACATTGTCGGAATTGAGGACAAGTCAGACATGTCAGGCGATTACGAAAGGGATGATCGAATTCCGCCCTTCATAGTCAACAAAGACCCAAGCATTCTGTTAAACAATGAGGATACTCCATCGTTACGGCAGGATCATAACCAAGGGTCATACGTCAAGAAGAAGTTCACTGTTGTGTCGGCTTGACTTTGTATGAAACTATATTTGAGAATTGTGAATTTTGATGTGTGTAACAAACTTTGTATTCATGACTTTGTATTCATGACTTTTCCAATTGTTAGAGATCATCAAATGCAAAAATTGTCATGACTATATGTGTCAATTGTGGATTTTCAACTACACCTTCCCAAAACTTTGTCAAATGCAAAAATGGTCTATATATGAAATGTAGATTTTGATGAGTGGAACAATATTGGTATTCATGACTTTTCCATTCGTGACCATCTAGGGTTCCGAAACCGCTGCGTGGCTATGAGTTCTATGAAAATTCAAAATTCAGTGGTTCAAACTTTTCCAAATGAAAAGTTGACCATTAGACAAAATGTAGAACTTGATGAGTGTAGCAAACTTTGTATTCATGACTTTTCCATTTGGGACCATCTAGGGTTCGGTCAAAGGGTGTTTTTGTAAAAACCAATGCTTTGACTTTGGTCAAACTTGATCAAATGGCCCATTTGATGACTTCAAATGAAAAAAGTTTGAATACAAAGTTGTTAGAGATCATCAAGATCTACATTTGATATATTGACCATTTTTCCATTTGGATAAATTTGAGCCAATCCTAAGCACATTTGTTCAAAATCCAAGACGGGTTTTGGTCAAACTTGGTCAAATGACAAACTAAATTACTTCAAATGAAAAAATTTTGAATACCAAGTTGTTAGATATCATCAATATCTAAACTTTTTATATACACAATTGTTCCATTTGAGAAAGTTTAAGTTAACAATACCCACCAATTCTTGAATCTCACACAAACTAAATGAAACTATATGTGTCAATTGTGGATTTGCAACTACACCTTCCCAAAACTTTGTCAAATGCAAAAATGGTCTATATATTAAATGTAGATTTTGATGAGTGGAACAATATTGGTATTCATGACTTTTCCATTCGAGACCATCTAGGGTTCCGAAACCGCTGCGTGGCTATGAGTTCTATGAAAATTCAAAATTCAGTGGTTCAAACTTTTCCAAATGAAAAGTTGACCATTAGACAAAATGTAGAACTTGATGAGTGTAGCAAACTTTGTATTCATGACTTTTCCATTTGGGACAATCTAGGGTTCGGTCAAAGGGTGTGTTCATCAAGATATATATTCTTATATGATTTTTTATTTGATGAAAACTATACCCAACTAGCATTCCTAGTAATAAATAACAAAAATAAAAAGTTTTACATCAATATGATGTGAAAATAAATTTCCAGTTGATTGTATATAGTTTTTGTAAATTTATTGGAATAATATATTTTTGCATTAACAAAATACTAAACATTTCTTACAAAATCATTGCAAATTATAAAAATACAATAAGATATTTAAGTTTAAAAATTTTCATGTGTACATTAAAACAAATTACAATATATGTCACTGTTTAAAAAACATTATGCAAGATATTTAATTTACTATACAATTTATAATATAAACTGTATATATAAACAATTGAAAAACCCTAAACTAAAAAACAGGGCCTTTAGAACCGGCCCATAGTGGAAACCGGTGCTAAAGGGTCCTGAAAATTTCAGGAGCGCGCCCTAGCGCGCGCTGGACCCTTTAGCACCGGTCCGTGGCTGGAACCGGTGCTAAAGGGTCCGCCCCTATATATGTGCGCAGGAGCCCTAGATCCGGCAGTTCATCTTCATCTTCGTCTTCGTCTGCAGCGCCGCCGGGTTCATCTTTGCCGCCGTCGTTTCGGATCTCTCGCCGCCGCGACAGTCTCCACCAGCGCCGCCGCGACCCTCCACCAACGCCGCCGCCGCGACCGTCTCCGCCAACGCCGCCACCGGCCAGCTAGAGCGCGCGCGCGGGCCACAACTTCTCCACGATCTCAAGTACTCTGATCCGGCCGTCGTCGATCTCCTCGCTCCTATGTAGATCAATCGAACTTCGGCTATAAATAATCTGTAGAATGAATGAATTGTTATGATATATATATATATATATATAAAATAAATGTATATATATATGTATATATAATAAATGTATATAATAAATATATATATATATATATATATATGTGCATTAATTTGTATATATTGTGTTTTGAATTGTTATGATATTGTTTTGTATATGTTATTAATTGTACTATTATTCTAGTATATTATGAATTCTAGTGTTTTAGTATATTATGAATTCTAGTGTTATTGTTAGTATTATTTTTTTAGTATATTATTCTAGTATATTAGTAATTCTAGTGTTTTGTATATTTTAGGGTAGGTACTATTATTCTATTATTTTTAGAATTTTATTCTAGTATATTAGTAATTCTAGTGTTTTGTATATTTTAGGGTTTGTACTATTATTGTATTATTTTTAGTACATTATTCTAGTATATTAGTAATTCTAGTGTTTTGTATATTTTAGGGTTTGTACTATTATTGTATTATTTTTAGTACATTATTCTAGTATATTAGTAATTCTAGTGTTTTGTATATTTTAGGGTTTGTACTATTATTCTATTATTTTTAGTATATTATTCTAGTATATTAGTAATTCTAGTGTTTTGTATATTTTAGGGTAGGTACTATTATTCTATTATTTTTAGTATTTTATTCTAGTATATTAGTAATTCTAGTGTTTTGTATATTGTAGGGTTTGTACTATTATTCTATTATTTTTAGTACATTATTCTAGTATATTAGTAATTCTAGTGTTTTGTATATTTTAGGGTTTGTATTATTATTCTATTGTTTTTAGTTTATTATTCTAGTATATTAGTAATTCTAGTGTTTTGTATATTTTATTGTTTGTACTATTATTCTATTATTTTTAGTATATTATTCCAGTATATTATTAATTCTAGTGTTTTGTATATATATTATTGTTTGTACTGTTATTCTAGTATTATTTGATTAGTATATTATTCTAGTATATTATGAATTCTAGTGTTTTAGTATATTATGAATTCTAGTGTTATTGTTAGTATTATTTTTTTAGTATATTATTCTACTGTATTTCTTATCTTATATAGAATATATATATGTATGGTTGCAGACATAGAAATGGCTGACCGTCGTCATGATGATCCTGAATATATGGAAGATGCCATTCAAAATATAATCGACGACGGTAGTCAGTACTTTGTTGATTACCACGAGATCATGCAAGGCAATCCTACTGAGCAACAAGAGGGCAATGCCCCTGAGCAACAAGAGGGCAATGCCTCTGAGCAACAACTTGTCGTGCAACAAGAAGAAAATACTGGCGAGGTATGTAAATGTAAACATATATAATTAATGCATCTCTTACATTAGGTTTTAGACTTATTACTTGGTTATTAATTTAGTATTTTTGTTTCTATATCTACGTGTAGCCTTTTGGATCGACCTCTATGGGGAGAATCGTACCTCCACGAGGGCCAAAGAAGCCGTTGGAGGGCCGCTATGTAATCTCTGAGTTTGAGATAGCTACAGGCAGACTACTTGGTGAGCATGCAAATAAATATGTTAGTCACTGTGGATATCTTGTGAGAGATCAAATACCGATCAGTGCTCGTGAATGGAGAGAGAAGCGAGGTGCTCCTGAGATCAGTTTTGTCTCTGATCGTGACAAGGAGTTAGTTTGGAAAGCCGTCACAGACGTTTTCACCTTCGACACCAATGATGAAGAGTTGAAGGTGCGAATTTATGACTGGACTATGAAGAAGATGGCAGTACTCTTCCAGAATCGGAAGAAGACTTTGTACAATAAATATGTCAAGAAAAACGAGACTCCAAATTTCAACCTCAAGCAATATGTAAAGCTGAGGGCCTTCTGGGATGACTTCGTGCAGTACAAAACATCAGAAGAGGGCGAGGAACGAGCCAATAGAAACAAAGAGAATGCCAGTAAAAAGGCATACCACCATCATATGGGATCAGGTGGTTATAAGAGTGCTGTTCCCAAGTGGGACCGAATGGAACAGGAGATGCTTACTAGGGGGGTCACACCCGAGACAATAGCAAAGAATTGGAGCGAGCGCTCCAAGCATTGGTTCTACGGTCATGGGGGAAGCGTGGACCCAGACACCGGGGCGCTAGTTTGGGGCCAAGAAATCTCTAGAGCAGCAGAGAGACTAGTCCGTGCACGAGAGGCGGTTCAGTCTGGTGAGTTCAGGCCTAACAGGGAGAAGGATGAACTCAACTATGCGCTTGAAAATCCTGAGCACGGTGGGCGTACAAGAGGCTATGGGACAGTTCCGTGGCTGCAATCATTCCAAGCCGATCAAGATACCTACAGAAGCCGCCAGAGAAAGAAGGATGAGGAGGCAGAGCGGATCCGCCACCTGGAAGCTTTTGTTCTGCAGTCACAAGAGCGCGAGAAAGCTCGTGAAGAATGGATGCAGGCAGAGATTCAAAGGCAAGTGCAAGCAGCACTTAGTCAAATGACGAAAGGGCAAGGTACATCACAGCCTGAGGTCAATGTTAGCCCCCCAGGCCAGTTGAAAAGCAGCTGCGCATCCACGGAAGTACCAACCATTCAGGATGACACGAAGCTACACTTCCCCGTGGATGATGTCACAGAGGCTTTTACTACCTGTGAGCTGCATGTACCAGATGGGAATGCAAGCAAAAAGGTGGCTATCGCTGTTGTCAATCCTATCGACCGAACGAGAACTCCAAGAATCCATAATCGACCAGTACCTGGTGGATATGCTAGCGTCTCGGTTGATAGGGTTGAGAAAGGTTGTGGCAATGTGCCACTAGACATAGAAGGGGGAGACGGAGAGAAGACCTTAGGTGAAGCTGAGAAGACATTTATTTGTTGGCGCAAGCGCTTCATAATTATTCCTCAACATAGGTTTGTGTGTGATTTTACTTCTTATATTATTTATTATGTATTGAAATTAAAAAAAAGTTTGCTCACAAAACTTGTAATTGTTTTCTTTGCAGGGACTCCTCCAACCTAAGTCCAGTTCTCTCCCCAGCGCATCATAGTGCTGCGGGCGGTGACAATGCTGGATCTCCTCCAACACCTGCGGCGGCCACACCGACCCCGCCACCGCCTCCACCACGGTCTCCACCACCTCCACCGAGGTCTCCAACTCCTCCACCGCGTTCTCCAACACCAAAAAGATCGGCCCCACCACCTCCACTGCCTGCACCACCCTCTCCAAAGAGTGCACGGTCGGTCCCCTCGCCTCCAAAGCGAGGTAGTAAGAAGCGGTCCGCCCAAGAAGGACCGAAGTCATCGGTCCCACCTCCAAAGAAGGCTGCCTCAGCAAAGAGAGCTAAGACGCCAGAAAAATTACCTTACGAAAAGAGTAAAGAGGAGGTAATTGCTACATCCAAAGCTGAGGTCAAACAATTTTTTGATAAATTAAAGGAGGATAGGAAAAAACGGCTTAACCCAGAAAAGCCGTACTTTTATGTGAAGCCATCGGAACTGAGGCAGAAGGTGGCGGACCATCAAAAGAAGCAACGCGAAGCTCAGAAAAAGCCAGCACTTTCGGACTATGAGCGGTCTCTGGTCAAGTCTTCACAGCCTAAGAAGAGAGTAGGAAAGGGGGTCCCACAGCTCGGAGAAGTATCAAAACCGGTGCCCCCTTTGATTGTGCCAAATCAATACGGCTCAAATGAAGACTTGATGCTAAAGAAATCCTTAGCGTTGTCTGAGCTAGACTCGCTTGAGCGTTACTTTGGATAGAGCGGTTTAAATATGGAAGAAATTGCCGCCATTCTTGGATGCCAAACATTTGAAAAAGCCGAGGTAGTTGATCAATGGAGGGCAAGATATGAACCGGGCAGGAGTCTATTCGACCCTAAGCGTTTACACGAGCTCGGCACACAAATGTTTGCAATAAACAAATGGTGCATTGAGGCGTCTAAAAGGGGAGAGAATTGGATTTCTGTTCGTATTAGACAACATCACTACTTCCGTGGAGATGACCTCATATACGTGCAGTTCGAAGAATTGCACCAATTATGTCACCTCGACGCTCTTGACAAATCTCTTGTCAGCTGCTTTTGTCTGTAAGTATTTTTTTCTTTTTATTATACTTCTAACTTCTTTAATTACATGTATATAATCCTTACACACTTAGGATTTGTATGTATATATGCAGACACCAAATGAGAGAGCTCAGGATGAGAAATGACAATAGTATTGGGTTCGTTGACCCTTGTATTGTTTTCAAGGCTCCGCAGCAGTGTGGACAGCAGATCATGAGACAGAAGTCTGCACCAATCTTATGAGGTTCTTTGTGAACCAAAAAGAAAAACAAAAAATACTCTTCCCCTTCAACTTCGAGTGAGTTATATAGTTATTAAGTGAATGCATATTTTATTTTACATTATAGGATTGACTATATATATGTGTGTAAACAGCTTTCATTGGATACTCATGGTCATTGAAATTCCCAAGAACCGGTTAATAATCTTTAACTCAATGAGAAAACCACAAGAAAATTATCAACAAATGGTAAACATTATTCAAAGGTACGTAATGTCGATCTCAGCTACAAAAATATCATAATATGACTCTGTAATTATTAGTTCACGATCCACAATGACTGTGTATAGGGTTTGGGAAAGATTCATTGACCGTGAACATCTCAGTGGATGTAAAACGCCGCTTAACATAATACATCCACAAGTAAGTTCTACTAGCTAACAAACTTTCACTAACTTTTAGCCTTCTTATTGTCGTGGTCGTGAATATTTTTATATATATATCGTACAGTGGTGTTTAAGACAAGAAGGGGGAACAATCTATGTGCATATTACGTGTGCAAATTCATGATGGCACAAGTCAATCAAACACCCACAGAGACGCTCAGAGTACGTTACATGTCTCTTTTCATTATCTCCTGAATTATATTGAATAACTTAGATAACTAATACCTTTTTTATTTATTTCAAATTAAAGACGGAATGGCTGAGGGAAAAGGTCCTACAACAAGACCGAATCAAAGCTATCCAAGAGACGATAGCAGGATTTCTCCGCGACCAAGTGATCAATCCAAACGGCGAGTTTCACTTCAACGGCAACGAAACTCTTATTCCAAACAACGATGATCATTTGTATCGTTTGTAGACATTGGGAGAAAAAACTCTATGTATATATGTGTTACAAATTTTGTACATATAAAACTATATATATATATAAAGTTTTTTACATATCTATTTAATTTTTGATGTGGTCTATTCATTTTATTATAGGCAAAGCTTAATTATTAAGCTAAGCCTATAATTTTCATTTATATATGCTTAATATACGTGTAATAGACTTTATGTCGGCCGTGCGTAAGTTTGTCGCACGGCACACACATCCCGAATTGAACCATTGCTTCGCCATCCAAATCGCGCCTGTTCTTTTCTCCTCCTCCCCCCACTCTCCCCCGACATCCCGAAACGTATCCCCAGTCGGCCAGTCCGCCGTGCCTCAATCTCATCCTCCGTTGAAGCCAAAGATGCAGCAGAGGAGGAGCGGCCCGCCCTCGCAGAGCACGCCCAACTCCAGTGGACTGGCTCCCCGGGCGCCGATTCAGTCATATGGGACACCGAGGCGAGCAACACCAACAATGGCCTCCTCATGGCAGTCGACGAGTTGCTCCGCTTGGCGGCGGAGGACCTCTTCCCGCTCTCCACCGCCGCGTCCGTGTACTGCCGGCCGGACAGCGCCGTGGGCGCCGCCGCATCCATGGACGACAGGCCTTGATCCAGGGTCCGGTAGGGCAGTCGGGATCCACGACCTGGTGGCCTGGATCCACGACCCGACAGCCTAGATCCATGACCTGGTGGCCTCGCTCGGCACTGCAGTGTTCACCAGCGCCGTACCACTTCCCGCCGCCCCACTACCGGATCCCATCCTTACTCGTTCCCTGCCGGCAACAGGCAGTCCTCGGCAGCAACGGCATCCCGGCACGCCCACACCTCCACACCGTGCCACCTTTGCCAACTTCGGCTCCGGGTACCGGCAGCGGCCAGCAGCGCGGTGGTCAACTTCGGCTTCGAGCGGCGGCACGAGCTTGTGGCCGTGCGGATGTTGCGGCCTGCAGGTGCGGCACACAGGTGCATGCTGCGCGTGCGCGGCCATCAGGTGTTGTGCCCCTACAGGTGCGGTGGGCGGTAGGTGCTGCTGCCTCCTTGATTGGCCTCTTCTAGTCTGCATGTTCAGATCATGTTAATTTGGGACTGATTTTTAGTTTTTAGTCATGTGATACTCTAATTGATAACCTGCCTTACTTAGCTTAGTGGTGATACTCATACGTGTCCACACAATTACATGTTGATGCCATACTTCATGGGTAGGTGATATCAGGAGCCAAAATGGAATCATTGCTTTTTTTCCTTAAGGTGTGGTTTTAATTAGTAGCTATATTATTTTTTGTTCACAAGTGCAATTTTCTTTGTTACTTGGTATTGCTTTCGTCATCATCTAGGGCTGCATCATATTCATAGCATTTGAGTTTGTAAATCGTAGGTGATGTGTTCTTAGGAGCTTGCTGGTTTTATGCCTCACTTCATTTCATTCCTAGCAACGTGAATGAATCCGAGGTGAGGTGAGGTTGTTCTGTTTTCAGCAACTTCTGATGCTTATTACGATCATTGTATAGGTTTGATATCCTCTTGCATGTCGTTCCTACTTCCTATAGGCTTCAATGCCTGACACTTTTGGATGGAGCATATTTTTGTTAATGATTAACAAGTGTGTTTCCTATGTTGGTGCGCATGTTATTGCTTCCTGTTAACAAATTTTCACTGACAAAGGGCATAATTTAGTTTCTATCTTCCACTTCTAAGGACTTGACTGTTTGATCAAACATGCATAACTAGGCAATTTAAGTGTCATTTGTTGGGAAATTTAAGTGTCATCTATTAGGCAGCAATGTGCACCCAATTAGGCAATTTAGCCTTTTGTTACAAATATAGAGGTTCATTAATTTATGTGTGCTGCTATATTGTCATGACATGCGTGCAACTCATTTATTTTCATTCATTCACCATATGGAGCAGCAGCTCAGTAGTTTACTTTTCTCTTTGCCGATACAAATATTATTTTTGCATGTTTTGTCCCTTCTGGGCTGACCTCCGCCCCATACACGCTCGTTGACCGTAGGCTCATGAGCAGGCAGCTACAGGACGCCTTCCTTAAGATCAGGCTGACACCTCATCAGCGAAGGTACTAATGAGTTTTAGTTGTTGCTTTAGATTTGAATCTTGAACATTTGCACCTGTGTGCTTGTATTGAGTCCTGAAGAGGGGAAGTAGGTACTAGAGATTTGAGAAGTGCATAGTTGTCCGTTCGATTGTAATAGTAGGGAGATTACAAATCCTGTGCATTTCTATAGCTTGTGCTTGTGATTGTGCTCTGTCTGAACCGGTGATTGGGAGCTTTTTGTTTGGTTTCTAGCAAGATAGGAGCAGGCAATGTGTCTTTTTATGTAAATAAACTGTGTTTATTGCTTCATGTGCTCACTGGAAGGGTATAAATTTAGATTTTAGCAAGTGGTCTCTCCCATACAAGGTGTGCTGCTGGTCCATCCATCTATCTTAGGCAACATTAAAATGACATCTTAAGAGATTTTTTTCACCATTAGCAGCCACGTGACTGCTATCTTTTTTTCATAGTTTTCTGCTAGTGGAGTTGTTTTATTAGTTTCCTAGACATCTGGGGCTGTGGGTTGCAGATGAACATAGAAACTATACTTGCTTTTTCAGAATACATAAATTGCCCATTTAAGAAGACATTGTTGCGTAATGATTAACACTTAAATTGTCTAAGGCAGCTTCTTTTGCAGATGGTTGTTGGTATTTTTTTATGCAAAAGTAAATTAAACTATACTATAGGTATAACTGCAATAAGCTGCAGCCAGAACAAAATAATTGTAGCTGAGCAGGCTGATTACCATATTTTTCTTGAGTGTAGAAGCTAGTATGATTTCCTTGTGTGGCATTTGAGGAGTAGACCACACCTCTTTCCCCCTCTTTTGCTACTTCATTTCCAGCACCATTTCATTCACTATCAGCAACTACAAGATTAGCAGTAGAACCTTTTCATTCCTATCCTCTAACCTTGCCTGTTCAGATGACAATATAATCTCAGAAACAGTAGGAATAACCTCTTCTAAAACTGCAGGAGCCGCCTCTGCTAAAGTAGCATGACCAACTTTTAGAAATACTAGGCAAAATCTGCTGGTTCACATGTTGTTCATTAGGCTGAGGAATTTTCAGGAATTACAGACACTTTAATGCAGAAGGTAGGGTTGTCGGTCACATAATCCAAATCAAATGCATCTAAGAAATTTTTCATCCAAATCTGGTGGCAGCTCCTTAAGATTTATATTTGAGACTTGCATGCAAAATAATAAGTATAAGTGTGTGTTACTATATTATGACATCAAGCAATTTAGTCAAACCTATTAGGTAAAAATATTGTACACATTTAGGCAAAAAAGGCCAACAACTTATGCAGTTTTTTGTTCAGTACATGATATCAGTTTTGTTCAATACATCTTATCCGTTTTATTCAGTACATGCTAGAAGTTTTTTATTCAGTATGTGCTAACAGCTTTGTTCAGTACATACTATCAGCTTTGTATTTTATTACATACTCAGTTTTCCAACTTAATGAAATATATTGTTCTTGTGTTTTCCTTTTTTGGAGAAAGTTGAAATTTGAGACTTATTTGTCCTCAACTCAATTGATTTAAACTTTTTTCCTCAGTTCTCACTATCATCAATGTGCTTATCATGTACTTCTATTTAATATAGGATAGGAGGTGTGAGGCCATCAAGCATCAAAATGAACATATGCAGCAACCATGTGTAGCAGCTAACACAAGGAAGTCGAATGCAATAGGAGTACCATGTGCAGCAGTTAACATAAGAAGGTTTAATGTAGCAATATGCGTATCTATAGGAGTGGTGCATATAGTATATATCTATGTTAACTAGTAAGAGCAACATCTGGTAGTAAGATGTGTAGTAAGAACATTAGTCATTTACATGTCTAAGTTAGTATCAGATCTGCTAATGCAGTAGGAACTGCAATACTATATAATTGCTTATGCAAAAGAGCTAGATTGCTTATGTAAAATGACTGAATTGCTTATGCAAAAGTAATTAATTACTCATAAGTTAGGATCATATCTGCTTATGGTGTAGGAACAACAGATATCAAGTGATGCAAAAGAACTGAATTGCTTCTAGTAATAGATGTGGTTGGTGATGCAAAAGAACTGAATTGCTTCTCGTAACAGATCTGTCTGGTTCTTTTTTTTATCATTGTGTAATTCTAGTGTCAGAGAAGAAGTTGGTTATCTGCAGTTGATAGTATCAATTTGCATATTTTATACGTACCTACTGTTTTGAATATATTGTTCTGCTTTTGTTTTGGATGAATGTGCGGCTGTTTTGCGTGTCCAAAGGGAAAAGCAAAAACAGGGGAGAGGGGAACATGCTTGCAGGCAGGTCGTGGGCCTGGGTGGTCCTTGTCTAGGAAGCACGCATCCACCGTAGCGCTTCATGTGTGCGCCCATGCTCGCTGCTTTTTGTTTTCCCACGTCTAGGACAAAAATGAAAAGTGTATTCTATTAGATTTTGCACTTTAACCCAAAACGGCAAGGCCATGCGGAAAGTCTATAATACGGTCGGCAGTGCGATAGCCTTGTATCAGCAAAAACATGTATTGAAAAAATCTATTATTATATATTATATAAAAATAATAAACAGAACCGAAGAAGTGAACCAAAAAAAAGAAACCCTTTAACACCGGTTGGTAATAACAACCGGTGTTAAAGAGTCCTGCAACGTGGCAGCCCTGGCAGGACCTATTACCAACCGGTGTTAAAGGGGGGGGCTTTAGCCCCGGTTGCCCGAACCGGGACTAAAGGATGGGCCTTTAGTCCCGGAAGGGCAGCACCGGCTCGAGAACCGGGGCAACAGAACCTTCCCGACCGGTGCTAATGTCCCGTCCTACACCAGTGCTGGTATGTGGCCTAGGCTCTCCTACTCCTACTACCTGAAAGATTTGGTCCATCCTCTCCGGCCGGTAGTCTCCCACACACGAGAACTTGCTAAAATTACCTGTGTCGCCCCCCTGTTGGCAGTTCGCCCTGTTCCAATTCCGATCCAACATGAGAGAACTTCCTTGTCATTCGTTCTAGTGCCTCGTTCCATATATGGTGACGGTGCGCTTTTCCTTCTCGCTTCTCTAGAGATCTCCTCCTCGATCGTCTCTGTCTTCATGGCGGTAATAACAACGAACAATCCTGTAATATCCTTTTGTGAAGTTAAAGGGGTTAAAGCCAATCTCAATAGTGTTTCATTAGAATTTCATAGACAATAAATATACTGATGTAGCACCATATTTATGAAAAGAGAGGTGAATACACATCAGTATATATTTCCGGCGGCTGGAAACTCTCTCTATTCATACTGATGCACGAGCATTTCCAGCCGCCGGATCCTGCTGTCCAGTTCGCGCCCACAAGATGCAGCCCAAACATCGGCATGTGAGAGCGACAAAGAGAGATTTTTTCGGAAGCAAAGGCCTTAAAATACATCTTATGATTTATGAATACACACATGATATGACACGGAGTTTTATTGAAATACAAAAGAGCTCAGTACAAGGTGACAACAACACCGACAGCCCTTACAGCTAGCAAAGTACTACAAGTTGACACGAACCGGATACAAAGTCCAAGTTATTTATTAGGAAACAAGCCAACACTGACGAAGTGCAGATACTGGCATTTATTGTCTGGGATGCACGAAGACTAGTCTAAACAACTGCATAAAGCTCCGGCCTTCTGGAGGTTATTAATCGGATTCAGAAGTCTCAAAAACCTACACAAGGATATACATGATTAATCAAGGGAATATGTACAAGTTAGGAAATCTAAAGTTTCAACAGTAAAGACAGATGCCTACTCCAAAACTTTCTCTTAAACTCAAGGGAATAATATGCCCTATATATCTGGAGTTTCAACTATAAAATCAAGGGAATAAATGTATTCATATATAACAGAATCTCCAAAACTCTCTTAGACTAACTCTCTAAATTATCATTTCGAGTCATTAGAATAAAATTCGTGCTGTATATCTTTCCACCATCGAATAGCTTCAATAAATATATATATTGTGCTCACTCTGGTGAGGCACCCTCGCTCTCCATCTTTAGCTAGCAAGATATCTAGAATAGAGGATGACTATAGTTGGACACCTAATTAGAGAAGTGGTTGGAGAGTTTTTTTTTTACCAAAATCTCTATTCATATGCATTAGAAAGACTACAAAGATACTCTTTGAGTTGCTCGTATGAATAATCGAGTATTTTACTTACATTAGGCGTAGTAGCTAGGCTTCACTGGAGCGAAATAAATAGGCATGTATTTTGAGTTCTGAGATCCTGGTATAGTCTTTCTCTACAACTGTTGTGCGTTTGACAGTACCCGTTGCCATAGTAAGTTCTCCTGTCCCTCCAACAATGGCCCACTCACCATTTATTTGGGAAGTCCCTTGTATTTGGAGTGTAGACCCTTTGAACCTGTGTTGAATTGTGCGCAAAATGATTACGTGATGTTTTATTGTAGTAACTTTTCTCATCAATATATATCACGCGATGAGAAAAATAATATATATACATCATGAGGTATGTTGACAGAAAGCGAGAAAATGCCGTGAGTAGTAGGCTTTTATCTTGAAAAATGAGAATTGAACAAATGAATATAAACTGGTGGTCCTATGAGCACATGTGTATCATGCATCTACGAAAAAAATAACTGCATGATGTTCTACTTGAGAGAGGTTGTACATGGAAGTAGTATACATACGAAGTTGTGTGTAATTAAGTACTACTAAATAACGACGCATATATATTCTCATACCTTTCATCCGAGAACACTAAACCCAGGGAGTAGTGATACACCGCGGCGGGAGATTTGGCTACTTGAACACTAGTGCCCTGGAGATGGCCGACGATGTTTGCATCAGGAGTTGCCCCATCGGCTACAGGCCACGAGTAGACCTGGGTTCTGCCCATTATTGTTGACCCTTCTGTGTTTGTTGCTGCATTTTGGTCTGGTCCAGAATACACCTCCTTGTTTGTGTATAGAGTCATCGTAAGCTCAGAATGTTGAGCTAGCGCACAAGGAGCCATTTCGCAATAGGCCATGGCTAGTAAGGGAGGGAGTGTGTGTGTGCTGCTTTGAACGGTCAGCTATGTTTTGCTCTTTACTTGTGTCTGAGAAATGAGGAGGGGGTGTGCTGTATTTATAGATAAGAAGAAGGAGTGAGGCAGTTGCACATCCACAACACGTGGTTTCACATGTGTTTGGAGCTGTGCCTTACCATGTGGCTTGCCTGCGATGGATCAATCCCCTCTTGCATAGTCCTTGTTTACTACCAATTTTTTTTTTTGCAAAATAGAAATAGTACCACTTTCGTTTGTATTTGACAAATATTATCCAATCATAGACTAACTAAGCTCAAAAAGTTCGTCTCGCAAATTACAGTTAAACTGTATAATTAGTTAATTGTTTTTATTTATATTTAGTGCTCTATGTATGTGCCGCAAGATTCGATGTGATAGGAAATGTGAAAAATTTCACAAAATATTTTAGGAACTAAACAAGGCCTAACATTTGATTTAGGGGCATGGTAGGCAGTGGCGGAGGACGAAAAAAAAATCAAGATATGGCAAAGTCCATATTACAGGTAGTAACATAATATCTCTGGTCACAAGATAAGTAAAAACATTTATGATAATAAAATTATAGAAAAATACAAGTGAAGTCAACAAACCCTGTGACCACCTTCAATCACGTCTAGATGACCTAGAAAATTGCATTTGCCTGTCTTTATTTTTGTTTGATCTTCTCAAGATCAATTTTAACGCAACATAATCATATTTTAACGCAACATTAAATCCATTTTATTGATTCATCAACCTCTAATGAAGCATGAACATGATTTAATGCTACTATAGGACCCTTGCTTGCTAGGTGTTGGGAAATGTGCACCTGCACTCCCAGCAGCACGATGCACAAGCAGCTCGCTCACGGGTTGCAGTAAGGCCATCCTCAATGGGAGTTTCATAGCCCAGTTTTCAACACATCTATATTTTGGAAACAGTGCATTGGAGTTTTATGGGGATGAAACTCTCTCTACTCCCATGAAACTCTTATCATTTCTCTCTTCATTACTATAGCGCCACATCAGTATATTTAATGTACATGAAACTCTCATGAAACTCCATTGAGACTGGCCTAAGTGGTCTAGGACAATGTAGACAACTGGCTCAATGCCCTAGAACGGTGGTTGGCAACAGTGGGTAGGAATAGTAAATGATCTCTCTCCTCCAAATGCAATTACACTCCCTTTATATAGGGCATGGAAGCCGGTTCAGGCCTTTTACAAGAATACCCCGTGACGGCGGGAGAATATTCCAGCATATCCTCTCGTTACAGACTATTGACCATAAACCATTTAAGTAATTTCACACTACGAGCTCCACACACGCGCTCTCCGCTCGGGACTCCAACCTGTCAGGTCTTGATCCTTCGGTCGTACACCGAACCTTTGGCCTGAAGACGCCGAAGGTTCCTCGGCTCAGGGGCCATGAAGGTTTCTCAACGTCACCGCGTCCTCAGACATGCCTTCGCCTATCCTTCGGCACGCGGGAATCCAAAGGTCCTCTCCTCCATTCCTCGCGGCCTCCGCCACTGGCTCGGTTCCTGCAACTACACAGCACCATACAAAACGCATTACCGTTAGCCTCACCCTGATCCTTCGCATCATAACGCTCGAAGGATCTCGGGGCGGAGATTCAAGGCGGAGGCGATCCTCTAGAGCAACCAGGGATGGGGAAGGCAGTGTTGTGCCCCCAACACTAGGCATCACTTTTGTTTGATAATGGATGAGTGTAGGCTCTCACAATAAACAAGGCGTATTGGTGTGTGTCTCACCGAAAACTGTCCTCATCAAATTTCCATTTTCTACCCTGTGGTCTATTCTTCATGGCCAATGACTAGCCGTTAGCCAGATCCTGCATGAATCTTGGAAGTCTGTGAGATTACCGGTAACTAGTATAAGGCCACTGTTTGCAACCACCCCATCTAATTGCTAGAGCTAAATTTTAGATAGGTGCTCTGTGCCCAGCATTGGCTTCGTTCTCGCTGCTGCATCTTGTGTTGAACTTTGTAACATTTGGTTACTACTACTCCTTTTAATGAAAACTGGGCAGAACTTCGATCTAGAAAAAAAAAATAGCCGGCGGGGTGTTTGGATCCTGTAGCTAATTGAATACACCTCGGAGCATGCTAACCCCCATTAATTATTTCCATTAACTTTATTGCTCATTTGGTCTTTCCACTCACCAATTTCTCTATCCCTCACTAGTTCACTGACAGCCAGCTTCACGCCACAAGCCTGCGAGAGCCAGCGTGGCCGTCGACGTGTCATTGTCGCCGCCTGGTGCCTCTAGCAGAGTGCCGGAGCAGGGTGCACTGGTGCCACGTACGACTACCACTCCCTCTACTGTAGGGGAAAAATGGCACTCAGGAAAAAAGATGGACGTGTGCCGATAGTGTTGCTTGCGCGGACTCACAGCGGGGAACAGGCCGAAGCACGTGTGGGTTAAAAAACAAGCAAAATTTGGTCACTAACTACTTTTAGTTTTAGCTGCCATTAGATAGTGTAACACCCTAAAAATTCTCTTGTTTAAAATAGTTGAAATTTGATTTATTGAGTCAATTTTGTGAGCATCAAAATATAAGAAAAATAATAATTTTTGGAAAATTAAAATTTAACATAAGCTTAGAAAATATGTTGATGCATACATGCTGCAACATTATATTTTGTGAAGTGTGAATTTGAGCAAAAGAGCTTTGGTTCAAAATTCAAATTTAAAAGGGCTTTGAAATTTTGTTTGAAAAATAAAAATCCCCCCTCCCTCTCCTTGATTTCAGCCACGTAGGCCCAGCCCCCTCCTCTCCTCCCCCCATCTCTTTTCTCACTGGGCTGGCCCGCTTGTGCCACTCCAGCCCGCAGCGCCTCCCACCCCTCCTCCTCTCTCTTCAGTGGCTGCCGGGTAGGGCCCACCCGTCAGCTTCTTCTTCGTCCCCAACCGCCCCCTTTCTCTCGCGCAGGAGGCCGCAACGGCCGAAGCCACGCCCCCGCTCCCCACTTCCCCACTTCCTCTCCTGCGCCTTGCTCATTTGGACGCGCGCAAGCCGAGCCGCCCCTGCTGCTCCCATTTCGCTCTTCCCTCGCACCCGCTCCCGCTCGCAGTGCGCAGGAACTGCCGCCGCGATCCACCGCCCGCCGTCCGGCCGAATCGAGCCATCCTCGCCCGTTTCGTCGCGCTGGTGAACTCTCCCACTTCCCAGCATTCTTCCAGACCGAATTCCAAACGTTCTTTGCCAACTCCGGCGAGCTCTCGTCGCCGTTAATGGCCTCCACCGTCGTTGGTGTTACTGTTCCGGCCGGCCAAAACCTCCCCAACCCCCTCGGCCGTCCATTCTAAGATTTGCGGTCGCGATTAGAAGATACCCCTTCGGGGTGAAATTTGTTAAAGAACCTCTGCGGTTTTGGAGTTTAGAACCCGCGGTCCAAAGCGCCTCCTAGAGTTACGCCAACTGCGTATTCCTCGATGGTTTGTTTCCAAAATACGTTTTCACAAAATTACAGTTTTGCCATTGATTTTCTTTTGCTCATAAAGTATTCATTTTAACTCTGATTTGACCCGTTGAAATTGCGCTAGATTCATAATCACGAGATCTACTTGTTAGTAAACTTGGTTTAACAGTTTGAAACTTTTTTACTTTTGTGACCCTATTTAATTAATTACTTTTCCAAAGAAAATCTTAGAAAATTCATATCTTCTCCGTTTTAGCTCCGTTTCGATCCGTTCAAGTTGCGTTAGTTTCATAATTTCATAAGCTTCGCGTTGGTACCATTGTTGTCTAGATTCACCACTGTTAGGTTTCCTAGATAAATACAAGTCTGTAGATAGCCTTTGCAGTCCCGTTTAATATGGAGATTTCGCGTCGTAACTCTGTTTTCCGTAAATTTCTCATTGACGTGATCATAGCAGCGTGTAGATGATTTTGGAAAACTTTTATTTAAATTTATTTACTGTTGGTGTACTGTTCTAATTATAGCTTTGTTTGCTTTGTGTATGTGTGTTGATGATTGTTGACCGAGTCTAGTCAGTGGGCATTACTTCGGTGATCAAGATCAGAGCCTTGGAAGCAAGTAAGATCAGCAGGACCAGCAGGAGCAATTGGATCAAGGCAAGTATAGCATTTGATTTTTAATTCTATGACCATGATCTTGTGCCTAGAATAATATAAAGCCACAAATGATAATATGACTTTTTAGCGACTTGAGGATTTATTCGTAAGTGATAACCGGGATAAAAGTGCAACCATGAGGGCTATGATGGCTCTGGCTTTAGTCAAGTATGAGTAACTTTTCTAGCTTGTTAGAGGTTACCCGCGTGGCGCAAATGGAGGATAGCAGACCGTGGATTCCCTGTGGGGTAGAATCACACAGACTGACTACCGAAACCAAGCGGCCCTAACTTGTTAGACGAACCTTTAAAAGACTTCATAGTGATCCCTGCCAGCCTCCCTTGGAAGGGTAAATCATGACTCATGGGTAAAGATGTACGACCTCTGCAGAGTGTTTATTAAACTGGTATACTAGCCGTGCTCACGGTCACGAGCGGCCTTGGGGATTCTTACATTAAGGGTGATGAATCTTGTGGTGTTAAGAAACTTATTGTTTATTGTTTGATGCTCTATATTATTTATGTCACATTGATCATGAGATTGTGGGATCTATACTATCTAGTTGCTACTTGCGGAGTTCGTTTTGGACTCATTCTTGCTATCTCCCCCACACCTCAGGAGAAGTATTGGGCTTATGATCAAACAATCAGTTGGATCCTGTAGAGTGAAGTTAATACCCGAAGTTTGGAGTTATCTTCCGTGGTTTGCTACCTAAGGTTGTTTCTGATTTATTATGTACGTTATATAATTTATGCGTTGTCCTTTGATATTACCCCTTATTTGTAGCTATATGTGAGGTTTGTCTTCTGAAACTCACGTATGGTGCATATCTGATTTTATTCTTAAAATCGGTTTATTCTTAAAATTGGATGTTACAGATAGGTTGGAATAGATAATGAAATAATGCAGTTCCCATTAGTTAAGAGCACTTTTTTAGCTGTGTAATTTTAGTTTCGGCTGTTTGGATCTACCGCAGCTAAATATAGAGAGCCGGCTAAATTTACTAGTAATTATGTAAGAGATGAAATTGCACTCAAAAATACATTATTTAACATGTGCATGGTCGGCATTTCGATCTGGTTGTTTGCAGCCTCAAGTTGGCCGGGCATCTTCACGCTTTGTTTATGTTAATTGGGATCTGGTTGGCTTGTCGTTTGACTTTGTTTCAAAGGCCTTGTTTAGTTCCAAAAAATTTTGTAAAATTTTTCAGATTTTCTGTCACATCGAATCTTTAGACGTATGTATGGAGTATTAAATATAGATGAAAATAAAAACTAATTGCACAGTTTGATCGAAATTGACGAGACGAATCTTTTAAGTCTAGTTAGTCCATGATTAGACAATATTTATCAAATACAAATGAAAATGCTATAGTGTTGATTTCTCAAAATTTTTTAGAACTACACAATGCCAAAGCTATTTGATCAAACTGCACCAATGGGCACAAAACCCAACCGATAAATTATAAATATTCCTGTAGGCACGCATCAAACAATAGCAGGGAGGCATATGCGCCGCACATGAGCAAATACATGGTCTGATCGAAATATTCGCATCTTCTGTGATCCTGCAAAACAAATCTGCCACCCACGTGAACTCATCGTGATGCAGAAATGAACATTTATGTTTGTGGCAGCTGGCCTATAATAATAATAATCTGCCACCCACGTGAAATCCGTGATGCAGAAATGAACATTTATGTTTGTGGCAGCTGGCCGACACTAACTCTAGCCAGCTTGTGTTCCTTAAAAAAAACTCTACCCAGCTTGGTTTTCGTTTTTTTCCGGTTACAACCACTTTGGGGGCTTGTTTACTTCAAAAAATTTTGTAAAATAAGAATAGTAGCACTTTTGTTTGTATTTGACAAATATTGTCCAATTATGGACTAACTAGGCTCAAAAGATTCATCTTGTCAATTCCGACCAAATTGTGCAATTAATTTTTATTTTTATCTATATTGAATACTCCATGCATACGTCTAAAAATTCGATGTGACGGAGAATCTGAAAAATTTTGTAAAATTTTTGGGAAACTAAACAAGGCCTGGATGGATCCACAAGTCATTTCGGTGAGCATGGTGAAAGAGTAGGATTTTTTTTGAAAGAACAGGAGGGACAAGGAGCCCCTACACTAGAATGATGCTGTCTTAGGCCTTGTTTAGTTTCTAAGGTGAAAAGTTTTTGGGTACTGTAGTAGTTTTGTTTGTATTAGATTAATTAGATTTAAAAAATTTGTCTCACAAATTATAGATAAACTGTACAATTAGTTATTTTTATCTATATTTAATACTCCATCCATGTGTCGTAAGATTCGATGTGACGAGGACTTTTGAAATTTTTTTGAATCTTGGGTGAACTTAGGCTTTGTTCAGTTCCCCAAAAAAATTGGTTTCGGGTACCGTAACAATTTTGTTTTTATTTGGCAAATATTGTCCAATCATGAACTAACTAAGGCCTAAACCTAAAAGATTCATCTCGCAATTTACAAACAAACTGTGTAATTAGTTTTTAATTTTTATCTATATTTAATACTTCATACAAGTGCCACAAAATTTAATGTGATGAGGAATCTTGAATTTTTTTTAATTTTTGGGTGAACTAAACAAGGACTTATGATATGTACTCCTCATGATGATATGAGTACCTTTCATGACGATATGAGTTCGCCAGAGAGCATTTATTTCGACATAGGCATCAAGGACACTTCCAGAAACTATCGTGGTTTCTATGTAGTGTCACTTAAGCACTTTGCTGATGTGGCAGGAGTGTTATTAAAGAGAGAGTAAAAATCATAGAAACTGAGTCTAAGTTAGAAACCATATCCACACAAAATCCAAGACATGAAGTGATATGATTAGCTGAGAATGGAGAAAAAATAGATGTGACTGGATAAAAAATATTATATAAAAACTATCTATTGAAATTATAGTTTCTATATATAGTGTGTGTAAAAATTAATAGATATAGAAAATACATGTAATTTTTAGCGTTGGAAGTACCCTAAGATACACACATTTTTAATAGAATGACTCTACGTACACTACACACGCATGAAACAATTATTGGCGCAGATAGGCACATGACCACACGCATGCTACGATCGAAATATTCGCGAGTCAAGGAAACTGAGAAATGAAATTGACCTGAACAATACATTATTCATCATGTGCATCTTATTCACCCTTTTGTTTCTCTTAACTGGGCTCAAGATGGCTTCTTGTTTGACTTAATTTCTGCTAATTGGCATCTTCATAAGTGAGCTATAGACACGTTTGTCCACATGGCTAATAACAAAAAAAAATTGAAATTGGCATCATATCAAATTCTGAAGAATCTTTGGTTAGGTGCTCTATGCTGGAGAGTCTCTAGGTCGTCGTTCCATTTTATTGAGACATGAACCCTCTAGTGTTGGACTTGTGAGGTCAAGATCGGCGAGTAATTATTTATTTTAGTCTTAAATAAAGGAAGCACTTGATATTTTTTAATGATAAAATATAAAAATGACAGTCCTCGTTTTGCGGTTACATTTATGGGCAGTTCTGAAAGAAAAGATAGCAAACAGAGATAGGAAATACAAGGTGTGAGTTTACTTGGGCCTCCAAATTTTGGCGTGTCCTAGACAGGGCTGACACTACCCATTTTGGGGGCCCAAGGGTCTTCCTGGCAACAGTAAGTATATATATATATATATATATATATATATATATGCTTGCATACATGTCATCCTTCGGTCCTTGCCTAATGTTCCTAGTCTCTTCAATATTCATTCTCATCGCTGCTCATACTCAAGTACTGCTAGCTCAGGAGAAGATAGGAGGAGCGAGTTTGACACCACAAGCTCACTACCAGCTAAGAGCAAGTAAGTAGGTTCAATGCTGAGGTGGAGGAGAGATGATATGAGAGAGATGAGAAACAGACTGCAAAGTTATAACCGGCTTAAACATAGTTAAGTAAGAAACTTTAGGAGATAGATAAATAAACTATCTATTAAAAATAAAGAGCTAATTACTGTATAGGTGGACTGAAAGGTAGGCTCCAAAGACACTTAGAGCACTCACAATACAGACTCTATCACAGAGTCTAAAGTTATTTATTACCTCGAACAATGTGGACTTAGAGTCTAAATAAGACATGGAGTCTTATTTTTTCTACCTCTTTCTTCAATAAATATGTTGCCACATCAGCAAAATACCATAAATAATATGTAATTAATTGTCTTGGACTCTGTGATAGAGTCTTGCATTGTGAGTGCTCTTATAGCCAATAGCTCGCTATATTAATAGTCTTGCTCTAATCTAGGACCCTCGTCTGAACAATAATACATTAGCTTTGTGCCATTATAAAGGGGTTCCTACATCTGCTTGCTAATTGGAATACTAGAAGCCTTAACTTGTAAGATAAACCTTTAAAAGGTTTTATAGTGAACCCTGTCACCCTTCCTTGGTAATAGGTCAACACGATGATAACCTCAAGCGAAACGGTAAATCCCGATCATGATGAAAATGTACAACCTTTATAGAGTATAAAACTTTTATAACCACCGTACTCATTGTCATGAGTGGCCTTGGACTTCTTATGGAATAATGACAAATGATTGTTGATGTTTTAAATGCTATTCATTATTCATGTTATTAGTTTCATGTGATTAATCGGGGCAATCACTAAACTTGTTGATACAAATGCAAATTTTTTGACTCATTAAAAACTAATTGCAGGAAACCAGTGTCAACCTTTTGAGTAGAGATCGTTGCCTTATTATGTAATCAAGGGACAGCTTGTGTAGTATTACATCAGCTCACACACATTCTAGGATGTTCAATATTTCTCTCTCCCCTCACACACGCACACACAAATACACGATCAAAGTAGGGCTTTGCTACGGTACTCCCAAATAATTGTCAGCCATTCATTTATTTTGATCGGACGGTTTCGATAATATATTACTTCTAGAAGGTAATAGATGAAATAAATATTTATTTAATTTTTTAATTAGTAAAATCAAATAAATAAAGAAAGTTTAAGATACATTATTTTCTCTAGATTTGATTGGTGCATGCATGATTTAGTGGATATGGTATATTTTTAAAAAAAATTTGCAACTTTAAACTTGATATATTTTGGTTACCATGTATTTATTCTTGTATGTGGCTTGATACACTTTTGATTTTGTATTTAATATGACTTGTATGTGTGATAGTAACAACATTTTGATTATGTGTTACCGTACATATGTATCTGATTACGTGTACGTGATATATGTGTATCATGTCATTAATGTGTACACACGTGTGTCAGCGAGTGGCCGGTAATGTGAGTACAAACGGTATGTGACTTACATGTTGCTAGCGTGTGTATACATGTTACGTACTACGTGTATGGCAATGCGAATATCTATATGGACAATTTCACAAAAGTAAATTTTTATTTTGGAAAAAATGGAAAAGAATTTGTCAACCTAGATTATACTCTGCTCAATCGAGGACGGTCGTGGGTGCACTCTACTGCACCCGACGCGAGTCTGCCTGGCCACTCAGCATTGATTACTTTTTTGTTTTCTTGGATTTTTTAATTTATTAAGTAATTCATAAAATATAAAAATCAATGGCTTAGATTGATTTGAGATATTACCTCCTTGAAGGTAAAATGTGTACCTTAGCATTGTCCATCAAAGTATAAGATGCTGCTTCCTTGTGCGACACATATCGATCTGTTACCAAGTCAAGCATTCATAGATTACAAAAACAACGATTCACCACAATAAATTAGTTTGCGAGTTTTATATAAGAGTACAGAGTAATATTACAACTGATCGAACAAAATTACAAATGGGTTACAAATGGTGTGCCATGGAGGGTCCTCCACTTTATTATTAGAGCAACCATAACTGAACAATAAACAGACCATCACTGTAACTGTAATAGCATAACCGAACTTCACAGCAGTACATAGAAACATCAATGACAAATAACAGTGCCATGGGATGACAGACAACTGTTTATTTTGCAAACTAGAAAGCAGGGAATAATATATATAAGATTCTAATCTCCACTCCATGCGAAGGGGGCGATCGCTGGCAGAAATGTATTTCGACTATTCAATAAGTGATGAAGGTGTGATCAACGACTACCTGCAGTTCCTCTGTGCTATATTTCAAATCATCTAACAAGAATTCGTTTATTGTTTTCTCATCTTTTTCTCCCAGTTTCTCCTCTCTGAGATGCACACCTTTGAGATTGCCAAGTGTGTTAACTCCAAACAGACCTTCGAAGGTTTGATACCTCATCTCAATAATCTCAAGTGCTGGCATTGCGTTGTCACAGAAGCCCAGCTTTGGAACACGAGGTGCAAAGAACCGAAGAAGCTTAAGGCTTTTGAATCCTTTTGGAACAAAGATCTCCCCATCAGATTGTGATTTATTCTTCTCGAGGACATTCACTATATCATTATCCTGCTTGGCTCCACTAAATGAAAATGTGAGAGAATACAGCAGCGGCATGCTGGAGAGGAGATCCAAAGTACCTGTCCTGAGAACTGTGACAGATAGGGTTAACTTGTTCAGTGTGTGTAGTTTCTGGAGCCAATTTGGGGTTTCTTCTAACTTTCCTGAAAGCTCAAGTGCAACGAGATATCTTGGAGCTGCGGACATTTTGTCTAGTGATTCGATAAATTCAGAATCTAAATCGTTGATTGCCAGAGTCTGCAGACCACAGCTGCAAAGGTACTCAATAGAAGATAATAGTTGTTCGAAGATTTGAATTTTATCTGGACCCTCTATACTCAGCTTGTAAATACTCAGCTTCTTTAGCTCCGTCAACAAATAAAAGCTTTCTACAGCTGTTGTTTTGTTGATCTCGATCCCAGAAAGTATGCGCAGTGCTTTCATCCCATTACCCTCGTTATCTTGCAAACGCAGTGCTTTCATTCCATCGTCCTCTTTATCTTGCAACTGTTGCTTCTTACGTTTTTCTTCAGGCAGCCTTAACCCTTTCCGTGGGTTTTTGTTTTTACTCCCACCAAGTATGCTAGTGATCCGTTTTAGTTTCCTTACATTTTCAGGAAGCTCTTCAACATCTGTTTCCCTTATGTCAAGTGTTTCTAAAAACTCAAGTTTCCCAATTCTCGGTGGAATTTCAGTAATAGCTGTTCCTCGGAGGCTCAAATACTTCAGTATAAGCATTTTACAAATGTGATTCATATGTTTGTCTCTAACTCCCTTCAGTCCTTGAAAATCCAGGACTTGTATTAATCTGTTATTAAATTCTTGAAAACGCAGCTGATTAATGTTCCCAAAAGCGGTCAGCGACCGCACTTGAGACAGATTGAAGCCTTTTGTTGAATCTCCAGGCTTAGAACTACTGCTCTGCATGGACAGTCGACGAACTTTACCACTCGGTGCTGGCATCATCCAGTGCCCACCAATCACCGTAATAAAATTCTCTTCTCTTGCTTTGGATGCAATATAGTCAAGAACCATGTCATGTACTTGAAAGGTTTTTAGCTTTCCGTTGCTGCTGTGATCCACAGGACGTATTAACTTCCTTCTTAAAAGCTGATTAAAGTATGTCTCTGCAAGTTCCTCCTCTGTCAGCCCATACTTCTTAGTAACAAAACCTTCAGCTATCCATCGCCAGGTTACACACTTCCTACTAGTTTTACAACCCTTTGGAAACATGGCTAAGTACAATAAGCAGGTCTTGAGATCTCCATGCAGATCATTGTAGCAACAATCAAGAATCCTTTTAACTCCTTCCAGAGTAAGAGAATTTACTTGTTTGTCAAACACCTCAGTAACGGAAGTCTCTCGTGCTGGCAATCTTTTGCAAAGCTTATCCCAATACTTCGTCGGTTTGTTTTGGTTGCAGGCCACAAGACCAGCCATGGTGACTATGGCCAAAGGCTGGCCCCCACACCTTCTCCATAATTCTCCATGGTGTATTATTTCCTTGTCGCTGTGTTTCTGCTTTTGCTTGGATAAATTATTGGCATCACCATCATTGCGGCATTTCGATTCAGAAACACTTTGCTTGAATAACATCTCGGCATCTTCATCACAGAGAAAATCAATTGAAAAGATATGATCTTTTTCACTCTGGTAGCAGGCTGCACCAACAGAACGAAGTCTTGAAGTAACTATTATTCTGCTGCTTCTATTATTATCTGGCAAACAACGTGATATTTGCTTCCATGTTTCTGCCGACCATATGTCATCAACTAAGATGATATACCTGGCAAACAGGGACAAGAGAAATCTCATATGAGACAAAAAAACAAGATTCAAAAAGTGGCATATATTTTAGGACAGATTGTACAGATTGTTTACTGATGTAATCTTGAGTAGTGAGATGACTTTGGATGACGTAGCATATATTACACAGCGTTCGTTTTTTTCTTGATTTCATATGAGTGTAAATACGATAGCAAAATGATTAAAATTAGGACCAAGAAGAAGTGTCTGCTAGAGAACGCCCACATGGCTGCCTTGAGCTAAGGTACCAAGGAGTACATAATAACATGATATCCTACTGCAAACCTAAGGTTAATATGTGCGCTTGTGGTTCGATTCGTAATGAGTGTGATTGTCAACGAGATTTGTGCTTTGGATTGACTTGTTGAAGTAACTGTGGCATGAGTTGGGTTGTGTGTAATGTGTCTCTTGTCTTGTGGTTGTGGAGCTCGGAAATGGTGGTCGGCGGCGAAGGTGAAGGTCAAGCGGGTCCATGCTGATGGACTGGGAGCAATGAAGGATGGATGTCGAGGCTTGGATGGAGGGACTGGAGAAGCTAGGTGACGTCATCAACAAGTACATGGGAGATGGACTATGTTAACCAAGTCAAGACAGTGGAAGTCAAGCGAAGGCGCTAGAGGACTTGATGGCCGGGTGGCCAAGGACAACGGTGACATGTGTTGAGCGGTTTTGTGGTTTGGACCTCAAAACTCGGGTGCAGTTCCGGCGGGAACCAGAGGCAGCACGTGGAGTCATCATGAGGCTTGCATCGAGGCAAAACTAGGTCATAAAGGGCATGTGTCTATTGGATTACCAGATCTTTGAGTTGGACCAGAAAACACCTTCGGTTATGTGGTTCGCTCCAAATATATAAGGGGCAAGTTGGGAATGTGTATCTATAAATAAGTGGAGAATTCCCTAATCATCCTTATCTCTTTAGTGCATTGTTTGTCTAAACGGGCGTTTAGACCGTTTAAACGATGTATAAACGCTACACAGTGGTACACTGTTTCTGATTAATCATTTGTTTAGACTGCTTAATGAAAGGTGACCGGCTATTTACCATTTAACATCTAGGAAAACATTGCTTTAGTGAGTCTTTTTTACCCTTGCTAGGTTTTCCCCTCCCTCTAGATTGTTGTAGGAGATCAAAAGATGAAGTAGCTATTGCAAATCCTTCATTTGTGTTCTATGAACCTTTTGAAAGTGGGAAGATAGGCCCTTACCTCTCGTTCTCCTCTAGGATTTGAAATTCTTCTCGTTGTTGTTCTTCATTCTTTGCTTTCCCTATATCATGTTTTGCGTCAACTTTTTGTTTGAAGTGGTTTTGGGTCATTCAACTAATCCAAGATGAGGTAGGACATGTGTTGATAACTTCTACCAAGTGAATTTCTCCCAATCCACATGAGCTCATAGCTCGAGGTAATTTTGTCTTTTGGGGGAAGAAAAACCAAGTTCAACATGAAATGTCAAATTCTCGTGATTTGACTAAGTCTTAGGCGATGATTTCTTAGGGACAGCCCACCAATAGCCTTTGTGACCATCTGGTAAAATTTTGGTGACAACTGGTTTTTTACTTAGCCAAGATATGATCAAGTTTCAGGTTTTTTGGGTGTTGTTTGTGCACTGGTCGTCTCCTTGGGGGCACCGGATCTTGCACCATACATGACCGGTGCTTAGGGTTCTTTGTGTTCGTGCTATGTTTCTGCACCTAGGCATCCAGTATGCATCGGTCATGCACACTGGATAGGAGACTGATTATGTATAGTGTAGGTGGTGTGAACAGACCCTGACCTAAGCTCATCTCATTCAGTCAAAGAACATTGGAGACTGTAGAAATGTATAGTAGAGGGCAAATACACCGCACACCCGATAGGGGGGAGTGGCCTTTCAATATATAGCCAGGAAGGTTAAGGTACAAGTTGTGTATGATTACAACATACACTATACATCACGTATACTATGAGTCAGCTATACATATCTAATATATATCTATGTATATCTCTAATACCCACCCTTAGTCGTAGCAGCAAAGTCTCGGATGCAAAGACTATTCCTAAAGTCAGTAAAGAGCTATACAGGTAAGCCTTTGGTCGTGATGTCCGCAAACTGGTGTGACGATGGGACATGGAGCACTCGGACCTGACCCAGAGCAACCTTATCACGGACAAAGTGAATGTCAATCTCAATATGCTTCGTGCGGCGATGATGAACAGGATCCCTGGTCATGTATGCTGCACTGACATTATCACAGTAAACAATCGTCACCGAAGTGAGCAGAGTGTGGAGCTCCTGGAGCAACTGACGAATTCAACATGTCTCTGCAACAGCGTGTGCAACAACCCTGTATTCCTCCTCGGCGCTGGAGCAAGAGACGCTGGTCTGCCATTTAGAAGACTAAGACACCAAGTTGTCACCAAGATAGACACAGTAACTCGAGGTCGAGCATCGAGAATCTGGACAACTGGCCCAGTCAGCATCCGAGTAGGTGGTGAGACTATCAACCGGTCCAGCACTGAGATGAAGACCAGCAAACTATGTGCCCTTGACATAATGAAGAATCCTCTTAAACAATGCGAGATGATGTTTCCTCGGGTCATGCATAAACAGACAGACTTGCTAACAGCATAGGCTGTGCCAGGACGAGTCAGTGTCAAGTACTGGAGAGCACCGACAAGACAACGGTAGTGTGTCAGATCAGTGACAAGAGATCCATCGGTGGCAGAAAGCTTCATACGGGCATCAACTGGAGTGGTTGTAGAGTGACATTCGGACATGGCAGCATGCTGACTGATAGACCCCCCAACTGATCTCTATTGGATCACTCAGGGGCTATACCCATCGGGCATGCTCGTGCGCACCATCTAATCAAAAGCTATGCAGAGCCTAAGCTCACTCACTACCTCCACCCTAGACTCAAGGACTCTATAATACCCCTAGCCCCCGACCAACAGAAGCTTGTGCCTGGCCAATGCTCAACCCAAGCCCGAGCTAGTGGCTGGGCCAATGGCCAACACCCTAAGCATTGGCTGGTAGCCGAGCATTCGTGGCTCGGGGGCTCCCACCCAAACAACAGGCAAAGAGCTGTCAACCAATCCTTCAACAGAGTCATGTAGATGGCATGACACAATTGGGAAAACTAGACCACTAGCTAGAAGGGCCTAGACCTCCTAGGCCTACTTGTTAGCCCCTGATCTAGGGAATCTTCGCCATCATGGAAGCCTCAAGAAGGCTCACTGGGTAGAGGCCAGTCTAGTGGGGACAATCCCTATTGGTCAAGCGCTAGGATACCAAAACATCAGGCAAAGCTCCCCCAAATCCACGACAACATTGAGGTTCATCCATGTTGCAACAGCACCCTCCTAGGTCTTGGTGCATGAAGGGTACTATAGCTCTCAAACCGCCTTGTACTCGACCTTCCCAGAATATAAGGGCAAGTTCGTCAGCTGCCATAGAAGAGGGGCTTCTTCCCCTTTCAGTCATTTGCCAGGAAGCAGAGCACTAGAGCTCGACAGAAGAATAGCGTAATAGAGAGGAACACCCCCACCAGCAACCGAGAAAGTGAGAGGAGCATTTCCCTTACTTGCTAGGAGATAAACCTCACTGCTGATGAGCCGTAGGTTAGCACCAAGCAATCCCTAGCCAAACTCTCTTTGTACTTCATTGTAAACCCCCAATTTGGGTGCTCTCGAATGTAAAGAACTACTAATTGCTGGATGTAGGGCCTCAAAAGCCTAAACCAGGATACATTTTGTTGTCTTCTCTCATGTTCTTAAGTAACCAAGCTACTGAAGAACCACGCTCCTAACATTCGATGAACAACATGCACGGCATGGTAATGAACCGATGACAAAAGTGTAGTTTGAAGAAATTTGATAATCTAGAATCAAAATTTCAATGGGATCAAAGTTGCATCATCGACAACTACTCTATCTGACTAAAGTGCGACTAGGAGGACACACCGTCAAGTGTAGAACATCTATCCAATAGCAAAATGCAGAATTGATGGCAGTAAAACCAAATTGGACGCTACCAATTGACAACTATTACAAGGAAAACTCCACAAGGACATAATAGAAGCATGATGCCTATCTAGGCAAATGAAGTCATTCATCATCATGGATGATGTGGTACTCAAGCACAACACCTTTATGGTCCTTTAATTGTGTATTGATCCTAAACATGGCAAATGGTTACTAATTGACATCCACACAAGGATCTACATGTTGGTGTTTGGCAACCAACAACCTATCATGGGGTTACAGGGATAGAGTTTGGTGGCCTTCGGCGTATGCAGAACTCGATGGTAAATGGGTAGGCAATGATGTATACTAGTTCAGGCCGCTAGTATAGCGTAACACCTTACATCCAGTTCAACGTGATGCCTTTGTGTTGGACTGTTGTGTATGATATGTTGTGCAATCTGCTGATCTATGGAGCCTTCCATCCTTATATAGTCTAGGAAGCAAGTCTCCTAGTCAGTTACAATGTTGGAGTCCTAGTAGGATTACAGAGAGTCTTAGTCAAACTAGGCCTTCGTCTTTCCTTGCAGGGTACTTGGAGACTATGTCCCACATAGCAAACTTAGAAGCCCACGGAATTGGTTGTCCTAGATCTGGAATCACTAAGGTGAACGACGAATGTGTGAATAGTGAAATGCATTTGTGAAAGTTACTCTTTGAGCTGTTAATATGTAGAACGAGTGGCACCCATGCCATGGACATGGATGGGTTCACCCATCATGGGGCATGCTATAAACTCGTTTCCCATAGTGGGGAGCTCATATCCATCCGAAGGATCATAGGACGGAGGTTCATGAAGAAGGATCCTCCGGAGCAACCAGGTAGGGGAAGGTGGTGCCGAGCCCCCAACAATACTTTCACCAAATTAAATCATCCATTTTCTGGTTTCCACATAGAGTGTGCTCTCTAATACAAAGAACTATTCTCTGTTGTTAGTAGCAAGGTTTTCTTTTTCGGTAGGAAATTTTTTTCGGCACCTGCCGATAAATAAGAAATTTCGAAAGCCCAAGCCAGGATACATTGTCATATCGTCTATTGTGTTGTTGAGTACCGGAGCCACCGAAGACCAGCATGCCATGGTGATGATCTGATGACACTTAAAACCTATCACTGTCTGGTTGTAGAAATTTCAGTTCAAAGCAATTGCAGGGGAAACATCTAATGTGATTGCAGGTGACAGTGCACGAAAAACTATAATGCAAAGGAATAATAGAAATGAAACTGTAATGGAATGGAACAATAGAAATGGAACTATGAAATGGATAATGCTAGATTATTTGTTACTCTCGTGAGACAAAGATTTTAAGTGTACCTCTTTTCCTGCAGGTGCTCCTTTACCGTTGTTGCTGAAGTCAATTTGGACCGCCCAGAATTGTCATGCTGTGTCGGTGTGTGCCTTCGGCAGAGTTGTAAAGCTCGTTTGAATTGGCCTGGAATGCATTTCTCTGTATTCCTTTTCTCAGAGTTTTCATAACTGTCTTGCTGATTGTAATCTGGGATGATTTGACTCAGAATATCACGGAAAACGGCTTCTTCATCATAGTTCTGAGACACTGTGACCCAAGCCCGGCAGTCAAAATCTTTCATAACTTTATTGAACAGCGCCATGGCAATCGTGGTCTTTCCCACACCCCCAAATCCAACAATGGATGCAACAGTTCGGTCCTTCACAGCTTTGTTCTCCACCCACTTCTCAAGTTCCTCCATGACAGTCCTCGTTCCGACAGGCTCCTTCATAGTCATCTCACGCCTTGGGAGCTGATCCTCAGCAATTTCGTCGTACCCAGGGACATCATCAGACGAGTCATTGCTTTCTCTGCCTTTTGGGCTCTCCACTCCGTATCTCATGCGTCGGTCCGCGATTAGTTGAGCCCGGACCTTGAGCTCTGCAATATTGGAAGCAATTTCATGGCGAGGCCAGCACGTCCAGAGGTCATAAAGCAGTGCGGCCAGCCATGGGCAGCAGCACTTGCCAGAAAAGTTTGAATCCTTGGGGAGGCGATGGGCAAAGTCATCTATGCAGTCCTCACAGTCATAGGCCATGTCACGGATCTGCTTCATCCAGTCCTTCTTCCGATTATCGTGGTCATCCTGGGTGAGGTCAAGAAGGAAGGCCTTCATGCTGGCGAGCTCATCGTTGATGTACTGGATGTCACCACGTACGCCCCTTATCAGAGCATATTCCTGGGCAAGAAGACTGCCCAGCTTGCCCACAAGACTGTTGATGGTTGATTCTGAAGCACCTACCACAAGATCCATCTTCGTGCTATCTTGGTTCTTCAACAGAAGATTGGAATTATCTGCCCATTGCAAGAAAGCATTGAGTTCAGTCTCTGTTTAATTTTGCTACCTGGTATACCTATATAGAATGATTATGTACTAGTAGGTTATTAGAATTAATTTCCGGTTGTTTTCGGTGTGATGGATCGGAAGTTGCGGATAATATAAGAGCGTTATTATTTGTTGTCTCTTGGAGACGGAGAGGAGCAAGCGAGACTATGGTTTTGGGGAGAGAAGGACATGATGGATGAGGCATGCATCCGACTCACCTTTCTCACAGGGGAAGCCTGTGTTTCATCATTGAGGTTGGAATGGAACATCAAAACCATGGAGTAGTAATAAGCACCTACAACAGACCAACAATATAATCCGTTTGCAATATCATTCTGGTGAATGCATGAATGAAAAATAGTGTGCGTAGTATATACGACGCAAGCAATTTTGCTCAGTCAGTCAAGCACAAAAGTTAAGATCTAGCTTAATTAGTGTCATGAGATGGCATTGTATTCCAATCGTTCGACAATAGAAAATAGACCACATATACATATATATATATATATATTGCACTGAAATATATAGGGAAGAGGGGAGATTAATTAGCAATGCAAATTCCAAGTGAGTTACCTTATTAGCTTGCTCAGGTACTGTACGCTCTGTAATGGATGGTTCGTTTGGTTCACCGGGCAAGAACATGGGCGACGACCATGTTGTTAGCTGGGTCGTCAGCTGCCATTGGCATTGCGAGGAAAGAAGCCGTTGTTGTCAGATCGGCATAGGAGCAGCCGAGGACGAGAGATGGGGGCAAGAGGGGAGACCTTCCTTGGGTTTGCGGATCAGACTGGGAACCTGCTCCTTTGCATAATCAATTAGCCATCGGAGTGGAGTCCATCTTCAAAGGGGGATAACAAGGCCCGAGGAGGAGGAGGTGCTAACCAGCGCAATCCTTAACCTTGTTTAGTTCCAAAAAATTTTGCAAAATAAAAATAGTACCACTTTCGTTTATATTTGATAAACATTATCCAATCATGTACTAACGAGACTCAAAAGATTCGTCTCGTCAATTCCGACCAAACTGTGCAATTAGTTTTTATTTTTGTCTATATTTAATACCTCATGCATGCGTCTAAAGATTTGATGTGACGGGGAATCTGAAAAATTTTGCAAAATTTTTGGGAACTAAACAAGGCCAAAACTAAGTAATTGGTCTCCATGGCCTTGTTTAGATTGAGGATGAAAATTTTTTTGGCGTCACATCAGATGTGTTGGAAGAATGTCGGGAAGGATTTTTAGAAACTAATAAAAAAATAAATTACATAGCTCGTCAGGAAACTACAAGACAAATCTATTAAGCATAATTAATCTATCATTAGCATATGTGGGTTACTGTAGCACTTAAGGCTAATCATAGAGTAACTAGGCTTAAAAGATTCGTCTCGCGATTTTTTCAACCAAACTGTGTATAATTAGTTTATTTTTTTATATATATTTAATATTTTATTTATGTCTCCAAAGATTCGATAGGATGGATGAAAATTTTTTGAGTAAATAAAGTGATGATAGAAACTGGTTTGCCCACGGACCCTGAAAGGAGATGGAAGCAGGGCACGAGTTGACAATATTTATCTGCAGTATATAGCAGTCGAGAAAACATGTACTATATGTATGTAGATCTCGAAGCATGCATGTGTACTTATTATCATAGAGATGCTTGCCAGCTGTACTAGCTACTCAAGTTAAAAGTTTTCTTAGACTAGGGACGGCATCAACGCGAGTCTGGTTTCCCGAAAATTTTTGGTTTTGACTATTGTGGTATTTTTTATTTGTATTTGATAAATATTGTTTAATCATAGATTATCTAGCTTTAAAAAATTCGTCTTGTAAATTACAGATAAAGTGTACATTTAGTTTTTATTTTTTTCTCTATTTAATACTTTATGTATGTGTCCAAAAATTTAATGTAACAAGAAATTTTAAAAAAATGGTTTTTGAGAGAAACTAACCTCATGACTTATTTAGATGTGAAAATTTTTTGGATTTCGCTACTGTAGCACTTTCGTTTGTTTATGATAAATATTGTCCAAATCATAGACTAACTAGGGTCAAAAGATTCGTCTCACAATTTACAGTCAAACTGTGTGATTAGTTTTTGTTATCGTCTATATTTAATGCTTCATGCATATGCCGCAAGATTCGATGTGACAAAGAAATTTAAAAACTTTTTGAATTTCGGATGAACTAAACAAAGCCTCACTATGATCGGAACGAGTGGGCCATGGCGGTGAGGGCCCCTAAAATTTAAGGGCTGGGACCATGGGAGACTGCTGAGCAACATACACAAGCGGACGAGGCGACGACCATGACCGACGACCCTACCACTAAGGCCTTGTTGTGGATACGATAGTATTTTTTTGTTTGTTTGTGACAAATATTATTCAGTTAAAAGATCATCTCACAAATTATAAGTATAATTAGTTAATTTTATCTATATTAAATGCTTTATGTATGTACCGTAAAATTTAATGTGATGAAAAAACTTAAATTTTTTTGAATTTTGGAATGAGGTAAACAAGGCCTAAGCAGGCAACCATCCGATCCGACCGCAGTACGGTGCTATTGTCCAATGCTGGGACAACACGTTCGTACTTTTGCATCTTAGGCCTTGTTTAATTTCCAAAAAAAATTTGCCACAGATTTTAGATTCTCCATCCCATCGAGTCTTACGGTTATAGTTTTCCAAATAGGCCACCCGGCACGGCACATGCACGGGCACGACATGACACGGCACGGGCACGGCAGCGCGCCGTGCCGTGCCTGATAGTGCCAACGTGCCGTAGTGATGGCCCACGCATGGCACTATCAAGGAGAAACTGTGTCGTGCCGTGTCAACAGGCCCGATGGCACTGCAGTGCCCATGCCGGCCTAGGCACAGCCACATGTTTCACAAAGTACTCCATCAGAATCAGAATTAAGTCAACAAGAAGATTATGAAATCTAAATTGCCAGAAAAGAACCAGAGAAAGAAAACCAAAGAAAACACACAAGCTAAGAAAATAGAAATATATTGAGAGCATGTGCAATGGCTGCCTCATTAAAACCTGCTAGGTAAAACTCACCCTTTTGAGAAACCCTAGTCATGAAAAAGAGTACAGCCTAGCTTCATGAAAGTTCAATGTTCTTACATTGTCCAAGTTCTCATATTACAAACCCAAGTTGAAGCCAAAATAAAGATTAAACATGAAGACTATGACTAAGGCTGGTTCCGTAGCATCTCGTCCTCATCATCCATGGTGGTGGCGCTGGCCTCCGCCGTGTCTTCAGAGACATTACGCCCAGCCCGGACGGCCGCCATCCTAACCGGCGGTGGCCTCAAACGGCTGCAAACAAACGAACTTGCACTGATTAGAACAAGAACAGAATAGAACATCAACTAGCAAAAGAAGAAGAAGTAAGAACGGGCGGGGCTAGGGTTAGGGTTTCGGCTTTCCTTGCACTCCCGGTCGCCGACGACGTAGAAGCATTCCCGAGTCCTCCGAGCAGCACCACTTCAGCGGATCTGCAGATAAGCATGGAAGAAGATTAGGGAACAACGAGAAGAAGAGCTGGGGATTAGGGATTTGGGGAATGGATCTAGCTAGCTGACCTGGTTCTTCATGGCTCCGGCGACTCTGGCTCTTGAGATGCCAGCCGGCGAGACGAAGGGGAGGTGACGACGGCGAGCCGCCGTCGCCCTCGCCCCGTGGAGTCGTCGTTCGCCACGGCTAACTCGACGTGAGTCAGTGAGGGTTGCGTTGCGGTGGGAGGGGAGAGGGGAGAGGCGAGGCGACGCGAATGAGGAGTTGTGGGGGCGGCCTTGGATTTTATACAAGGCTCAGCAATGGTCGGATCCAATGGGCAGCATCATCTAGGGTTTCAAGTCGGACGACTGATATTGAATATGTCATGCCTAAGCGGGCCAGGCCACATTTCCGTGCCGTGCCTGGGCTGGCCCATGGGCCGAACTCACGGCCTAGGCACGGGCACGATAGCGAGCCGTGCCTGGCACGGGCACGCCGGCATGCGGGCCGGGGCGTGCTTGGGTCGTGCTTTCTCGGGCCGTGCCCGTGTCAGCCTAGCGGGCCTGGCCCATTTGGAAAACTTTACTTACGGTGTATGCATTGAGTATTAAATATAGACAAAAACAAAAACTAATTACATAGTTTACCTATCATTTTTGAAAAGAATATTCTAAGCCCAGTTAGTTCATGATTGTATAATTTTTATTAAATACAAACGAAAACGAAAATGCTGCAGTACCCAAAATCCCAAAATTTTACCGATTGAACCAGGCCGGCCCCAAATGAAGTCTCTATGTTATTCTCGTAAGGCACGTTCGAAAAAAAATGTTTAATGCTAGAAATTCTCACGTTAATTAGAAATAGTATCTAGCCATCAAATCTATAGGCTCTCGTGATCTAACCATTAGATGTAGGTCTTGTTTAGTTTCCTCACCAAATATTTTTGGAACGCTATAGTATTTTCGTTTGTATTTGATAATTATTATTCAATCATAGAATAACTAGGCTCGAAAGATTCATCACGCAAATTAGAGGCAAACTGTGCAATTAGTTTTTGATTTCGTCTATATTTAATGCTCCATGTATACGTCCAAAGATTCGATATGATGAAGAATCTTAAAAAGTTTTTGGATTTTGGGTGTAACTAAATAAGGCCATATTTTATTTTCTACAAGGTTGTTCACCTCTGCCATAATTATCTATACTATAAAGGAGCAAACGAATTGAAAAATACCTTCACCTAAAAATATCATTTACTGCTTATGTGTCATCCTCTGTAGGGTTTCATGGCTTAGTTTTCAACACATCAATATTTTGGAAATAGTGAGAAGAATTTTATGGGGATGAAACTCTCTCTATTTCTATAAAATTCTTATCATCTCTCTCTTTATTAATATAGTGTCACACCAGCATATTTAATATGCATAAAACTATAATAAAATTCTATTGAAACTGTCGACTAAGAAAAAAATGTCCTAAAGTATCAAAACATGAGAGTTAGATTAGGGTTATTTACATCTAATCCACTCCAAAAAACTATCCTCCAAAGAAGTATTTATTTGGGCTATTTGAGGCTATTTGAGGTGGGCCCACAAGAAAAGCGTTGTTTTGCCACACGGGATTGGCTCCCGTCGTGTGACCAGTTTCTCTTCCCATGCGCGATGTGAATCCGTAGCTACACGGCTGCCTCCCGGGAACTAGTGCCGCCGCCACAAGCCTACCTCGCCGTCATCTCCCATCGATGGACGGAGATGGCTTCGACGCGTGGGGCTCGTAGCCGTCATTGAGCGGCTCTGGACTCACGGATCTCAATCTCTACTCGCAAGTGCCGGTGATGAGCTCCTCCCTAGCCACATGAGGAGCTCCCTCCTTATCGTCCACCGCGAGTCGAAGCCATGAGTGGAAGGAGGCCACACAACAGCAGACCACACCACATCTAGTTGGAAAGGAGTCAAATGATTGAGAAAGTATATTAATTGTCAATCTAACGTTTGCATCCAAACACCTCTTTAGCTAGAGGGCTAGTCATAAGTTAAAGAATAACTCTAACTTCTAACTTTGTTTAGAGTATCAAACAGGATCTAAGTACTGAAATGGATTGGAATTAAATAGAACTGTACTGTCGTCGCATGGGATGCTAGCTTGCTTGCAGTGGTATTGTTGCTTGATCCTGTAACACCCAAAATTCGATTTGGAATTAATAGGATTTAATTTGATTTATTTAAGTATTTTTGTGGGCATTTGAATTTAGCAAATAAATAATTTTTGTCAAAACTAAATTTTATTACAAGGTTAGAAACATGGTGGTGCCTTCATGCTGGAATCAATTTATTTGTTTACTTGCTTGCTTGCTTTTTGTCTATGTATTTTGTTTATCTTCAAAAGGATTTAAAATCTCTTTTCAAAAAGACTTTAGAAAACAAAGGAGAAGTGGAAAAAAAAGAAACAGAAAAGAAAAAGAAGAAAAAAAAGAAGTCACCCCCTGGAAACCAGCCAACCGGGCGCGGCCCAGTTCTCCCCGGCCCACTCTTTTTCCCCGGCCTGCCTTTCTTTTTCCCCCGCGCCTCCTTCTCCCTGCGACCCAGCTCAGATCGGCCCAGCTTGCGGCCCAGTGGCCATGCCACACGTGCGCGCCCTGATCCCCCTCCTCTTTGTCGCTGACGGCACGGGCCCGCATGTCAGCACCCTTTCCTTCTTCCTCCCTGGCGAGTCCAAGCCGGTCACGAACAGCGGGCCAAATCCAATCCGGGAGCGGGATTTCTTGCCCTTTTTCGCAAACCGAGAACCTATAAAGCCCCTAGAGGTGCCCCGCGTGTCGTTTTTTCCCCTCTGAGCCGCAAAGGACGAACCCTAAGCGACCTAAACCAGCACGGGTGAGATCTCGTCAAGCCGAGTTTCATCCCCGCCGCGACCCGACCTCCCCGCCATCCCTCGGCCCGAGTAAACCATCTAGGTGAGTTCGCGAAGCGTTTCTCCAACTCCCGGTACCTTTTATTCGGAGTTTGGTGCTTGTTTCCGCAGAAACCGAGGTCGACGGCGAACTCCGAGGCGTCACCAATGGCGCCGCCGCGCTGTGCTTGGCTTCCGGCGGCCGGCCGCCGCCTGGTTCCCTTCCCCGCTGAATCTCGGCCGTTGGATCGGCCGTGGGCGGTGGAGATTAGAAAATACCCCTTCGGGGGGGTATTTTGTTAAAGAGCCCTCAAAGAATTCCAAAATAGAACCCGCGATCCTTCCGGTTCTGAAAGCTTATTCCGGTCGGCTGAAACCTAAATGCGCTTTCCAGTATTTACAGAAATGCCACTGATTTTGTAATGCTCATAAAATACTCATTTTAACTCCGTTTTTATCCATTCGAATTTCGTTAGATTCGTATTCACGAGCTCTACATGTTAGAATTATTTATTCTCTGTTTTGAAACTTTTAAATTTCCTGGTATTAATTAATTGATTATTTCTCTATAGGAAATCTTAGAAAATTCATAACTTCTACGTTTTAATTCCGTTTTTCGTGAACTTTACTTTTGTGTGATCGTAGCGCTGCGTAGAACATTTTGATAAACTTTTATCTTTGTTTTACCACTGTTTGGTGTATTGTTCTAATTATAGCTTGTTTGCTTCGTGTATGATTGTCTACATTGGAATGCGTGTTGTTGATTGATGATCGGTTATAGACGGTGAGCGATACGTCGGTGATCAAGGTCAATCTTTCGAAGGCCAGCAGCAGGCTCAGGAGAGCTTTGAGCAAGGCAAGTATAACTTGGGATCATCCTTGTTACCTATTCACTTAAATACACATATATATCATATGCATGCTATCACCTTGTCGACCTCAGCAAAATCATAGATGATTGTTACCTGTATTCCTTGCTACCTACTTGATATGCATTTGGTGTAGATGTGCTAGTGCTTGATATAATCCATGATCTTGTAAGATGATTAATAGCTATGCAATGAACATAAAAGAATGACAAATAACTGTATGAGATCTTGTCTGTACGTGATCACCTGGGATAACAGTGCAACCATGAGGGCTATAATGGCTCTGGCTTTAGCTCAGTATGAAGTCCTTTTCTAGCTTGTTAGAGGTTACCCGAAAGGGCGGAGGGGCTGAACCGTTTTGGGTATAGTGTGGCCTCTGTCTGTATGAGTATAGGCTGCGAGTCATTGTGCCATTGGAAGGGGGGCTCTATATCTGCGCGCAAAGGAAACCTTGCGGCCCTAACTTGTTAGACGAACTTTTGAAAGGCTTCATAGTGATCCCTGCCGACCTCCCTAGGAAGGGGGTTAAGAGATTAGCTACCTCGGGCAAAAGGGTAAATCATGACTCATGGATAAAGATGTACAACCTCTGCAGAGTGTAAAACTGGTATACTAGCCGAGCTCACGGTCAGGAGTGGCCTTGGGGACATCTACATTAAGATGATGAGCTTATTATGTTATTATGTTCATTTGATTATCGTTTATGCTATGAGTTAATTATGCTTACACTTGATCATGTGATTAATGGATTATTTATGCTACCTTGACAATTGCTATTTAATTATGAACATGCTATCCACCATTAAAAGCTAAATGCAGTCAAACCAGTGTCAGCTATTTGAGCCTCATGAACCCCTGGTTATACTTGTTGAGTACGATATGTGCTCACTCTTGCAATTTTCCAACACCTCAGGATATGATAATGAAGATGACTGGAATGAGGATTATCGCTATGAGTACTAGGTTTGGAGTCAACCAGTCAACAGTGTCCCTATGTGGAGCTTCCGTCGAGAGCGTTGTTTACTTTATGCTATCATTTTTGTATAAGACTATGTGATTTATTATGTTCCGCTATGTAATAAACACTGCAATGGTACTTTTGAGATTTGTCTACTTATGTGTGTGATTATTTCTGGAGCACATATGAGTCTTTTATACATTCTATATTGTTCTTAAAATATGGGTGTGACAGATCCCTGCCAGCTTCTCCCATGGTCCCAGCTGCCCTTTAATTTTGCGGGGGCCCTCATGGCCACCGGCCGCCCGTTCCGTCGTCCACACTCGCTCGCGTAGATGCCGACCCTCACTCCCTTGTCTGATGTGAGAACAAAAGACTTGACTTGAGTAGCTAATGCAGCTGGCAAGCATATTATCTTCATATGATTAGCGACATACACAACCTACCCTGCTGCTACATCCTTGAGAAACTACTCCATCCTTTGTTTTCTCGACTGCACTTGCAGATATTTTATATCAACTCAATCAACAATGTGGCTTGCTTCCTTGTCCTTTCCAGGGACCTCCGGTTCAAATCGAACAAACAAATCAATAAATGATGTTTTTAGGTGACAGGTATTTTTCAATTCGTTTACTCCTTTGTAGTATAGATAATTATGGAAGTGGTGAATAACTTTGTAGAAAATAAAATTATATCTAATGGTTGCAGATCACGAGAGCCTATAGATTTGATGGATAGATATTTCGTGAGAATTTCTAACACTAAACATTTTTTTTATCTAACGCGCCTTACGAAAATTAACATAGAGACTTCATTTGGTGCCGCCAATTATTAATTAAGATGCAAACGTACGAACGTGTTGTTCCAGCATTGGACAATAGCACCGTACTGTTGTCGTTGGACAATAGGGTGTGGTGGTCGTGGTCGTCGCCTCGTCGGCTTGTGTATGTTGCTCAGCAGTCTCCCATGGTCCCAGCACTTAAATTTTAGGGGGCCCTCACTCCCATCGTCCACGCGTTCGCGATGATGCCCACCCTAGTGTAAGAGCAACCACAATGTTGTCTGAAACCAGTCCATAGGAAGTTAAATATTCAATATCAGGTAGCTAAAACATTGTGGAACTGGTCTATAAGGTAGTCCATAGCTAAAGTCGACCATAGTCTTATGGACTGCCCATAAGCAATAAAAAATATTACTCTCTCTCTCTGTGTTTCAGTGTTTCTGCTCTCTGCGTGCAAGATCTGCTCGGCCCAATCACCTCACCTGCACGTAGGAAGAAGCTGGCTGCAACTTGATTAATTTTTTAATATTTTTTATACCAAGAGAGGCTCATCTAATGGACTCACGTTGTAGCGAAATACATAGCTATGGACAACTGACACGGGACCCACCTTTATGGACCAACTAGTCCATATACATTGCCCTTGCTCTAAGAATTGAAGACTTTTAACTTGAGTAGGTAGTACAGCTGGCACACATCTCTATGATAATAAATATTCGATCAACAATAAAGCCAAATGTTTGGCTATAAGCCAAGTGATTAGAGCCAAGTTATACAATAAGTTGTCTCATACTTGTCTCTAAAATTTCTTCTCTTTTCTATTCCTTCTCACCCTACCAACTTATACATTCGTGCCCAGTTTGGTGCTACTGCTTACATAAGAGCCAAGGCCTTGTTTAGTTCACTCCAAAATCTAAAATCTTTTCAAAATTTCCTGTCACATCGAATCTTGCGGCACATGTATGGAGCATTAAATATAAATAAAAACAAAAACTAATTACACAGTTTGTCTGTAAATCTTAAGACGAATCTTTTAAGCCTAGTTACTCCATGATTGGACAATGTTTGTTAAATAAAAACGAAAGTGCTACCGTGTCAAAATCTAAAATCTTTTCGAATCTAAACAAGGCCCAAGCTACTATCTCTCTCCTCTCTTATCTCCTCCACATAAGCTTTAGCTTGGCTATAAGCCCATTAATATTGTACTTGCTCTTAGAAGTTATTTTAGACAAAGTTTGAGTCAAATATTAAAAAGTCAAATATTAGAAATATAAATCATTAATAACTTTTAAATTGTTGAGTTAGAAATATAAAAACTATATAAATAGATTTGTTTTAAAAAATACTTTTATAAAAAATATACATATATCATTTTTTTAAATATTTTTATAAAAATAAGAGGTCAAAGTTGTGTTTCCTGAAGACAATATCGCTACCCTCCACTTCTAAATTCAATACTGAGGAAGTACATGCTTGGAGATCTACGTAGTACATCCTTTGTTTTCGGCACTGCAGTTCACTCTGATGCATAGCTAGTCTCGATATATGTTTCATGAGAGTGTCATACATATTAAATAGGGTGCTACATAAGTGAAATTACTAATTTGGCATAGTCATTAAAATGGAGTTTTATTAGATGAGAGAGAAAGTTTCATCCCTATGAAACTAATGTGGCTCGGTTATATTACCTAGTTTATAGTCTTGGTAACTGTGTCATAAAATTATACTTCCTCCATACCTATTTTAATTGACGTTCTACACAACTTGAGCATTTTTAAAAAACTTGACGTCTAGCCATGCATGATACTGCTGGACCTATTTACCCCTGGCAAAAATGAGTTGTCACCAGAAATCCCGCTTGCATGCGCCAACCCACGCCCACCAGGGCCTCAGGCTGACCTAATCATTCTTTGGTTATCACAATTATATCATAAACGTTAAGAATTATGGGTATCGAGGGAGTACATTGACACTGACCTAATTGATTATGCAAGGGAGCAGGTTCCCAGTCTGGTCCCGAAACCCAAGGTCCGATCCGCAAACCCAAGGTTCCCAGTCTCCCCTCTTGCCCCCATCTCGCGTCCTCCGCTTCTCCTATGCCGATCTGATAACAACGGCTTCTTTCCTCACAATGCCAATGGCAGCTCTGACGACCCAGCTAGCTAACAACATGGTCGTCGCCCATGTTCTTGCCCGGTGAACAAAACGACCATGCATTCTCTCCCAGAGCGCACAGTACCTGAGCAAGCTAATAATAAGGTACGTAACTAACTTGGAATTTCCATTGCTAATTAATCTCCCCTCTTCGTCCCTATATATTTCAGTGCAATATATACATGTGGTCTATTTTCTATTGTCTAACGATTGGAATACAATGCCATCTCATGACACTAATTAAGCTAGATCTTAACTTTTGTGCTTGACTGACTGAGCAAAATTGCTTGCGTCGTATATACTACGCACACTATTTTTCATTCATGCATTCACCAGATATTGCAAACGGATTATATTGTTGGTCTGTTGTAGGTGCTTATTATTACTACTCCATGGTTTTGATGTTCCATTCCAACCTCAATGATGAAACACATGCTTCCCCTGTGAGAAAGGTGAGTCGGATGCATGCCTCATCCATCATGTCCTTCTCTCCCCAAATTAAAACCATAGCCTCGCTTGCTCCTCTCCATCTCCAACAGACAACAATAATAACGCTCTTATATTATCCGCAACTTCCGATCCGTCACACCGAAAACAACCGGAAATTCCAATAACCTACTAGTACATAATGATTCTATAGGTATACCAGCTAGGTCAGAGATTTTCCAGTATATATCTTACTTCGTATAAAAGTAGACAAATTTCATTGTCCGTCAGTTTTTACAGCGTCTTCGTTCTGTTTGATTTGAGCGTTTCTATCCATGGCCTTGTTTACTTCACCCCAAAAACAAAATCTTTTCAAGATTCTTCGTCACATCAAATCTTACGCCACATGCATGAAGTATTAAATATAGACGAAAATAAAAACTAATTGCACAGTTTACCTGTAAATCACGAGATGAATCTTTTAAGCCTAGTTACTCTATGATTATATAATGTTTGTCAAATAAAAACGAAAGTGCTAAAGTTTCGAAAACTTTTAAGTTTTCGGAACTAAACAAGGCCCATGTGTTCCGATTCTTTTTACTCCTCTGTTTCTGTTCTGTCCGATCTGAGTGCCCTGGTTTTTTTTAACTCCTGCTCCTTGTTACCTCCAAGGATTTTTTTTTCTGCCACCATTTTTTACCATTCATCTTTCTTTGCCATGTTCCAATAAACATATATAATAAATTAAAAAACAAATTACCCATCTTAAGGCCGTGGAGCACTTAACACTTCCCTAACAAACCAAAATTTGTACCAACAAATTACTCGTGCAATTCTTACTGGAAACATTTTTTTTCTCGAATACGCAGGAGATCTGCATATCATTATATTAAGAAAGAAAGAGTTTATAATACAACCAATGCACAACAAACGCGCTAGGTGATCGTTCTGTGGACCGATATTACATAAATGGATCAACCCTAATACGCTCAACGTCGAGTCCTCCCAGAAGAGCTTGCGCGCGCGTGCCCGTTCAACGCTGGGAACAACGCGTCCAGGCCCTCCACCTCACTCGACGACAAGGTCCTAGTACGCAGGGCGTCGAATATCCCTCTTGGCACAGGCGAATCCGGTGAGGTCGGTGGAGCGATCCCTAGCCGTCTGTTTAGGAGAACCTCGCCTCGCTTGGAGGCCGGGATGTGCGCCAACGGTTGGGCGGCAATCCAACTGCTCCTAGGCCGTACAGGCGGGGGCCTCCTGACAGCCGTCCTCTGTTGTGGAGGGGAGGCGATCAGGGGCGGTTCCTGCTCGACTCGTACCTTGTCAAGAAAGCTTGCAAGGCATCGAGCGGCGTCGGCGTCTCGTCCCCACACGCGACGTCAAGCTGACTCGCACGAGAAGGCATCAGCAGCGCCGACTCTGGCACCGTGGCTGAGACGGGGTTGTAGCCTCGCCCGACGTGGGCGCCGCGTCGCTGAAGCCAGACGTGGCTTGATCGGCCATCAGACCGTCCATCGGTAGCGAAGGGCCCGCCGCGGGGCGCCTCCGTGACCAGCACAACGAGAGTGTCTTTGAGGAGGCACGGCCTGCACAGGCGATGACGAGTCTGCTGTGCGCGGAGCAACTGTCACCGAGGAAGTAGCAACCTAGAGTAAGATACCGAACTCCTCAAGCATTGGGTCGATCCACACAGGTGGCATCGAGCTCCTGAGCGGTTCCATCCCCGCGAGGTCTGGCACAGGGGAGCCACGGGCTTCGATGGTAGTAGCAGCGTTGCTATTGCCGCTAGAGGTTGCAGCCCTCGCCAGCTTTCCTCATGGTTGTGGTGGTCGTCGATGTCGCCGTCTTCCCCCGATGCCCGCACAGTCCACGGTGACCTGCACAGGCCCCCCGCGCAAGTCGAGCTGCGGGACACATGCTAGGGTGCCACAGCATGCCTAGGGCGTTTGTAGTCCCTGGCAAGGTGGTGGAGACCGTGACAACGTAGGCAGTGCCGAGGTAACCGGCAAGTCGCTACTTGGTGAATAGCGGATAGACAGTTGAAGCATCTCCCAAAACGCTCCGCGGGGATCTTTCGAGGCTACTGGAACTGCAACTGACCGGTGCGAGACACAACCGAGGTGGTAGCCGACCCCATTTGCTGTCGTTGGAGTACCTCCCGCCACCCGTCGGCGTCAAGGGCGGAGATCCGACAACGGCGGCGCTGGCGAGGGGTGCGACCCTCCACAGACCATACAGGTAGGCCACACAGCAACTGTGGACGCGGCCTATCACACCACCTCCGCCCACGACGTCCGAGGCGCTGACGTGCCAGGATATGGCCCTCCAATGGTTGAATGGGCATGCCATGCAAGCTGTGGACGCCGCGGCCGACGCCGCTTCCCACCTCTTCGGCCCGGCACCACGCCAGCATGGCCCGAAGATGAATGTCTGGTGTGCGTCAAGGGTGGCTCGGGCCGCGGCGGCAGCAACGCACGACGAAGCGCATCCGGGTAGGAGATTGGCGCCATGTGTGAGTCGGGGGCGTCAATGATGTCCTCGTCCGCCCAACGACGGGCCTTAGACCGACCTGCCCCCGGATGGAAAGGCTTGTTATATAAGAAAGGCCAATGGTCCAACTAATCAGACACTAAACTGAAATGCTGAGAAGTTTGCTGTCCAGTGCGCCGTAAATGAAATTGTGTTTAGGTTATATGCATGGACTAGGGTAATACCCAACGAGAGTGCCTACATAAAAAAATTGAGGTACCTCTCCCATCATAACAATCAATGGAATGACCAGTTCTTGACATGTCGATGCATAACTCCCTACTGACTTGATCAGAGATTTGAATTACACATTATATGGGCTTCAAATGAATCCCAAAGAGACTACTCTAGAGCACCTTGATATTTAATTTAATTGTACCATACATGGACAACATGAAAACTAAAATTATGATATTTATGAGAACATGTGTCTATGCTTTGCAACGAGAGAAAAAATTTATAGAGGCTGACTGGCTAATTATCATCCCGTGTCATATGGACGTTGGTTGCTATTTGTTTTCCTCCTGAGCATCTCCAACAGTTTGTTATTTCTCATTTGCCAAATCTTGTGTTTTAGCAAGTTGTTATAATTATTTACCAAGTTGAAAAGAGGTCATCTCCAACAATTTGCTATATTTCACTTGCCAAATAAAAAAAAAAGATGGCTCACCAGATTCGGTTGTTGACCGGTACCTCGATGCCTTCCCTTCACCGCGACCCTGGTTCTTCCCCTTCCATCGCATGAACAGGTCACCTGGCGCCTTCCCTCCCTTCCCGTCGCACCGCTGCAAGACCTCCTCCCGTCGTGCCACAGGAACTCCGTCGGGGCCGGCTCGTTTCGTCGGGATCGACCCTAACGAGCATTTCGTATACTTGAAGAATATATTGACGCACATAGACAGATTAGAAACAAGGAGACACATCAACAGTTGAAAAGAAGACCTTATCGAGCACCTATAGAACCATCATCCAGATTTATACTCCTATGCTATATGAATTTATATGGTATATACATTTATAGATTGAACAATTATATGTAATCGGTTTATTAGCTATGATTTTTATTACCTATATATTTATATTTCATCAGATGTAATCGGTGAACCATTGCAATGATTTCATGGTCCATATTTCATCAATTTTTTATTATACTTTTCTTGTCGTATCTATGCCTGAGCTCTAATCAGCAGGAGCGTGGAGCTCTGTCCCATCAGCTGTCATAATCACCAGGCCATCATCGACGCTCCGTCCTTTGGCGCGTGGAAGTGGATGCATGCGGTGTGCGGGATATGGGCCGAGAAAAAGCTCCGACAGACGCGGGTGAGTGATGGCAAGCCGGATACACGCGTGTAAATATACGCGCGCGGCTCGCATGGATAGCAAGTGGGATGAGATGGCAAGCAAGTTTAGCAAACTGTTGGAGAACATTTTTTCTATGTTTTGCTAAATTTTAAAGTTTAGCAAGTCATATACCAAATTGTTGGAGATGCTCAACGCAGAGTATTTCTGATATTTAGCACTAATATACATTACTCTCTTAATTAGGCTGACGAAGCCACTGTGCTCGATCGTATCTAGTGGGAGGTGCGAAGAGGATCTAGCAGAGACGATGGAGCAGCGATATCGCGTGACTGCAGCGACGGGAGCCTTGGAACCCGTCATAAGCAAGCTCACTAACTTGCTGGATGACCGGACTGAGTTTGCTCATCTCGAGAGGTGGCGTGAAGACATCCAGTTCGTCAAATCACGGCTGAGCTCCATGTACTCTCTCCTTCTGACGATATGGGACAGGGAGGATCTTCGTCTTGATTCAGTGTGCAACGAATGGATGGCTGAAGCACGGAAGCTGTCCTACAGTGTTGAGGAAGACATCGACAGCGGCGTCTTTGCTGACAGCTCCGCCTTCACACAGCCTAAAACCGACGCAGTAAACCCATTCGAGAAGCTGAAGAATGAGGTGCAAAAATTGATCAACCGGTGCTCGGAGGACTGGAAGACTCTGGGAAGAACCATCTCGGAGCATCCTCAGCCAGCTGAGCCGAATGTTGACCCAATAATGTCTGAATTTATCCACCACGATGCGTCAGAGCTCGTGGAGATGGATGAGAAGAAATATCAACTCATAAGATTGCTGGAAGAGCACCACACTGTATGCATTGTAGGATTTGCAGGGATGGGCAAAACCACACTTGCTGACCAAGTGTACCAAGGAATCAGAAAGAAATTCAAAAGCCATGCCTTTGTTTCATTGTCGAGAAGGCCAAACGTGACGCGAGTTTTGACAAGTCTTTGTACTCAAGTCATGGTGTCTGCCATCACTAAGAGGTATATATGCAACTTTTCATATTCAGTGTCACACAGCCTTATGTCTTCGTCTCCTTGTTTCTGTTACAGTTAATAATACGTACAGACCAACAAATTTGTGTATGCAGAAAAGTAGTAACCAACAGTCTAGCTGACACGGTTGCATTGGAATGGGGCAGTCATTATTCTTCCTTCATCAAAGCCATAAAAGATATACTCTGCGAAGATGTACTCCGCAAAGCTAATGACGAGTATGCATATAGCACAGCCCTTGCTTTTTCAACCTATACTGCTGTTCTTTTTTATTACATGTCATATTAGGTTTGCCCTAAATCAAATATTAGCAACTTTATTAACCATCCATTTCCAAAAAATCCTTATAGGTTTGACCTATATAACTTTTCTTGAAATTGATGGTTCAAGATGCAAATGTTTGACTTCGGACAAATCTAATAAGATATGTTAATAAAACTTAGGAAATATATTTTAGAATGAGGTTGTAACAGAGTATACCTCCTGAAACTGTTCGCAGGCAAAAGAAAGACACAGAAACTTTGAATAAACTGCAAGAGGAAGAAAATATACTCATCAAGAACATAAAGGGATTCTTCGGAAGGTATGGAATTTACGGCATGTGCAGTTACCCAATACGACACATGCAACAGTATAGTTCGTCTTAGGGGTGCAAATAGCTGAATCTTAATGAGGGCACTGAGCCTGTTTAGTTATTTTGTTTGAATATGAAATCACGATTTTGTTAAGAAACATGATTCCTAGTTCAAGGAATGATAGATATATTTTCTGAAAACTTGATCTGTTAAAGATTCTGACTTACAAATAAAACTAAAGTAACCTATCTTATCTTACTATAACTAATTCGGGACTCCAATAGACACCTTACGTTCTAATTTATAAAAACAAACTACCCACAGGTACCATTATAAATATAGAATGAAGTAACCCTCTCATCTTGACTCTAAATTACCCACTTCGACAGAATGAAACATAATTAAAAGTAGCCTTAAAACGTATATCTAACTTATCCACTTTTATTGTTATAAAAGATAGTACTAAATAATCCTCTGAATTAGCATCAAAATTACCCATGTATACCATTACGAAAGATACTTCCACCTAACCTCTACATTTGTACCTTTGCTATTATGAAATAGGTTAATATAATGTACTAGCTTTTAATTTTTAACAAAATTGCCCATATATGTTTTTATATAAAATGAACAAAAATATCTTATTCTACATGTATATGCTTAAACTTTTATGAAAACTAATCCAATATCCATAAAGCATGTTATATATATATATATGTGGAATGATCATATACTTCGTCTACATACATTTCGTCCGATCATATACACCCTAAATTTAGAGATATAGACATGGGAGTAGCTACTCCTAAGAGTACGAAGTAATTTCCTTATATCATTATGTTGTGTTCATACTTGTTTGTCGAGTATATTTATATACGACTCATATTAAGATACTCTAGATCTTACCATGCTAAAAATTTGAAGAAATCCATATATTTTTAATATATTACTAAAATGTCACTACTGTAGTATATACAATAAGTATAACCACATAGTCCATGTATTCTCACATATATCTATGGACATTTTGTGTGATATGTATTTAGTTGAAATGTACGCTTAAGGTTTTATATATAGTGTAGATAATCTACAAAGAACGGTAAATTTTCATCAAATTACACACCTACTGCTATGATAGATAATCTATGTATTTCCATCTTAATTAAAAATTTTCTCATTATTTAAGAAGCTAAAAATCTTATGGAATGTACCTCTACATTTTCAACATTATCGATTGCAAAAAATGTATAAATAACGTAAAAGAAAATAAATAAATACATTTTCAACATTATCCACTTGTATTAATATTAATATATTAACATTTGACTAAAGCTACATACATGTTGTACCATCTTATAGATCAACTTCGCATGCCTGAATATAAGATTAATATATAGGTTATGTTTTAGCTATCATGAAAAATATTTCCTTAATAGTTCATATTCTAATCATGCTAAAAATTATATAAAAAATATTTTGATATCCATGATATGTAGTTTATATAAGTTGTTACTTTAGATATATTATACATTTTAAAAGAATATTTGACATATTTATATATATTGACAGCCATTACTGCACATGTAGTTTCTTGATCAGGAATTCAAATTCTTGAAAATAAGGGTTAGTGCGCATCACAGGTGTCGGTGTTTCATAAACCGGACTAGTAAACTTATATGATTACCGCGCTGGCATTTAATAGACACGAGGATTTATATTGGTTAAGGCCGAAGCCCTACATCCAATCTTAGAGATGTTATTCTTGCTTTGAATGTTGTGAAGTTCTAAAAATGGGGTGTGCAAGAATGGTGAAAGAGGCGGTAAAACCTATGCTTGATGAGGGACAGCTCGACGGGAAGCTCTAGGAGCCCTACAACTATGTTGGATGAATGGAAATGGTAAGAATGTGTGTGCCTTAGCTGCCCTTATATAGAGTTCAGGGCTTGGGCTATTACAAGGAGGAGATCCTAGCTAACTTGGCTTGCAAGTTGCACCATCTTCTGATGCACGTCCTGGCATGGCTATCGTCATGGTCTTGTGGCCACGTCGCGCCAGAGTCTAACATGGTGCTACTGTGCCACTCATGGAGATACTATAGCCGTGATTGTAGTTCGTTAGCCTTCGTGCAACGTGGTGTCCATCGTTGTATCCTAGTTTCCCGAGGCGTCGTGCAGGAGTTGGTAGCCACCTCGGGGTCGTTGGTTGCCTTGTCATCTTGGAGTGCTGAGGGCCACGATCTCGATCGGTGAGGTCGTGGCTCCCAACGAGTCTAGATGGCCTTTAAGTCAAGGCCTTAATAGTGGATCCAATCCCGTAGTGGGTGGGGTCGTACGCGTGTCTTGTTGGTCCGTATATGGATGGTGGGTATCGTACCCATCATCACCACCGTGCGGTATTGTCTTATTGATGCAACGTGGCATATGGATGACATGTGACCGAGCTAAGGTGACTGATGTCACCTCGATTCTTGCTGGGTTAGTGTGTCATGCTCGCTCTTGTTAGGACAGGCGTGTTTGGCTACACTCGACTGCTTCTCATCCCTTTTGGAGGTCATGACGAGGGAGAGGTCATGCATGTGTCGCATGGCTAAGACAGGAGAAGCGGTCGTGGCCAACCCTGGCCTAGGCGTTGGCCTAACGTGCTTGGCATATCTAGGCCTCAGTCATTTGGGCTTTAACTAGCTAGTGTATTGCGGGCCGCGTGTGGCTTGCTACCTAATCGATGCCTTCAGATACCATGGGTTTACAACCCTAACAACAGGTGACCATACTTTTTGTTATTTAAGGTTCCTTTAGAGTAAATAGTTATTATAAAGCTTAGGTATTAATATCTTCTTGAGATTAGTACCACTGCTCCATCTTAAATCTTACTTCAAGCTCTACCACTGATCTTATGCAATATGGTGCTTGTTTTAAACTATATTTTATGTCATAATTGCACTTAAGAGTGCAATCTATGGCCTAGAATTATTATTTTTAGAAATGACAAAAGTAGAGTTCATGATAGATATTAGAAGCACAAAAGTTTGAACTTTTTGTGGAAAAATGTAGCAATTAACAAGATTGTTGACACCGTTTTTGGACACGTGTCTAAGATGGCAGGATAAGGTGGCAGTACGATGCGGGTTGCCGATAAGGATGGTTGCCGATGAGGGAAAGGATGAATGTGACTAAATACTCGGGCAGTAATATGGTGCCGATAACCAAGTAAAAGGGTCTGCCGATGACCATGGCAAGGAGATTGCCGATGATGCGAAGGAGGAGTCCGGAAGCTGCCAGTTGTCATGTGGAGGAGTTTCGGTTTGTCACGAAGGGTGGTTTTATTGTTATTTCCTTAGTTATTCGCATCGTTTTGTATACGGGTTCCGTGTAATTTGGAATTCGAATTCTAATCGTGTCTGGTCGTAGCTCTTTGAGCAGGGTATAAATATAAGCCCTAGGATCTTGTAATGAGAACATCCATCAATCAATCAAATACACGTTTTTACTTATATTCCAGCATCTACTTTTTCGACGACTTCGTCATACTTTTTCCTTTTTACTACGAGTTCTTAGGAATTCGTCGACTTAAGCTCGGCGTGTTCTCAAGTTCCGCGTGAATACCTCTTAGCCGTGACATCCGGGCGCATCGCTGTTGTCAGGACTAAAGTATTCGAGTTATCACCTTTGCCGATAGTAAGGTTAAATCGGCTGGCACGCCTTAACGTTTCAATCGGGTATTAGCCCTTTGTGTTTGCAGATCAGTTTTGCATCAACACATCTTTTGGCACGCCCAGTGGGACAGATTCAAGATCAAGACCAGCATGTCGATCTCCGACCTCGATCAAGACAACGTCATCCCCGTGACGGAAGCCAACCTCAAGGATGAGCAGAAGCAAGCTATTGCCCAAGCCATGGAAGAGTTCAGGCAGCAATGCCTGAAATCTTTCAGCATAAACAGGAGCGGCGAAGTGGTCCAGAAAGATGCACTGCCGGCACCACGGCAGGTCACTTTTGACGCCAATCCTGGCAAGCTTCAAGACATGGTTGACAATGCTATCAATCGAGCGCTGATCAACCAAGCTGGTGTGCTGTCTAATACGGTTTTCAACGCCGTGGCAAGAACCTTCAAGGAAGGACAAATCCCGCCGGATTATGTGGGCCCTTCCCATCATCAACCCACAGCGCCAGAGGTTACGGCTCCATCGGCTGCCTTGACGAGTGCAAGTGCACAGTCTGCCGTCCCTCCAAGTACATTGGGGACTACTGGTGCACTATCTATGCCGATGGTAACCAACCCACAAATTTCAGTTGGGCAGCATAAACTGACAACAGATATGTTGGCATCGGCAATGTCGGGGTTAACTCTTCCTCCCAACTGGTGGGGTTATGGTATGCCTCCAGAGTTGACGCCAGGAACATCACAGATAACTGATTTGAGGGGCAAAACTCCTGTGACATCGGCACCTTCCAATGTACCGGTGAACCAGAGTCCTCGGTATACCACAACTACTACTGCGAGGCCTCATACTGGAAATCCTCAAGATTCAATGTTCCAGATGCCCAACGCATCGGCAGAGTCAATGCTGATGCAGCAGAGGCCTATGGCCCAGTCAGGGTATGTCAATTCAACGACGATACCCAATTACCAATCATCGGCAGCACCTATGCCGATGAACGCTAATCATGGATGGCTTGGACAGCAAGCCTTTCCACAGTCGCCCCAGCAGGGTTATCAGACTACGGGGTTCCAGCAAGGACAGGTTTATCCCGGGTTCCAAGGTCAGGGAATTCCCAACCAGCCAATAAATTTTGGACAGCAACTCGGAGGACAGCCAATCGGTGGACAGCAGTTTGGTGGTTCGCAGGTTGGAGGGCAGGTGACCAATACGATGTTCCATACAGGTCACGTCCCAAACAGACACGTGGAGGTTCGCCACCAGGCGCCGGATCCGCAGCAGCCTCATCGGCAAGATGCCGATGCTTATTGGGCCGACAAGATTGCTGAAGTAATGAAGGAACAATTTGGGATAAAACCCAAAGTCAACACTTACTCTTATCGGACGCCGTATCCTCCCGCGTATGATTTGATCCCGCTTCCACATCGGTACAAGGTACCGGATTTTACAAAGTTTTCCGGACAGGACGACACGTCAACCATGGAGCATGTCAACAGGTTCATTATTCAATGTGGAGAGGCTGGTAACAGGGACGAATTGAGGGTTCGTCTATTTTCATCATCATTGTCCGGATCGGCCTTTACTTGGTTCATATCATTACCTCCCAATTCAGTAATTACTTGGGCCGATCTAGAGAAGCAGTTCCACAAATACTTCTTCTCGGGGGTTCATGAGAAGAAGATCACCGACTTGGTCAAGGTGAGGCAACGTAATGATGAGTCGGTTGAGGGATTCGTGCAGAGGATACGAGAGGTCAAGAATAAATGCTATAGCCTGGTTCTGGATGATCGGCAGCTAGCCGACTTGGCTTTCCAGGGTTTGTTACCACATATCAGGGATAAGTATGCCTCTCAGGAGTTCGAAAGTTTAAGTCATTTGGTGGAGAGGATTTCCGACCAAGATATCAAGCCTTTCGAGCCTAAAAGAGCATGGAATAAGAAAGTTTCATTTGTCGATGAAGCAACAAGCTCAGATTCTGATGAAGAACCAGTAATCGGTTTGGCAGAGTGGGTAAAAAATAAGAAGCCGATGTCTTGTCCTTTTGGGCAAAAGGAGCCAGAGAAGTTTGCCTTTGACACCACCAAGGCCGATAGGATATTTGACTTTCTACTTCAGGAAGGTCAAATCAAACTGTCACCTAATCATGTGATCCCATCGGCAGAAGAGTTGAAGAAGATGAGATATTGCAAGTGGCATAATGCAACTTCACATGACACCAACGAGTGCAAAGTATTCAGACAGCAGCTGCAATCGGCTATAGAGTCAGGGAGGATCAAGTTTGACAGTTCCAAAGCCCAGAAGCCGATGAAGATAGATCAACATCCTTTCCCGACAAACATGTTGGATGCTAAGGGAAAGGCTCGGGTCTTAACATCAGAGACGGCTGAAAAGAGTGCATCGGTAGATCCTCAGCATCAAGTTACTACTGCCGATGCAAGAAGTAAAGGCTTGGTCCAGGAAGGGACCAGCTTAGGAAGACTTCCTCGATCTGGTATCGTCATAACTCATAGAAGGCCTCGAGAACATTGGCAACAACGGGAAAATCGGTATCGGCGCCAGCAGGAAGATTATCGACGGGAAAAAGAAAGACGCCGACAGGAGTGGGATCGGCATAGGGATCATTGGAACTGTCCATTCTTCATCCATTGTTGGGAGGAAAATATCAAGCTTCCTACTATCAGAGACTGCCCTGAGTGCAACGGTTATTTTGCCCTTTTCTGTTATATTGTGTAATTTTGCCCTTTATACAACTCAGTTTTTTTATATGAATAAATATGTAATTTCCATGTAGCATTGATGTTATCAAGAATTCTAGAAATGCACTTATTTGAGATGTGGGGAGGAGAAAGATACTAGAGAGGAGTACTACTAGTACTACCTTTTCTTTTATTAGGCTTAATGTGGCATATTTTGACATGCTGATTTGGAACTGATGCTAGGTTTTGGTATGCCAACAAAAAAAATGAAATCTAGGAACTGAATGGTGTGCTCAGTTGTGATTGTAAAGAACAACGGTAACGTTGTTGCTCTTCTGCAGGCTAATGAGCTGCGGAAGCCCTGTATTTAGAATTGTGACAGGTTTAGGTGATTACTAAAACAACACAGTGCTAACTGCGTTGAACATGTATAGTTTGTGTGCATCCTGTTTTACCTTTAGACCAGACATATAGTCCCCATGCTGTTTAAAATGCTGGAAAATGTTTACTTCTTTACGATTGTCTTTGTAGTTTTGCTGCCATTTTTTTATCGAGAGTGATGATGACAATGATGTTACCAATAAACTCAGAGGTGCTCCTCTTGCAGGGTTATGGTATGACTGAAACCTGCCGGATAATATCCGTAGAGTACCTGCAAAAGGGCCATGCCCATCAGTTTGGTTCAACTGGAGCACTTGTCTCGGGAGTTGAAGCAAAAATTGTTGATGTAAAGACAATGAAGCATCTGCCTTTGAACCAACTAGGAAAAATCTGTATTCGAGTACCAAACATAATGGAAGATGATATTTGATTATTTTTCTGCCTTATTGATTTTGTTTATTTACAAATGTAACTGTGTATATATGCCAATGTTTGGGTTGTGCTATTAACTTGTGCTTTCATTGGTTAATTTCTCGATGGATTATGTTGTTTTGATATTAATTACTAGCAAATTTCTGCATGTATGAGTTGGATTGGAGGTATTTTTAATAACGCCTTCACAAATGTTTGAAGGCTTATAGAAAATGCCTTTAAAAAGTATTGTAGGCAGCTAGAAAATGCCTTTATATATTGATATTGAAAGGCGTTTTAAAAAATGCCTCAAAAGACCTTTTGAGTCCAGTTTATAGCCGGCATTCTTGAAAATGCCTAAAAAGGTCTTTGAAGACATTCTGAACACTTTTAAAGGCATTTTTAAATGCCTTGTATAAAAGGTCATGTTGTAGTGTAAATACACATCAGTATATATTTCCGGCGGCTGGAAACTCTCTCTATTCCTACTGATGCACGAGCATTTCCAGCCGCCGGATCCTGCTGATGCAGCCACTAGGTCCAGTTCGCGCCCACAAGATGCAGCCCAAACATCGGCATGTGAGAGGGACAAAGAGAGATTTTTTCAGAAGCAAAGGCCTTAAAATACATCTTATGATTTATGAATACACACATGATATGACACGGAGTTTTATTGAAATACAAAAGAGCTCAGTACAAGGTGACAACAACACCGACAGCCCTTACAGCTAGCAAAGTACTACAAGTTGACACGAACCGGATACAAAGTCCAAGTTATTTATTAGGAAACAAGCCAACACTGACGAAGTGCAGATACTGGCATTTATTGTCTGGGATGCACGAAGACTAGTCTAAACAACTGCATAAAGCTCCGGCCTTCTGGAGGTTATTAATCGGATTCAGAAGTCTCAAAAACCTACACAAGGATATACATGATTAATCAAGGGAATATGTACAAGTTAGGAAATCTAAAGTTTCAACAGTAAAGACAGATGCCTACTCCAAAACTTTCTCTTAAACTCAAGGGAATAATATGCCCTATATATCTGGAGTTTCAACTATAAAATCAAGGGAATATTAAATGTATTCATATATAACAGAATCTCCAAAACTCTCTTAGACTAACTCTCTAAATTATCATTTCGAGTCATTAGAATAAAATTCGTGCTGTATATCTTTCCACCATCGAATAGCTTCAATAAATATATATATTGTGCTCACTCTGGTGAGGCACCCTCGCTCTCCATCTTTAGCTAGCAAGATATCTAGAATAGAGGATGACTATAGTTGGACACCTAATTAGAGAAGTGGTTGGAGAGTTTTTTTTTTACCAAAATCTCTATTCATATGCATTAGAAAGACTACAAAGATACTCTTTGAGTTGCTCGTATGAATAATCGAGTATTTTACTTACATTAGGCGTAGTAGCTAGGCTTCACTGGAGCGAAATAAATAGGCATGTATTTTGAGTTCTGAGATCCTGGTATAGTCTTTCTCTACAACTGTTGTGCGTTTGACAGTACCCGTTGCCATAGTAAGTTCTCCTGTCCCTCCAACAATGGCCCACTCACCATTTATTTGGGAAGTCCCTTGTATTTGGAGTGTAGACCCTTTGAACCTGTGTTGAATTGTGCGCAAAATGATTACGTGATGTTTTATTGTAGTAACTTTTCTCATCAATATATATCACGCGATGAGAAAAATAATTACTTGTGTTAATTTCCGTTAACCAGTCTAAACTTTTCTCACCAATATATATATACATCATGAGGTATGTTGACAGAAAGCGAAAAAATGCCGTGAGTAGGCTTTTATCTTGAAAAATGAGAATTGAACAAATGAATAAACTCTGGTGGTCCTATGAGCACATGTGTAGCATCTACGAAAAAAATAACTGCATGATGTTCTACTTGAGAGAGGTTGTGGAAGTACTATATATACGAAGTTGTGTGTAATTAAGTACTACTAAATAACGACGCATATATATTCTCATACCTTTCATCCGAGAACACTAAACCCAGGGAGTAGTGATACACCGCGGCGGGAGATTTGGCTACTTGAACACTAGTGCCCTGGAGATGGCCGACGATGTTTGCATCAGGAGTTGCCCCATCGGCTACAGGCCACGAGTAGACCTGGGTTCTGCCCATTATTGTTGACCCTTCTGTGTTTGTTGCTGCATTTTGGTCTGGTCCAGAATACACCTCCTTGTTTGTGTATAGAGTCATCGTAAGCTCAGAATGTTGAGCTAGCGCACAAGGAGCCATTTCGCAATAGGCCATGGCTAGTAAGGGAGGGAGTGTGTGTGTGCTGCTTTGAACGGTCAGCTATGTTTTGCTCTTTACTTGTGTCTGAGAAATGAGGAGGGGGTGTGCTGTATTTATAGATAAGAAGAAGGAGTGAGGCAGTTGCACATCCACAACACGTGGTTTCACATGTGTTTGGAGCTGTGCCTTACCATGTGGCTTGCCTGCGATGGATCAATCCCCTCTTGCATAGTCCTTGTTTACTACCAATTTTTTTTTTTGCAAAATAGAAATAGTACCACTTTCGTTTGTATTTGACAAATATTATCCAATCATAGACTAACTAAGCTCAAAAGGTTCGTCTCGCAAATTACAGTTAAACTGTATAATTAGTTAATTTTTTTTATTTATATTTAGTGCTCTATGTATGTGCCGCAAGATTCGATGTGATAGAAAATGTGAAAAATTTCACAAAATATTTTAGGAACTAAACAAGGCCTAACATTTGATTTAGGGGCATGGTAGGCAGTGGCGGAGGACGAAAAAAAAAATCAAGATATGGCAAAGTCCATATTACAGGTAGTAACATAATATCTCTGGTCACAAGATAAGTAAAAACATTTATGATAATAAAATTATAGAAAAATACAAGTGAAGTCAACAAACCCTGTGACCACCTTCAATCACGTCTAGATGACCTAGAAAATTGCATTTGCCTGTCTTTATTTTTGTTTGATCTTCTCAAGATCAATTTTAACGCAACATAATCATATTTTAACGCAACATTAAATCCATTTTATTGATTCATCAACCTCTAATGAAGCATGAACATGATTTAATGCTACTATAGGACCCTTGCTTGCTAGGTGTTGGGAAATGTGCACCTGCACTCCCAGCAGCACGATGCACAAGCAGCTCGCTCACGGGTTGCAGTAAGGTCATCGGAGTTTCATAGCCCAGTTTTCAACACATCTATATTTTGGAAACAGTGCATTGGAGTTTTATGGGGATGAAACTCTCTCTACTCCCATAAAACTCTTATCATCTCTCTCTTCATTACTATAACGCCACATCAGTATATTTAATGTGCATGAAACTCTCATGAAACTCCATTGAAACTGGCCTAAGTGGTCTAGGACAATGTAGACAACTGGCTCAATGCCCTAGAACGGTGGTTGGCAACAGAGGGTAGGAATAGTAAATGATCTCTCTCCTCCAAATGCAATTACACTCCCTTTATATAGGGCATGGAAGCCGGTTCAAGCCTTTTACAAGAATACCCCGTGACGGCGGGAGAATATTCCAGCATATCCTCTCGTTACAGACTATTGACCATAAACCATTTAAGTAATTTCACACTACGAGCTCCACACACGCGCTCTCCGCTCGGGACTCCAACCTGTCAGGTCTTGATCCTTCGGTCGTACACCGAACCTTTGGACTGAAGACGCCGAAGGTTCCTCGGCTCAGGGGCCATGAAGGTTTCTCAACGTCACCGCGTCCTCAGACATGCCTTCGCCTATCCTTCGGCACGCGGGAATCCAAAGGTCCTCTCCTCCATTCCTCGCGGCCTCCGCCACTGGCTCGGTTCCTGCAACTACACAGCACCATACAAAACGCGTTACCGTTAGCCTCACCCTGATCCTTCGCATCATAACGCTCGAAGGATCTCGGGGCGGAGATTCAAGGCGGAGGCGATCCTCTAGAGCAACCAGGGATGGGGAAGGCAGTGTTGTGCCCCCAACACTAGGCATCACTTTTGTTTGATAATGGATGAGTGTAGGCTCTCACAATAAACAAGGCGTATTGGTGTGTGTCTCACCGAAAACTGTCCTCATCAAATTTCCATTTTCTACCCTGTGGTCTATTCTTCATGGCCAATGACTAGCCGTTAGCCAGATCCTGCATGAATCTTGGAAGTCTGTGAGATTACCGGTAACTAATATAAGGCCACTGTTTGCAACCACCCCATCTAATTGCTAGAGCTAAATTTTAGATAGGTGCTCTGTGCCCAGCATTGGCTTCGTTCTCGCTGCTGCATCTTGTGTTGAACTTTGTAACATTTGGTTACTGCTACTCCTTTTAATGAAAACTGGGCAGAACTTCGATCTAGAAAAAAAAAAATAGCCGGCGGGGTGTTGCTAATTGAATACACCTCGGAGCATGCTAACCCCCATTAATTATTTCCATTAACTTTATTGCTCATTTGGTCTTTCCACTCACCAATTTCTCTATCCCTCACTAGTTCACTGACAGCCAGCTTCACGCCACAAGCCTGCGAGAGCCAGCGTGGCCGTCGACGTGTCATTGTCGCCGCCTGGTGCCTCTAGCAGAGTGCCGGAGCAGGGTGCACTGGTGCCACGTACGACTACCACTCCCTCTACTGTAGGGAAAAAATGGCACTCAGGAAAAAAGATGGACGCGTGCCGATAGTGTTGCTTGCGCGGACTCACAGCGGGGAACAGGCCGAAGCACGTGTGGGTGAAAAAACAAGCAAAATTTGGTCACTAACTACTTTTAGTTTTAGCTGCCATTAGATAGTGTAACACCCTAAAATTTCCCTTCCTTAAAATAGTTGAAATTTGATTTATTGAGTTAATTTTATGAGCATCAAAATATAGGAAAAATAATAATTTTTGGAAAATTAAAATTTAACATAAGTTTAGAAAATATGTTGATGCATACATGCTGCAACATTTTATTTTGTAAAGTGTGAATTTGAGCAAAAGAGATTTGGTTCAAAATTCAAATTTAAAAGGGCTTTGAAATTTTGTTTGAAAAATAAAAATTCCCCCTCCCTCTCTCTGATTTCAGCCACGCAGGCCCAGCCCCCTCCTCTCCTCTCCCATCTCTTTTCTCAGTGGGCCGGCCCGCTTGTGCCACTCCAGCCCGCAGCGCCTCCCACCCCTCCTCTCTCTTCAGTGGCTGCCGGGCAGGGCCCACCCGTCAGCTTCTTCTCCTTCCCCAACCGCCCCCTTTCTCTCGCGTAGGAGGCCGCAACCGGCCGAAGCCGCGCCCCCGCTCCCCACTTCCCCACTTCCTCCCCTGCGCCTTGCTCATTTGGACACGCGCGAGCCGAGCCGGCCCTGCTGCTCCCATTTCGCTCTTCCCTCGCACCTGCTCCCGCTCGCAGTGCGCAGGAACTGCCGCCGCGATCCACCGCCCGCCGTCCGACCGAATCGAGCCATCCTCGCCCGTTTCGTCGCGCTGGTGAGCTCTCCCACTTCCCCGCATTCTTCCCGACCGAATTCCAAGCGTTCACGTGCCTCCTAGTTCTCTAGCCGTGAGCTCCGATGAGCTTCATGGCCGCCGGCCATAGAGCATGCCGCGAGGGGCCTTCCCCGACCACGCCGAGGCCATGAATGGACTCGCTGTGCTCTCCTCTCTCTCTCTCTCTCCCAATGCTCTCGGATTTGAGTTTGGTCAACCGTAGCGCGTTCTTCGCCAACTCCGACGAGCTCTCGTCGCCGTTAATGGCCTCCACCGTCGTTGGTTTTACTGTTCCGGCCGGCCAAAACCTCCCCAACCCCCTCGGCCGTCCATTCTAAGATTTGCGGTCGCGATTAGAAGAATCCCCTTCGGGGTGAAATTTGTTAAAGAACCTCTGCGATTTTGGAGTTTAGAACCCGCGGTCCAAAGCGCCTCCTAGAGTTACGCCAACTGAGTTTGAAAACATATTCCTCGCTGGTTTGTTTCCAAACGTAACAAAATTACAGTTTTGCCACTGATTTTCTTTTGCTCATAAAGTATTCATTTTAACTCTGATTTGACCCGTTTAAATTGCGTTTCGTAATCACGAGATCTACTTGTTAGTAAACTTGGTTTAACAGTTTGAAACTTTTTACTTTTGTGACCCTATTTAATTAATTACTTTTCCAAAGAAAATCTTAGAAAATTCATATCTTCTCTGTTTTAGCTCCGTTTCGATCCGTTCAAGTTGTGTTAGTTTCATAATTTCATAAGCTTCGCGTTGGTACCATTGTTGTCTAGATTCACCACTGTTAGGTTTTCTAGATAAATACAAGTCCGTAGATAGCCTTTGGAGTCCCGTTTAATGTGTAGATTTCGCGTCGTAACTCCGTTTTCCGTAAATTTCTCGTTGACGTGGTCGTAGCAGCGTGTAGATGATTTTAGAAAACTTTTATTTAAATTTATTTACTGTTGGTGTACTGTTCTAATTATAGCTTTGTTTGCTTTGTGTATGTGTGGCCTCAATTGCTTGTGTGTTGATGATTGTTGACCGAGTCTAGTCGGTGGGCATTACTTCGGTGATCAAGATCAGAGCCTTGGAAGCAAGTAAGATCAGCAGGACCAGCAGGAGCAATTGGATTAAGGCAAGTATAGCATTTGGGTTTTAATTCTATGACCATGATCTTGTGCCTAGAATAATATAAAGCCACAAATGATAATAATGACTTTTTAGCAACTTGAGGATTTATTCGTAAGTGATAACCGGGATAAAAGTGCAACCTTGAGGGCTATGATGGCTCTGGCTTTAGTCAAGTATGAGTAACTTTTCTAGCTTGTTAGAGGTTACCCGCATGGCGCAAATGGGGGATAGCAGACCGTGGATTCCCTGCGGGGTAGAATCACACGGACTGACTACCGAAACCAAGCGGCCCTAACTTGTTAGACGAACCTTTGAAAGACTTCATAGTGATCTCTGCCAACCTCCCTTGGAAGGGTGTTAAGAGGTTAGCTACCTCGGACGAAAGGGTAAATCATGACTCATGGGTAAAGATGTACGACCTCTGCAGAGTGTTTATTAAACTGATATACTAGCCGTGCTCACGGTCACGAGCGGCCTTGGGGATTCTTACATTAAGGGTGACGAATCTTGTTGTGTTAAGAAACTCATTGTTTATTGTTTGATGCTCTATATTATTTATGTCACATTGATCATGAGAATGTGGGATCTATACTATCTAGTTGCTATACTTGCGGAGTTCGTTTTGGACTCATTCTTGCTATCTCCCCCACACCTCAGGAGAAGTATTGGGCTTATGATCAACCAGTCAGTTGGATCCTGTAGAGTGAAGTTAATACTCGAAGTTTGGAGTTATCTTCCGTGGTTTGCTGCCTAAGGTTGTTTCTGATTTATTATGTACGTTATATAATTTATGCGTTGTCCTTTGATATTACCCCTTATTTGTAGCTATATATGAGGTTTGTCTTCTAAAACTCACATATGGTGTATATCTGATTTTATTTTTAAAATCGGGTGTTACAGATAGATTGGAATAGATAATGAAATAATGCAGTTCCCATTAGTTAAGAGCACTTTTTTAGCTGTTTAATTTTAGTTTCGGCTGTTTGGATCTACCGCAGCTAAATTTAGAGAGCCGGCTAAATTTACTAGTAACTATGTAAGAGATGAAATTGCACTCAAAAATACATTATTTATCATGTGCATGGTCGGCATCTTCACGCTTTGTTTATGTTAATTGGGATCTGGTTGGCTTGTCGTTTGACTTTGTTTCAAAGGCATTGTTTAGTTCCAAAAAATTTTGTAAAATTTTTCAGATTTCTCGTCACATCGAATCTTTAGACGTATGCATGAAGTATTAAATATAAACGAAAATAAAAACTAATTATACAGTTTGATCGAAATTGATGAGACGAATCTTTTAAGTCTAGTTAGTCTATGATTAGATAATATTTGTAAAATACAAACGAAAATACTACAGTGTTGATTTTCTAAAATTTTTTGGAACTACACAAGGCCAAAGCTATTCGATCAAACTGCACCAATGGGCACAAAACCCAACCGATAAATTATAAATATTCCTGTAGGCACGCATCAAACAACTAGCAGGGAGGCATATGCGCCGCACATGAGTGGGCCTTGTTTAGTTCCCAAAGAATTTTGTAAAATTTTTCAGATTTCCCGTCACATCGAATCTTTAGACACATGCATGAAGTACTAAATATAGACAAAAATAAAAACTAATTGCACAGTTTGGTCGAAATTGACGAGACAAATCTTTTAAGCCTAGTTAGTTCATGATTGGATAATATTTGTCAAATACAAACGAAAAAGCTACAGTGTCCATTTTGCAAAATATTTTGGAACTAAACAAGGCCCAAATACATGGTCTGATCGAAATATTCGCATCTTCTGTGATCCTGCAAAACAAATCTGCCACCCACGTGAACTCATCGTGATGCACATTTTGGCAGCTGGCCTATAATAATAATAATCTGCCACCCACGTGAACTCCGTGATGCAGAAAAGAACATTTGTTTGTGGCAGCTGGCACCCACGTGAACTCTAGCCAGCTTGTGTTCCTTTAAAAAAAACTCTACCCAGCTTGGTTTTCGTTTTTTTTCCGGTTACAACCACTTTGGATGGATCCAGAAGTCATTTCGGTGAGCATGGTGAATGAGTAGGATTTTTTTTTAAAGAACAGGAGGGACAAGGAGCCCCTAAACTAGAATGATGCTGTCTTAGACCTTGTTTAGTTCCTGAGGTGAAAAGTTTTTGGTACTGTAGCACTTTTGTTTGTATTAGACTAACTAGATTTAAAAAAATTGTCTCACAAATTATAGGTAAACTGTGCAATTAGTTATTTTTATCTATATTTAATACTCTATCCATGTGTCGTAAGATTCGATGTGATGAGGACTTTTGAAAAATTTTTGAATCTTGGGTGAACATAGGCTTTGTTCAGTTCCCCAAAAAAATTGGTTTCGGGTACCGTAACAATTTTGTTTTTATTTGGCAAATATTGTCCAATCATGAACTAACTAAGGTCTAAACCCAAAAGATTCATCTCGCAATTTATAAGCAAACTGTGTAATTAGTTTTTAATTTTCATCTATATTTAATGCTCCATACAAGTGCCACAAAATTCAATGTGATGAGGAATCTCGATTTTTTTTTTAATTTTTGGGTGAACTAAACAAGGCCTTATGATATGTATTCCCTCCATACTCAAAAAACCTGACGTTTAGGACATGATTGTGGTAACCAAGAAGTAATTAATTAGGAGTTAGTTTGGTAGTTGTCCAAACGTCTAGTTTTTTACGGTACCGAGGGAATACTCCTCATGATGATATGAGTACGTTTCATGATGATATGAGTTCGCTGGAGAGCATTTATTATTTCGACATAGGCATTAAGGACACTTTCAATATAGAAACCATCGTGATTTCTATGTTGCTGATGTGACAGAAGAGTTATTAAAGAGAGAGAGCAAAAATCATAGAAAACTGGGTCTAAGTTAGGCCTTGTTTAGTTCACCCTGAAAACCAAAAAGTTTTCAAGATTCCCCGTCACATCGAATCTTATGACACATGCATAAAACATTAAATATAGACGAAAACAAAAACTAATTACACAGTTTAGCTATAAATCACGAGGTGAATCTTTTGATCCTAGTTAGTTCATGATTGGATAATATTTGTCACAAACAAACGAAAGTGCTACAGTACGGAAAACTTTTCACTTTTCGAAAGTGAACAAGGCCTTAGAAACCATATCCATACAAAATCCAAGACATGAAGTGATATGATTAGCTGAGAATGGAGAGAAAATAGATGTGACTGGATAAAAAAATATTATATAAAAACTATCTATTGGGATTATAGTTTCTATATATAGTGTCTGTAAAAATTAATAGATATAGAAAGTACATGTAATTTTTAGCGTTGGGAGTACCCTAAGATATAGAATGACTCTACATACACTACACACGCATGAAACAATTATTGGCGCAGGTAGGCACATGACCACACGCATGCTACGATCGAAATATTCGCGAATCAAGGAAACTGAGAAATGAAATTGACCTGAACAATACATTATTCATCATGTGCATCTTATTCACCCTTTTGTTTCTCTTAACTGGGCTCAAGATGGCTTCTCGTTTGACTTAATTTCTGCTAATTGGCATCTTCATAAGTGAGCTAGACACGTTTGTCCACATGGCTAATAACAAAAAAAAAATTTGAAATTGGCATCATATCAAATTCTGAAGAATCTTTGGTTAGGTGCTCTATGCTGGAGAGTCTCTAGGTCGTCGTTCCATTTTATTGAGACATGAACCCTCTAGTGTTGGACTTGTGAGGTCAAGATCGGCGAGTAATTATTTATTTTAGTCTTAAATAAAGGAAGCACTTCATGTTTTTTAATGATAAAAATGACAGTCCTCGTTTTGCGGTTACATTATATATATATATATATATATATATATATATATATATATATATATATATATATAGGGAGAGTATACTCTGTAGCTAGCTACAAAATATGTTATTCTGTAGCCACCTCCATTTACGATAATTTTATATATTAATTTACGATAGTTGAGTTACTATAACACATGGGGATATTTACCGTAATGTTATAGTAAACCACTTAGTAAGGAGTTACTATAATCTTGTAAATTAATATAGTAATTATCGTAACTCAAAGTGGCTATAAAATAAGTTATTTTGTAGCCAGCTACAAAGTAATAGTTATATATATATATATATATATATATATATATATATATATGCTTGCATACATGTCATCCTTCGGTCCTTGCCTAATGTTCCTAGTTTCTTCAATATTCATTCTCATCGCTGCTCATACTCAAGTACTGCTAGCTCAGGAGAAGATAGGAGGAGCTTGTTTGACACCACAAGCTCACTACCAGCTAAGAGCAAGTAAGTAGGTCCAATGCTGAGGTGGAGGAGAGAGGATATGAGAGAGATTAGAAGCAGACTGTAAAGTTATAACCGGCTTAAACACAGATAAGTAAGAAACTTTAGGAGAGCTAATTACTGTATAGGTGGACTGAAAGGAAGGCTCCAAAGACACTTATAGCCAATAGCTCGCTGTATTAATAGTCTTGCTCTAATCCAGGACCCTCGTCTGAACAATAATACATTAGCTTTGTGCCATTATAAAGGGGTTCCTACATCTGCTTGCCAATTGGAATACTAAACCTTTAAAAGGCTTTATAGTGAACCCTGTCACCCTTCCTTGATAATGGGTCAACACGATGATAACCTCAAGCGAAAAGGTAAATCACGGTCATGATGAAAATGTACAACCTTTATAGAGTATAAAACTTTTATAACCACCGTACTCATTGTCATGAGTGGCCTTGGACTTCTTATGGAATAATGACAAATGATTGTTGATGTTTTAAATGCTATTCATTATTCATGTTATTAGTTTCATGTGATTAATTGGGGCAATCACTAAACTTGTTGATACAAATGCAAGATTTTTGACTCATTAAAAACTAATTGCAGTAAACCAGTGTCAACCTTTTGAGTAGAGATCGTTGCCTTATTATGTAATCAAGGGACAGCTTGTGTAGTATTACATCAGCTCACACACATTCTAGGATGTTCAATATTTCTCTCTCCCCTCGCACACGCACACACAAATACACGATCAAAGTATAAGATGCTGCTTCCTTGTGCGACACATATCGATCTGTTACCAAGTCAAGCATTCGTAGATTACAAAAACAACGATTCACCACAATAAATTAGTTTGCGAGTTTTATATAAGAGTACAGAGTAATATTACAACTGATCGAACAAAATTACAAATGGGTTACAAATGGTGTGCCATGGAGGGTCCTCCACTTTATTATTAGAGCAACCATAACTGAACAATAAACAGACCATCACTGTAACTGTAATAGCATAACCGAACTTCACAGCAGTACATAGAAACATCTATGACAAATAACAGTGCCATGGGATGACAGACAACTGTTTATTTTGCAAACTAGAAAGCAGGGAATAATATATATAAGATTCCAATCTCCATTCCATGCGAAGGGGGCGATCGCTGGCAGAAATGCATTTCGACTATTCAATAAGTGATGAAGGTGTGATCAATGGCTACCTGCAGTTCCTCTGTGCTATATTTCAAATCATCTAACAAGAATCCGTTTATTGTTTTCTCATCTTTTTCTCCCAGTTTCTCCTCTCTGAGATGCACACCTTTGAGATTGCCAAGTGTGTTAACTCCAAACAGACCTTCGAAGGTTTGATACCTCATCTCAATAATCTCAAGTGCTGGCATTGCGTTGTCACAGAAGCCCAGCTTTGGAACACGAGGTGCAAAGAACCGAAGAAGCTTAAGGCTTTTGAATCCTTTTGGAACAAAGATCTCCCCATCAGATTGTGATTTATTCTTCTCGAGGACATTCACTATATCATTATCCTGCTTGGCTCCACTAAATGAAAATGTGAGAGAATACAGCAGCGGCATGCTGGAGAGGAGATCCAAAGTACCTGTCCTGAGAACTGTGACAGATAGGGTTAACTTGTTCAGTGTGTGTAGTTTCTGGAGCCAATTTGGGGTTTCTTCTAACTTTCCTGAAAGCTCAAGTGCAACGAGATATCTTGGAGCTGCGGACATTTTGTCTAGTGATTCGATAAATTCAGAATCTAAATCGTTGATTGCCAGAGTCTGCAGACCACAGCTGCAAAGGTACTCAATAGAAGATAATAGTTGTTCGAAGATTTGAATTTTATCTGGACCCTCTATACTCAGCTTGTAAATACTCAGCTTCTTTAGCTCCGTCAACAAATAAAAGCTTTCTACAGCTGTTGTTTTGTTGATCTCGATCCCAGAAAGTATGCGCAGTGCTTTCATCCCATTACCCTCGTTATCTTGCAAACGCAGTGCTTTCATTCCATCGTCCTCTTTATCTTGCAACTGTTGCTTCTTACGTTTTTCTTCAGGCAGCCTTAACCCTTTCCGTGGGTTTTTGTTTTTACTCCCACCAAGTATGCTAGTGATCCGTTTTAGTTTCCTTACATTTTCAGGAAGCTCTTCAACATCTGTTTCCCTTATGTCAAGTGTTTCTAAAAACTCAAGTTTCCCAATTCTCGGTGGAATTTCAGTAATAGCTGTTCCTCGGAGGCTCAAATACTTCAGTATAAGCATTTTACAAATGTGATTCATATGTTTGTCTCTAACTCCCTTCAGTCCTTGAAAATCCAGGACTTGTATTAATCTGTTATTAAATTCTTGAAAACGCAGCTGATTAATGTTCCCAAAAGCGGTCAGCGACCGCACTTGAGACAGATTGAAGCCTTTTGTTGAATCTCCAGGCTTAGAACTACTGCTCTGCATGGACAGTCGACGAACTTTACCACTCGGTGCTGGCATCATCCAGTGCCCACCAATCACCGTAATAAAATTCTCTTCTCTTGCTTTGGATGCAATATAGTCAAGAACCATGTCATGTACTTGAAAGGTTTTTAGCTTTCCGTTGCTGCTGTGATCCACAGGACGTATTAACTTCCTTCTTAAAAGCTGATTAAAGTATGTCTCTGCAAGTTCCTCCTCTGTCAGCCCATACTTCTTAGTAACAAAACCTTCAGCTATCCATCGCCGGGTTACACACTTCCTACTAGTTTTACAACCCTTTGGAAACATGGCTAAGTACAATAAGCAGGTCTTGAGATCTCCATGCAGATCATTGTAGCAACAATCAAGAATCCTTTTAACTCCTTCCAGAGTAAGAGAATTTACTTGTTTGTCAAACACCTCAGTAACGGAAGTCTCTCGTGCTGGCAATCTTTTGCAAAGCTTATCCCAATACTTCGTCGGTTTGTTTTGGTTGCAGGCCACAAGACCAGCCATGGTGACTATGGCCAAAGGCTGGCCCCCACACCTTCTCCATAATTCTCCATGGTGTATTATTTCCTTGTCGCTGTGTTTCTGGTTTTGCTTGGATAAATTATTGGCATCACCATCATTGCGGCATTTCGATTCAGAAACACTCTGCTTGAATAACATCTCGGCATCTTCATCACAGAGAAAATCAATTGAAAAGATATGATCTTTTTCACTCTGGTAGCAGGCTGCACCAACAGAACGAAGTCTTGAAGTAACTATTATTCTGCTGCTTCTATTATTATCTGGCAAACAACGTGATATTTGCTTCCATGTTTCTGCCGACCATATGTCATCAACTAAGATGATATACCTGGCAAACAGGGACAAGAGAAATCTCATATGAGACAAAAAAACAAGATTCCAAAAGTGGCATATATTTTAGGACAGATTGTACAGATTGTTTACTGATGTAATCTTGAGTAGTGAGATGACTTTGGATGACGTAGCATATATTACATAGCGTTAGTTTTTTTTTCTTGATTTCATATGAGTGTAAATACGATAGCAAAATGATTAACGTTAGGACCAAGAAGAAGTGACTGCTAGAGAACGCCCGCATGGCTGCCTTGAGCTCAGGTACCAAGGAGTACATAATAACATGATATCCTACTGCAAACCTAAGGTTAATATGTGTGCTTGTGGTTCGATTTGTAATGAGTGATTGTCAACGAGATTTGTGCTTTGGATTGACTTGTTGAAGTAACTGTGGCATGAGTTGGGTTGTGTGTAATGTGTCTCTTGTCTTGTGGTTGTGGAGCTCGGAAATGGTGGTCGGCGGCGAAGGTGAAGGTCAAGCGGGTCCATGCTGATGGACTGGGAGCGACGAAGGATGGATGTCGAGGCTTGGATGGAGAGACTGGAGAAGCCAGGTGACTGACTATGGGTGCTGACACCTAGGGTCATCAACAAGTACATGGGAGATGTACTATGTTAACCAAGTCAAGACGATGGAAGTCAAGCGAAGGCGCAGGAGGACTTGATGGACAGGTGGCCAAGGACAATGGTGACATGTGTTGAGCGGTTTTGTGGTTTGGACCTCAAAACTCGGGTGCAGTTCCGGCGGTAACCAGAGGCAGCACGTGGTGTCATCATGAGGCTTGCATCGAGGCAAAACTAGGTCATAAATGGGCATGTGTCTATCGGATTACCAAAACTTTGAGTTGGACCAGAAAACACCTTCGGTTAGGTGGTTCGCTCCAAATATCTAAGGGGCAAGTTGGGAATGTGTGTCTATATAAATAAGTGGAGGATTCCCTAATCGTCCTTATCTCTTTAGTGCATTGTTTGGCTAAACAGCCGTTTAGACCGTTTAAACGATGTATAAACGCTACACAGTGGTACACTGTTTCTGCTTAATCATTTGTTTAGACTGTCTAATTGTCCATTGAGCCCATTTAGTGGACTGTTTAGCATGTATAATGGCTAAATGAAAGGTGACCGGCTATTTACCATTTAACATCTAGGAAAACATTGCTTTAGTGAGTCTTTTTTACCCTTGCTAGGTTTTCCCCTCCCTCTAGATTGTTGTAGGAGATCAAAAGATGAAGTAGCTACTGCAAATCCTTCATCTATGTTCTATGAACCTTTTGAAAGTGGGAAGATAGGCCCTTACCTCTCGTTCTCCTCTAGGATTTGAAATCCTTCTTGTTGTTGTTCTTCATCCTTTGCTTTCCCTATATCTTGTTTTGCATCAACTTTTTGTTTGAAGTGGTTTTGGGTCATTTAGCTGATCTAAGATGAGCTAGGACGTGTGTTGATCACTTCTACCAAGTGAATTTCTCTGAATCCACATGAGCTCATAGCTCGAGGCAATTTTGTCTTTTGGGGGAAGAAAAACCAAGTTCATCATGAAATGTCAAATTCTTGTGATTCGACTAAGTCTTAGGCGATGATTTCTTAGGGATAGCCCACCAATAACCTTTGTGACCATCAGGTAAAATATTGGTGACAACTGGTTTTTTATTTAGCCAAGATATGATCAAGTTTCAGGCTTTTTGGGCATTGTTTGTGTGCACTGGTCGTCTCCTTGGGGGCACCGGATCTTGCACTAGACATGACCGGTGCTTAGGGTTCCTTGTGTTCGTGCTATGTTTCTGCACATAGGCATCCAATATGCACCGGTCATGCGCACCGGATATAACACTGATTATGTACAGTGTGTTGAGGTGGTGTGAACAGACCCTGACCTAAGCTCATCTCATTCAGCGAAAGAGCATTGGAGACTGTAGAAACATATAGTAGAGGGCAAATACACCGTACACCCGATAGGGGGGAGTGGCCTTTCATTATATAGCCAGGAAGGCTAAGGTACAAGTTGTGTACGATTACAACACTATATATCACGTATACTATGAGTCAGCTATACATATCAAATATATATCTATGTATATCTCTAATACCCGCCCTTAGTCGTAGCAGCAGAGTCTCGGATGCAAAGACTAGTCCTAAAGTCAGTAAAGAGCTATACAGGTAAGCCTTTGGTCATGATGTCCGCAAACTGGTGTGACGATGGGACATGGAGCACTCGGACCTGACCCAGAGCAACCTTATCATGGACAAAGTGAATGCCAATCTCAATATGCCTCATGCGGCGATGATGAACAGGATCCCTGGTCATGTATACTGCGCTGACATTATCACAGTAAACAATCATCATCGAAGTGAGCGGGGTGTGGAGCTCCTGGAGCAACTGACGAAGTCAACATGTCTCTACAACAGCGTGTGCCACAACCCTGTATTCTGCCTCGGCGCCGGAGAGAGAGACACTGGTCTACCATTTAGAATACCAAGACACCAAGTTGTCACCAAGATAGACACAGTAACTCAAGGTCGAGCATCGAGAATCTGGACAACCAGCCCGGTCAGCATCCGAGTAGGTGGTGAGACTATCAACCGGTCCAGCACTAAGATGAAGACCAGTAGATTGTGTGCCCTCGACATAATGAAGAATCCTCTTAAGCAATGCGAGATGAGGTTCCCTCGGGTCATGCATAAACAGACAGACTTGCTGAACAACATAGGCAGTGTCAGGACGAGTCAGTGTCAAGTACTGGAGAGCACCGGTGAGACAGCAGTAGTGTGTCGGATCAGCGACAGGAGATCCATCGGTGGCAGAAAGCTTCATGCGGGCATCAACTAGAGTGGTTGTAGAGTGACATTCGGACATGACAGCACGCTGACTGATAGACCCCCAACCAATCTCTATTGGATCACTCAGGGGCTTAGGGGCTATACCCATCGGGCATGCTCGTGCGCACCATCTAATCAAAAGTTGTGCAGAGCCTAAGCTCACTCACTACCTCCACCCTAGACTCAAGGACTCTGCAATACCCCTAGCCCCTGAACAACATAAGCTTGTGCCTGGCCAATGCTCGACCCAAACCCGAGCTAGTGGCTAGGCCAATGGCCAACACCTTAAGCATTGGCTGGTAGCCGAGCATTCATGGCTCGAGGGCTCCAACCCAAACAATAGGCAAAGAGAGCTATCAACCAATCCTTCAACAGAGTCATGTAGATGTCATGACACAATTGGGAAAACTGCACCACTAGCTACAAGGGCCTGGGGCTCCTAGGCCTACTTGTTAGCCCCTGAGCCAGGGAATCTTCACTGTCATGGAAGCCTTAAGAAGGCTCACTAGGTACAGACCAGTCTAGTGGGGACAATCCCTATCGGTCAAGCGCTAGGGCACCAAAAACGTCAGCAGAGCTCCCCAAAATCCACGACAACATTGAGGTCCATCCATGTTGCAACATCACCCTCCTAGGTCTCGGTGCATGAAGGGTATATACTATAGCTCTCAAACCGCCTTGTACTCAACCTTCCTAGAATATAAGGGCAAGTTCATCGGCTGCCATAGAAGGGGGCTTCTTTCGCTTTCAGTCATTTGCTAGGAAGCAGAGCACTAGAGCTCGATAGAAGAATAGCTCAATAGAGAGGAACACCCCACCAGCAACTGAGAAAGAGATAGGAGCATTTCCCTTAATTGCTGGGGATAAACCTCACCACCCATGAGTCGTAGGTTAGCACCAAACAATCCCCAGCCAAACTCTCATTGTACTTCATTGTAAACCCCCAGTTTGGGTGCTCTTGAATGCAAATAACTACTAACTGCTGGACGTAGGGTCTCGAAAGCCTAAACCAGGATACATTGTCTTGTCTTCTCTCATGTTCTTAAGTACCCAAGCCACCGAAGAACCACACTCCTAACATCCAATGAACAACATGCATGGCATGGTAATGAACCAATGACAAAAGTGCAGTTTGAAGAAATTGATAATCTAGAATCAAAATTCAATGGGATCAAAGCTGCATAATCAACAAATGCTCTATACGACTAAAGTGCGACTATGAGGACACACCACCTAGTGCAGAACATCTACCCAATAGCAAAATGCAGAAGTGATGGCAGTAAAACCAAACTGGACGCTACCAGTTGATAACTATTACAAGGCGAACTTCACAAGGACATAATAGAAGCATGATGCCTATATAGGGTAATGAAGTCATTCATCATCATTGACGATGTGGTACTCAAGCACAACACCTTTATGGTCCTTTAATTGTGTATTGGTCCTAAACATGGCAAATGGTTACTAATTGACATCCAGAAAAGGATCTATGTGTTGGTGTTTGGTGACCAACAACCTATCGTAGGGTTACCAGGGATAGAGTTTGGTGGGCTTTGGCGTATACAGAACTCGACGATAAATGTGTAGGCAATAATTTATACTAGTTTAGGCCACTAGTATAGCGTAATACCTTACATCCAGTTCAACTTGATGCCTTTGTGTTGGATTGTTGTGTATGAGATGTTGTGCAATCTGCTGATCTATGGAGCCCTACCGTCCTTATATAGTCTAGGAAGCAAGTCTCCTATTCAATTACAATGTTGGAGTCCTAGTAGGATTACGTCTTTCCTTGCAGGGTACTTGGGGACTATGTCCCACATAGCAAACTTAGAAGCCCACGGAATTGGTTGTCCTAGATCTGGAATCACTAAGGCCTTGTTTAGTTCCCAAAAAAATTTATAAATTTTTTCAGATTTCCCGTCACATCGAATCTTTAGATGCATACATGAAGTATTAAATATAGATAAAAATAAAAACTAATTGTACAGTTTAGTCGGAATTGACGAGACGAATCTTTCGAGCTTAGTTAGTCCATGATTGGACAATATTTGTCAAATACAAACGAAAGTGCTACAGTGTCGATTTTCCAAAAAAATTTGGAACTAAACAAGACCTAAGGTGAATGACGAATGTGTGAATAGTGAAATGCATTTGTGCAAGTTACTCTTTGAGCTGTTAATAGGCAGAACGAGTGGCACCCATGCCATAGTATAGGACATGGATGGGTTCACCCATCATGGGGCATGCTATAAACTCGTTTCCCATAGTGGGGAGCTCATACTTTCACCAAATTAAATCATCCATTTTTCTGGTTTCCACATAGAGCGTGCTCTCTAATACAAAGAACTATTCTCTGTTGGACATAGGGCCTCGAAAGCCTAAACCAGGATACATTGTCATGTCTTCTGTCGTGTTGTTGAGTACCCGATCCACCAAAGACCCAGACTCATGACATCCGACGAACACCATGCATGCCATGGTGATGAACTGATGACACTTAAAACACTATCACTGTCTGGTTCTAGAAATTTCAGTTCAAAGAAATTGCAGGGGAAACATCTAATGTGATTGCAGGTGACAGCGCACGAGAAACTATAAGGCAAAGGAATAATAGAAATGAAACTATAATGGAATGGAACAATAAAAATGGAACTATGAAATGGATGATGCTAGATTATTTGTGACTCTTGTGAGACAAAGATTTTAAGTGTACCTCTTTTCCTGCAGGTGCTCCTTTACCGTTGTTGCTGAAGTCAATTTGGACCGCCCAGAATTGTCATGCTGTGTTGTCGGTGTGTGCCTTCGGCAGAGTTGTAAAGCTCGTTTGAATTGGCCTGGAATGCATTTCTCTGTATTCCTTCTCTCAGTGTTTTCATAACTGTCTTGCTGATTGTAATCTGGGATGATTTGACTCAGAATATCACGGAAAACGGCTTCTTCATCATAGTTCTGAGACACAGTGACCCAAGCCCGGCAGTCAAAATCTTTCATAACTTTATTGAACAGCGCCATGGCAATCGTGGTCTTTCCCACACCCCCAAATCCAACAATGGATGCGACAGTTCGGTCCTTTACAGCTTTGTTCTCGACCCACTTCTCAAGTTCCTCCATGACAGTCCTCGTTCCGACAGGCTCCTTCATAGTCATCTCACGCCTTGGGAGCTGATCCTCAGCAATTTCGTCGTACCCAGGGACATCATCAGACGAGTCATTGCTTTCTCTGCCTTTTGGGCTCTCCACTCCGTATCTCATGCGTCGGTCCGCGATTAGTTGAGCCCGGACCTTGAGCTCTGCAATATTGGAAGCAATTTCATGGCGAGGCCAGCACGTCCAGAGGTCATAAAGCAGTGCGGCCAGCCATGGGCAGCAGCACTTGCCAGAAAAGTTTGAATCCTTGGGGAGGCGATGGGCAAAGTCATCTATGCAGTCCTCACAGTCATAGGCCATGTCACGGATCTGCTTCATCCAGTCCTTCTTCCGATTATCGTGGTCATCCTGGGTGAGGTCAAGAAGGAAGGCCTTCATGCTGGCGAGCTCATCGTTGATGTACTGGATGTCACCACGTACGCCCCTTATCAGAGCATATTCCTGGGCAAGAAGACTGCCCAGCTTGCCCACAAGACTGTTGATGGTTGATTCTGAAGCACCTACCACAAGATCCATCTTCGTGCTATCTTGGTTCTTCAACAGAAGATTGGAATTATCTGCCCATTGCAAGAAAGCATTGAGTTCAGTCTCTGTTTAATTTTGCTACCTGGTATACCTATATAGAATGATTATGTACTAGTAGGTTATTAGAATTAATTTCCGGTTGTTTTCGGTGTGATGGATCGGAAGTTGCGGATAATATAAGAGCGTTATTATTTGTTGTCTCTTGGAGACGGAGAGGAGCAAGCGAGACTATGGTTTTGGGGAGAGAAGGACATGATGGATGAGGCATGCATCCGACTCACCTTTCTCACAGGGGAAGCCTGTGTTTCATCATTGAGGTTGGAATGGAACATCAAAACCATGGAGTAGTAATAAGCACCTACAACAGACCAACAATATAATCCGTTTGCAATATCATTCTGGTGAATGCATGAATGAAAAATAGTGTGCGTAGTATATACGACGCAAGCAATTTTGCTCAGTCAGTCAAGCACAAAAGTTAAGATCTAGCTTAATTAGTGTCATGAGATGGCATTGTATTCCAATCGTTCGACAATAGAAAATAGACCACATATACATATATATATATATATTGCACTGAAATATATAGGGAAGAGGGGAGATTAATTAGCAATGCAAATTCCAAGTGAGTTACCTTATTAGCTTGCTCAGGTACTGTACGCTCTGTAATGGATGGTTCGTTTGGTTCACCGGGCAAGAACATGGGCGACGACCATGTTGTTAGCTGGGTCGTCAGCTGCCATTGGCATTGCGAGGAAAGAAGCCGTTGTTGTCAGATCGGCATAGGAGCAGCCGAGGACGAGAGATGGGGGCAAGAGGGGAGACCTTCCTTGGGTTTGCGGATCAGACTGGGAACCTGCTCCTTTGCATAATCAATTAGCCATCGGAGTGGAGTCCATCTTCAAAGGGGGATAACAAGGCCCGAGGAGGAGGAGGTGCTAACCAGCGCAATCCTTAACCTTGTTTAGTTCCAAAAAATTTTGCAAAATAAAAATAGTACCACTTTCGTTTATATTTGATAAACATTATCCAATCATGTACTAACGAGACTCAAAAGATTCGTCTCGTCAATTCCGACCAAACTGTGCAATTAGTTTTTATTTTTGTCTATATTTAATACCTCATGCATGCGTCTAAAGATTTGATGTGACGGGGAATCTGAAAAATTTTGCAAAATTTTTGGGAACTAAACAAGGCCAAAACTAAGTAATTGGTCTCCATGGCCTTGTTTAGATTGAGGATGAAAATTTTTTTGGCGTCACATCAGATGTGTTGGAAGAATGTCGGGAAGGATTTTTAGAAACTAATAAAAAAATAAATTACATAGCTCGTCAGGAAACTACAAGACAAATCTATTAAGCATAATTAATCTATCATTAGCATATGTGGGTTACTGTAGCACTTAAGGCTAATCATAGAGTAACTAGGCTTAAAAGATTCGTCTCGCGATTTTTTCAACCAAACTGTGTATAATTAGTTTATTTTTTTATATATATTTAATATTTTATTTATGTCTCCAAAGATTCGATAGGATGGATGAAAATTTTTTGAGTAAATAAAGTGATGATAGAAACTGGTTTGCCCACGGACCCTGAAAGGAGATGGAAGCAGGGCACGAGTTGACAATATTTATCTGCAGTATATAGCAGTCGAGAAAACATGTACTATATGTATGTAGATCTCGAAGCATGCATGTGTACTTATTATCATAGAGATGCTTGCCAGCTGTACTAGCTACTCAAGTTAAAAGTTTTCTTAGACTAGGGACGGCATCAACGCGAGTCTGGTTTCCCGAAAATTTTTGGTTTTGACTATTGTGGTATTTTTTATTTGTATTTGATAAATATTGTTTAATCATAGATTATCTAGCTTTAAAAAATTCGTCTTGTAAATTACAGATAAAGTGTACATTTAGTTTTTATTTTTTTCTCTATTTAATACTTTATGTATGTGTCCAAAAATTTAATGTAACAAGAAATTTTAAAAAAATGGTTTTTGAGAGAAACTAACCTCATGACTTATTTAGATGTGAAAATTTTTTGGATTTCGCTACTGTAGCACTTTCGTTTGTTTATGATAAATATTGTCCAAATCATAGACTAACTAGGGTCAAAAGATTCGTCTCACAATTTACAGTCAAACTGTGTGATTAGTTTTTGTTATCGTCTATATTTAATGCTTCATGCATATGCCGCAAGATTCGATGTGACAAAGAAATTTAAAAACTTTTTGAATTTCGGATGAACTAAACAAAGCCTCACTATGATCGGAACGAGTGGGCCATGGCGGTGAGGGCCCCTAAAATTTAAGGGCTGGGACCATGGGAGACTGCTGAGCAACATACACAAGCGGACGAGGCGACGACCATGACCGACGACCCTACCACTAAGGCCTTGTTGTGGATACGATAGTATTTTTTTGTTTGTTTGTGACAAATATTATTCAGTTAAAAGATCATCTCACAAATTATAAGTATAATTAGTTAATTTTATCTATATTAAATGCTTTATGTATGTACCGTAAAATTTAATGTGATGAAAAAACTTAAATTTTTTTGAATTTTGGAATGAGGTAAACAAGGCCTAAGCAGGCAACCATCCGATCCGACCGCAGTACGGTGCTATTGTCCAATGCTGGGACAACACGTTCGTACTTTTGCATCTTAGGCCTTGTTTAATTTCCAAAAAAAATTTGCCACAGATTTTAGATTCTCCATCCCATCGAGTCTTACGGTTATAGTTTTCCAAATAGGCCACCCGGCACGGCACATGCACGGGCACGACATGACACGGCACGGGCACGGCAGCGCGCCGTGCCGTGCCTGATAGTGCCAACGTGCCGTAGTGATGGCCCACGCATGGCACTATCAAGGAGAAACTGTGTCGTGCCGTGTCAACAGGCCCGATGGCACTGCAGTGCCCATGCCGGCCTAGGTACAGCCACATGTTTCACAAAGTACTCCATCAGAATCAGAATTAAGTCAACAAGAAGATTATGAAATCTAAATTGCCAGAAAAGAACCAGAGAAAGAAAACCAAAGAAAACACACAAGCTAAGAAAATAGAAATATATTGAGAGCATGTGCAATGGCTGCCTCATTAAAACCTGCTAGGTAAAACTCACCCTTTTGAGAAACCCTAGTCATGAAAAAGAGTACAGCCTAGCTTCATGAAAGTTCAATGTTCTTACATTGTCCAAGTTCTCATATTACAAACCCAAGTTGAAGCCAAAATAAAGATTAAACATGAAGACTATGACTAAGGCTGGTTCCGTAGCATCTCGTCCTCATCATCCATGGTGGTGGCGCTGGCCTCCGCCGTGTCTTCAGAGACATTACGCCCAGCCCGGACGGCCGCCATCCTAACCGGCGGTGGCCTCAAACGGCTGCAAACAAACGAACTTGCACTGATTAGAACAAGAACAGAATAGAACATCAACTAGCAAAAAAAGAAGAAGTAAGAACGGGCGGGGCTAGGGTTAGGGTTTCGGCTTTCCTTGCACTCCCGGTCGCCGACGACGTAGAAGCATTCCCGAGTCCTCCGAGCAGCACCACTTCAGCGGATCTGCAGATAAGCATGGAAGAAGATTAGGGAACAACGAGAAGAAGAGCTGGGGATTAGGGATTTGGGGAATGGATCTAGCTAGCTGACCTGGTTCTTCATGGCTCCGGCGACTCTGGCTCTTGAGATGCCAGCCGGCGAGACGAAGGGGAGGTGACGACGGCGAGCCGCCGTCGCCCTCGCCCCGTGGAGTCGTCGTTCGCCACGGCTAACTCGACGTGAGTCAGTGAGGGTTGCGTTGCGGTGGGAGGGGAGAGGGGAGAGGCGAGGCGACGCGAATGAGGAGTTGTGGGGGCGGCCTTGGATTTTATACAAGGCTCAGCAATGGTCGGATCCAATGGGCAGCATCATCTAGGGTTTCAAGTCGGACGACTGATATTGAATATGTCATGCCTAAGCGGGCCAGGCCACATTTCCGTGCCGTGCCTGGGCTGGCCCATGGGCCGAACTCACGGCCTAGGCACGGGCACGATAGCGAGCCGTGCCTGGCACGGGCACGCCGGCATGCGGGCCGGGGCGTGCTTGGGTCGTGCTTTCTCGGGCCGTGCCCGTGTCAGCCTAGCGGGCCTGGCCCATTTGGAAAACTTTACTTACGGTGTATGCATTGAGTATTAAATATAGACAAAAACAAAAACTAATTACATAGTTTACCTATCATTTTTGAAAAGAATATTCTAAGCCCAGTTAGTTCATGATTGTATAATTTTTATTAAATACAAACGAAAACGAAAATGCTGCAGTACCCAAAATCCCAAAATTTTACCGATTGAACCAGGCCGGCCCCAAATGAAGTCTCTATGTTATTCTCGTAAGGCACGTTCGAAAAAAAATGTTTAATGCTAGAAATTCTCACGTTAATTAGAAATAGTATCTAGCCATCAAATCTATAGGCTCTCGTGATCTAACCATTAGATGTAGGTCTTGTTTAGTTTCCTCACCAAATATTTTTGGAACGCTATAGTATTTTCGTTTGTATTTGATAATTATTATTCAATCATAGAATAACTAGGCTCGAAAGATTCATCACGCAAATTAGAGGCAAACTGTGCAATTAGTTTTTGATTTCGTCTATATTTAATGCTCCATGTATACGTCCAAAGATTCGATATGATGAAGAATCTTAAAAAGTTTTTGGATTTTGGGTGTAACTAAATAAGGCCATATTTTATTTTCTACAAGGTTGTTCACCTCTGCCATAATTATCTATACTATAAAGGAGCAAACGAATTGAAAAATACCTTCACCTAAAAATATCATTTACTGCTTATGTGTCATCCTCTGTAGGGTTTCATGGCTTAGTTTTCAACACATCAATATTTTGGAAATAGTGAGAAGAATTTTATGGGGATGAAACTCTCTCTATTTCTATAAAATTCTTATCATCTCTCTCTTTATTAATATAGTGTCACACCAGCATATTTAATATGCATAAAACTATAATAAAATTCTATTGAAACTGTCGACTAAGAAAAAAATGTCCTAAAGTATCAAAACATGAGAGTTAGATTAGGGTTATTTACATCTAATCCACTCCAAAAAACTATCCTCCAAAGAAGTATTTATTTGGGCTATTTGAGGCTATTTGAGGTGGGCCCACAAGAAAAGCGTTGTTTTGCCACACGGGATTGGCTCCCGTCGTGTGACCAGTTTCTCTTCCCATGCGCGATGTGAATCCGTAGCTACACGGCTGCCTCCCGGGAACTAGTGCCGCCGCCACAAGCCTACCTCGCCGTCATCTCCCATCGATGGACGGAGATGGCTTCGACGCGTGGGGCTCGTAGCCGTCATTGAGCGGCTCTGGACTCACGGATCTCAATCTCTACTCGCAAGTGCCGGTGATGAGCTCCTCCCTAGCCACATGAGGAGCTCCCTCCTTATCGTCCACCGCGAGTCGAAGCCATGAGTGGAAGGAGGCCACACAACAGCAGACCACACCACATCTAGTTGGAAAGGAGTCAAATGATTGAGAAAGTATATTAATTGTCAATCTAACGTTTGCATCCAAACACCTCTTTAGCTAGAGGGCTAGTCATAAGTTAAAGAATAACTCTAACTTCTAACTTTGTTTAGAGTATCAAACAGGATCTAAGTACTGAAATGGATTGGAATTAAATAGAACTGTACTGTCGTCGCATGGGATGCTAGCTTGCTTGCAGTGGTATTGTTGCTTGATCCTGTAACACCCAAAATTCGATTTGAAATTAATAGGATTTAATTTGATTTATTTAAGTATTTTTGTGGGCATTTGAATTTAGCAAATAAATAATTTTTGTCAAAACTAAATTTTATTACAAGGTTAGAAACATGGTGGTGCCTTCATGCTGGAATCAATTTATTTGTTTACTTGCTTGCTTGCTTTTTGTCTATGTATTTTGTTTATCTTCAAAAGGATTTAAAATCTCTTTTCAAAAAGACTTTAGAAAACAAAGGAGAAGTGGAAAAAAAAGAAACAGAAAAGAAAAAGAAGAAAAAAAAGAAGTCACCCCCTGGAAACCAGCCAACCGGGCGCGGCCCAGTTCTCCCCGGCCCACTCTTTTTCCCCGGCCTGCCTTTCTTTTTCCCCCGCGCCTCCTTCTCCCTGCGACCCAGCTCAGATCGGCCAGCTTGCGGCCCAGTGGCCATGCCACACGTGCGCGCCCTGATCCCCCTCCTCTTTGTCGCTGACGGCACGGGCCCGCATGTCAGCACCCTTTCCTTCTTCCTCCCTGGCGAGTCCAAGCCGGTCACGAACAGCGGGCCAAATCCAATCCGGGAGCGGGATTTCTTGCCCTTTTTCGCAAACCGAGAACCTATAAAGCCCCTAGAGGTGCCCCGCGTGTCGTTTTTTCCCCTCTGAGCCGCAAAGGACGAACCCTAAGCGACCTAAACCAGCACGGGTGAGATCTCGTCAAGCCGAGTTTCATCCCCGCCGCGACCCGACCTCCCCGCCATCCCTCGGCCCGAGTAAACCATCTAGGTGAGTTCGCGAAGCGTTTCTCCAACTCCCGGTACCTTTTATTCGGAGTTTGGTGCTTGTTTCCGCAGAAACCGAGGTCGACGGCGAACTCCGAGGCGTCACCAATGGCGCCGCCGCGCTGTGCTTGGCTTCCGGCGGCCGGCCGCCGCCTGGTTCCCTTCCCCGCTGAATCTCGGCCGTTGGATCGGCCGTGGGCGGTGGAGATTAGAAAATACCCCTTCGGGGGGGTATTTTGTTAAAGAGCCCTCAAAGAATTCCAAAATAGAACCCGCGATCCTTCCGGTTCTGAAAGCTTATTCCGGTCGGCTGAAACCTAAATGCGCTTTCCAGTATTTACAGAAATGCCACTGATTTTGTAATGCTCATAAAATACTCATTTTAACTCCGTTTTTATCCATTCGAATTTCGTTAGATTCGTATTCACGAGCTCTACATGTTAGAATTATTTATTCTCTGTTTTGAAACTTTTAAATTTCCTGGTATTAATTAATTGATTATTTCTCTATAGGAAATCTTAGAAAATTCATAACTTCTACGTTTTAATTCCGTTTTTCGTGAACTTTACTTTTGTGTGATCGTAGCGCTGCGTAGAACATTTTGATAAACTTTTATCTTTGTTTTACCACTGTTTGGTGTATTGTTCTAATTATAGCTTGTTTGCTTCGTGTATGATTGTCTACATTGGAATGCGTGTTGTTGATTGATGATCGGTTATAGACGGTGAGCGATACGTCGGTGATCAAGGTCAATCTTTCGAAGGCCAGCAGCAGGCTCAGGAGAGCTTTGAGCAAGGCAAGTATAACTTGGGATCATCCTTGTTACCTATTCACTTAAATACACATATATATCATATGCATGCTATCACCTTGTCGACCTCAGCAAAATCATAGATGATTGTTACCTGTATTCCTTGCTACCTACTTGATATGCATTTGGTGTAGATGTGCTAGTGCTTGATATAATCCATGATCTTGTAAGATGATTAATAGCTATGCAATGAACATAAAAGAATGACAAATAACTGTATGAGATCTTGTCTGTACGTGATCACCTGGGATAACAGTGCAACCATGAGGGCTATAATGGCTCTAGCTTTAGCTCAGTATGAAGTCCTTTTCTAGCTTGTTAGAGGTTACCCGAAAGGGCGGAGGGGCTGAACCGTTTTGGGTATAGTGTGGCCTCTGTCTGTATGAGTATAGGCTGCGAGTCATTGTGCCATTGGAAGGGGGGCTCTATATCTGCGCGCAAAGGAAACCTTGCGGCCCTAACTTGTTAGACGAACTTTTGAAAGGCTTCATAGTGATCCCTGCCGACCTCCCTAGGAAGGGGGTTAAGAGATTAGCTACCTCGGGCAAAAGGGTAAATCATGACTCATGGATAAAGATGTACAACCTCTGCAGAGTGTAAAACTGGTATACTAGCCGAGCTCACGGTCAGGAGTGGCCTTGGGGACATCTACATTAAGATGATGAGCTTATTATGTTATTATGTTCATTTGATTATCGTTTATGCTATGAGTTAATTATGCTTACACTTGATCATGTGATTAATGGATTATTTATGCTACCTTGACAATTGCTATTTAATTATGAACATGCTATCCACCATTAAAAGCTAAATGCAGTCAAACCAGTGTCAGCTATTTGAGCCTCATGAACCCCTGGTTATACTTGTTGAGTACGATATGTGCTCACTCTTGCAATTTTCCAACACCTCAGGATATGATAATGAAGATGACTGGAATGAGGATTATCGCTATGAGTACTAGGTTTGGAGTCAACCAGTCAACAGTGTCCCTATGTGGAGCTTCCGTCGAGAGCGTTGTTTACTTTATGCTATCATTTTTGTATAAGACTATGTGATTTATTATGTTCCGCTATGTAATAAACACTGCAATGGTACTTTTGAGATTTGTCTACTTATGTGTGTGATTATTTCTGGAGCACATATGAGTCTTTTATACATTCTATATTGTTCTTAAAATATGGGTGTGACAGATCCCTGCCAGCTTCTCCCATGGTCCCAGCTGCCCTTTAATTTTGCGGGGGCCCTCATGGCCACCGGCCGCCCGTTCCGTCGTCCACACTCGCTCGCGTAGATGCCGACCCTCACTCCCTTGTCTGATGTGAGAACAAAAGACTTGACTTGAGTAGCTAATGCAGCTGGCAAGCATATTATCTTCATATGATTAGCGACATACACAACCTACCCTGCTGCTACATCCTTGAGAAACTACTCCATCCTTTGTTTTCTCGACTGCACTTGCAGATATTTTATATCAACTCAATCAACAATGTGGCTTGCTTCCTTGTCCTTTCCAGGGACCTCCGGTTCAAATCGAACAAACAAATCAATAAATGATGTTTTTAGGTGACAGGTATTTTTCAATTCGTTTACTCCTTTGTAGTATAGATAATTATGGAAGTGGTGAATAACTTTGTAGAAAATAAAATTATATCTAATGGTTGCAGATCACGAGAGCCTATAGATTTGATGGATAGATATTTCGTGAGAATTTCTAACACTAAACATTTTTTTTATCTAACGCGCCTTACGAAAATTAACATAGAGACTTCATTTGGTGCCGCCAATTATTAATTAAGATGCAAACGTACGAACGTGTTGTTCCAGCATTGGACAATAGCACCGTACTGTTGTCGTTGGACAATAGGGTGTGGTGGTCGTGGTCGTCGCCTCGTCGGCTTGTGTATGTTGCTCAGCAGTCTCCCATGGTCCCAGCACTTAAATTTTAGGGGGCCCTCACTCCCATCGTCCACGCGTTCGCGATGATGCCCACCCTAGTGTAAGAGCAACCACAATGTTGTCTGAAACCAGTCCATAGGAAGTTAAATATTCAATATCAGGTAGCTAAAACATTGTGGAACTGGTCTATAAGGTAGTCCATAGCTAAAGTCGACCATAGTCTTATGGACTGCCCATAAGCAATAAAAAATATTACTCTCTCTCTCTGTGTTTCAGTGTTTCTGCTCTCTACGTGCAAGATCTGCTCGGCCCAATCACCTCACCTGCACGTAGGAAGAAGCTGGCTGCAACTTGATTAATTTTTTAATATTTTTTATACCAAGAGAGGCTCATCTAATGGACTCACGTTGTAGCGAAATACATAGCTATGGACAACTGACACGGGACCCACCTTTATGGACCAACTAGTCCATATACATTGCCCTTGCTCTAAGAATTGAAGACTTTTAACTTGAGTAGGTAGTACAGCTGGCACACATCTCTATGATAATAAATATTCGATCAACAATAAAGCCAAATGTTTGGCTATAAGCCAAGTGATTAGAGCCAAGTTATACAATAAGTTGTCTCATACTTGTCTCTAAAATTTCTTCTCTTTTCTATTCCTTCTCACCCTACCAACTTATACATTCGTGCCCAGTTTGGTGCTACTGCTTACATAAGAGCCAAGGCCTTGTTTAGTTCACTCCAAAATCTAAAATCTTTTCAAAATTTCCTGTCACATCGAATCTTGCGGCACATGTATGGAGCATTAAATATAAATAAAAACAAAAACTAATTACACAGTTTGTCTGTAAATCTTAAGACGAATCTTTTAAGCCTAGTTACTCCATGATTGGACAATGTTTGTTAAATAAAAACGAAAGTGCTACCGTGTCAAAATCTAAAATCTTTTCGAATCTAAACAAGGCCCAAGCTACTATCTCTCTCCTCTCTTATCTCCTCCACATAAGCTTTAGCTTGGCTATAAGCCCATTAATATTGTACTTGCTCTTAGAAGTTATTTTAGACAAAGTTTGAGTCAAATATTAAAAAGTCAAATATTAGAAATATAAATCATTAATAACTTTTAAATTGTTGAGTTAGAAATATAAAAACTATATAAATAGATTTGTTTTAAAAAATACTTTTATAAAAAATATACATATATCATTTTTTTAAATATTTTTATAAAAATAAGAGGTCAAAGTTGTGTTTCCTGAAGACAATATCGCTACCCTCCACTTCTAAATTCAATACTGAGGAAGTACATGCTTGGAGATCTACGTAGTACATCCTTTGTTTTCGGCACTGCAGTTCACTCTGATGCATAGCTAGTCTCGATATATGTTTCATGAGAGTGTCATACATATTAAATAGGGTGCTACATAAGTGAAATTACTAATTTGGCATAGTCATTAAAATGGAGTTTTATTAGATGAGAGAGAAAGTTTCATCCCTATGAAACTAATGTGGCTCGGTTATATTACCTAGTTTATAGTCTTGGTAACTGTGTCATAAAATTATACTTCCTCCATACCTATTTTAATTGACGTTCTACACAACTTGAGCATTTTTAAAAAACTTGACGTCTAGCCATGCATGATACTGCTGGACCTATTTACCCCTGGCAAAAATGAGTTGTCACCAGAAATCCCGCTTGCATGCGCCAACCCACGCCCACCAGGGCCTCAGGCTGACCTAATCATTCTTTGGTTATCACAATTATATCATAAACGTTAAGAATTATGGGTATCGAGGGAGTACATTGACACTGACCTAATTGATTATGCAAGGGAGCAGGTTCCCAGTCTGGTCCCGAAACCCAAGGTCCGATCCGCAAACCCAAGGTTCCCAGTCTCCCCTCTTGCCCCCATCTCGCGTCCTCCGCTTCTCCTATGCCGATCTGATAACAACGGCTTCTTTCCTCACAATGCCAATGGCAGCTCTGACGACCCAGCTAGCTAACAACATGGTCGTCGCCCATGTTCTTGCCCGGTGAACAAAACGACCATGCATTCTCTCCCAGAGCGCACAGTACCTGAGCAAGCTAATAATAAGGTACGTAACTAACTTGGAATTTCCATTGCTAATTAATCTCCCCTCTTCGTCCCTATATATTTCAGTGCAATATATACATGTGGTCTATTTTCTATTGTCTAACGATTGGAATACAATGCCATCTCATGACACTAATTAAGCTAGATCTTAACTTTTGTGCTTGACTGACTGAGCAAAATTGCTTGCGTCGTATATACTACGCACACTATTTTTCATTCATGCATTCACCAGATATTGCAAACGGATTATATTGTTGGTCTGTTGTAGGTGCTTATTATTACTACTCCATGGTTTTGATGTTCCATTCCAACCTCAATGATGAAACACATGCTTCCCCTGTGAGAAAGGTGAGTCGGATGCATGCCTCATCCATCATGTCCTTCTCTCCCCAAATTAAAACCATAGCCTCGCTTGCTCCTCTCCATCTCCAACAGACAACAATAATAACGCTCTTATATTATCCGCAACTTCCGATCCGTCACACCGAAAACAACCGGAAATTCCAATAACCTACTAGTACATAATGATTCTATAGGTATACCAGCTAGGTCAGAGATTTTCCAGTATATATCTTACTTCGTATAAAAGTAGACAAATTTCATTGTCCGTCAGTTTTTACAGCGTCTTCGTTCTGTTTGATTTGAGCGTTTCTATCCATGGCCTTGTTTACTTCACCCCAAAAACAAAATCTTTTCAAGATTCTTCGTCACATCAAATCTTACGCCACATGCATGAAGTATTAAATATAGACGAAAATAAAAACTAATTGCACAGTTTACCTGTAAATCACGAGATGAATCTTTTAAGCCTAGTTACTCTATGATTATATAATGTTTGTCAAATAAAAACGAAAGTGCTAAAGTTTCGAAAACTTTTAAGTTTTCGGAACTAAACAAGGCCCATGTGTTCCGATTCTTTTTACTCCTCTGTTTCTGTTCTGTCCGATCTGAGTGCCCTGGTTTTTTTTAACTCCTGCTCCTTGTTACCTCCAAGGATTTTTTTTTCTGCCACCATTTTTTACCATTCATCTTTCTTTGCCATGTTCCAATAAACATATATAATAAATTAAAAAACAAATTACCCATCTTAAGGCCGTGGAGCACTTAACACTTCCCTAACAAACCAAAATTTGTACCAACAAATTACTCGTGCAATTCTTACTGGAAACATTTTTTTTCTCGAATACGCAGGAGATCTGCATATCATTATATTAAGAAAGAAAGAGTTTATAATACAACCAATGCACAACAAACGCGCTAGGTGATCGTTCTGTGGACCGATATTACATAAATGGATCAACCCTAATACGCTCAACGTCGAGTCCTCCCAGAAGAGCTTGCGCGCGCGTGCCCGTTCAACGCTGGGAACAACGCGTCCAGGCCCTCCACCTCACTCGACGACAAGGTCCTAGTACGCAGGGCGTCGAATATCCCTCTTGGCACAGGCGAATCCGGTGAGGTCGGTGGAGCGATCCCTAGCCGTCTGTTTAGGAGAACCTCGCCTCGCTTGGAGGCCGGGATGTGCGCCAACGGTTGGGCGGCAATCCAACTGCTCCTAGGCCGTACAGGCGGGGGCCTCCTGACAGCCGTCCTCTGTTGTGGAGGGGAGGCGATCAGGGGCGGTTCCTGCTCGACTCGTACCTTGTCAAGAAAGCTTGCAAGGCATCGAGCGGCGTCGGCGTCTCGTCCCCACACGCGACGTCAAGCTGACTCGCACGAGAAGGCATCAGCAGCGCCGACTCTGGCACCGTGGCTGAGACGGGGTTGTAGCCTCGCCCGACGTGGGCGCCGCGTCGCTGAAGCCAGACGTGGCTTGATCGGCCATCAGACCGTCCATCGGTAGCGAAGGGCCCGCCGCGGGGCGCCTCCGTGACCAGCACAACGAGAGTGTCTTTGAGGAGGCACGGCCTGCACAGGCGATGACGAGTCTGCTGTGCGCGGAGCAACTGTCACCGAGGAAGTAGCAACCTAGAGTAAGATACCGAACTCCTCAAGCATTGGGTCGATCCACACAGGTGGCATCGAGCTCCTGAGCGGTTCCATCCCCGCGAGGTCTGGCACAGGGGAGCCACGGGCTTCGATGGTAGTAGCAGCGTTGCTATTGCCGCTAGAGGTTGCAGCCCTCGCCAGCTTTCCTCATGGTTGTGGTGGTCGTCGATGTCGCCGTCTTCCCCCGATGCCCGCACAGTCCACGGTGACCTGCACAGGCCCCCCGCGCAAGTCGAGCTGCGGGACACATGCTAGGGTGCCACAGCATGCCTAGGGCGTTTGTAGTCCCTGGCAAGGTGGTGGAGACCGTGACAACGTAGGCAGTGCCGAGGTAACCGGCAAGTCGCTACTTGGTGAATAGCGGATAGACAGTTGAAGCATCTCCCAAAACGCTCCGCGGGGATCTTTCGAGGCTACTGGAACTGCAACTGACCGGTGCGAGACACAACCGAGGTGGTAGCCGACCCCATTTGCTGTCGTTGGAGTACCTCCCGCCACCCGTCGGCGTCAAGGGCGGAGATCCGACAACGGCGGCGCTGGCGAGGGGTGCGACCCTCCACAGACCATACAGGTAGGCCACACAGCAACTGTGGACGCGGCCTATCACACCACCTCCGCCCACGACGTCTGAGGCGCTGACGTGCCGGGATATGGCCCTCCAATGGTTGAATGGGCATGCCATGCAAGCTGTGGACGCCGCGGCCGACGCCGCTTCCCACCTCTTCGGCCCGGCACCACGCCAGCATGGCCCGAAGATGAATGTCTGGTGTGCGTCAAGGGTGGCTCGGGCCGCGGCGGCAGCAACGCACGACGAAGCGCATCCGGGTAGGAGATTGGCGCCATGTGTGAGTCGGGGGCGTCAATGATGTCCTCGTCCGCCCAACGACGGGCCTTAGACCGACCTGCCCCCGGATGGAAAGGCTTGTTATATAAGAAAGGCCAATGGTCCAACTAATCAGACACTAAACTGAAATGCTGAGAAGTTTGCTGTCCAGTGCGCCGTAAATGAAATTGTGTTTAGGTTATATGCATGGACTAGGGTAATACCCAACGAGAGTGCCTACATAAAAAAATTGAGGTACCTCTCCCATCATAACAATCAATGGAATGACCAGTTCTTGACATGTCGATGCATAACTCCCTACTGACTTGATCAGAGATTTGAATTACACATTATATGGGCTTCAAATGAATCCCAAAGAGACTACTCTAGAGCACCTTGATATTTAATTTAATTGTACCATACATGGACAACATGAAAACTAAAATTATGATATTTATGAGAACATGTGTCTATGCTTTGCAACGAGAGAAAAAATTTATAGAGGCTGACTGGCTAATTATCATCCCGTGTCATATGGACGTTGGTTGCTATTTGTTTTCCTCCTGAGCATCTCCAACAGTTTGTTATTTCTCATTTGCCAAATCTTGTGTTTTAGCAAGTTGTTATAATTATTTACCAAGTTGAAAAGAGGTCATCTCCAACAATTTGCTATATTTCACTTGCCAAATAAAAAAAAAGATGGCTCACCAGATTCGGTTGTTGACCGGTACCTCGATGCCTTCCCTTCACCGCGACCCTGGTTCTTCCCCTTCCATCGCATGAACAGGTCACCTGGCGCCTTCCCTCCCTTCCCGTCGCACCGCTGCAAGACCTCCTCCCGTCGTGCCACAGGAACTCCGTCGGGGCCGGCTCGTTTCGTCGGGATCGACCCTAACGAGCATTTCGTATACTTGAAGAATATATTGACGCACATAGACAGATTAGAAACAAGGAGACACATCAACAGTTGAAAAGAAGACCTTATCGAGCACCTATAGAACCATCATCCAGATTTATACTCCTATGCTATATGAATTTATATGGTATATACATTTATAGATTGAACAATTATATGTAATCGGTTTATTAGCTATGATTTTTATTACCTATATATTTATATTTCATCAGATGTAATCGGTGAACCATTGCAATGATTTCATGGTCCATATTTCATCAATTTTTTATTATACTTTTCTTGTCGTATCTATGCCTGAGCTCTAATCAGCAGGAGCGTGGAGCTCTGTCCCATCAGCTGTCATAATCACCAGGCCATCATCGACGCTCCGTCCTTTGGCGCGTGGAAGTGGATGCATGCGGTGTGCGGGATATGGGCCGGGAAAAAGCTCCGACAGACGCGGGTGAGTGATGGCAAGCCGGATACACGCGTGTAAATATACGCGCGCGGCTCGCATGGATAGCAAGTGGGATGAGATGGCAAGCAAGTTTAGCAAACTGTTGGAGAACATTTTTTCTATGTTTTGCTAAATTTTAAAGTTTAGCAAGTCATATACCAAATTGTTGGAGATGCTCAACGCAGAGTATTTCTGATATTTAGCACTAATATACATTCCTTTCTTAATTAGGCTGACGAAGCCACTATGCTCGATCGTATCTAGTGGGAGGTGCAAAGAGGATCTAGCAGAGATGGAGCAGCGATATCGCGTGACTGCAGCGACGGGAGCCTTGGAACCCGTCATAAGCAAGCTCACTAACTTGCTGGATGACCGGGCCGAATTTGCTCATCTCGAGAGGTGGCGAGAAGACATCCAGTTCGTCAAATCACGGCTGAGCTCCATGTACTCTCTCCTTCTGACGATATGGGACAGGGAGGATCTTCGTCTTGATTCCGCGTGCAACGAATGGATGGCTGACGCACGGAAGCTGTCCTACAGTGTTGAGGAAGACATCGACAGCGGCGTCTTTGCCGACAGCTCCGCCTTCACACAGCCTAAAACCGACGCAGTAAACCCATTCGAGAAGCTGAAGAATGAGGTGCAAAAATTGATCAACCGGTGCTCGGAGGACTGGAAGACTCTGGGAAGAACCATCTCGGAGCATCATCAGCCAGCTGAGCCGAATGTTGACCCAATCATGTCTGAATTTATCCACAACGATGCGTCGGAGCTCGTGGAGATGGATGAGAAGAAATATCAACTCATTAGATTGCTGGAAGAGCACCACACTGTATGCATTGTAGGATTTGCAGGGATGGGCAAAACCACACTTGCTGACCAAGTGTACCAAGGAATCAGAAAGAAATTCAAAAGCCATGCCTTTGTTTCATTGTCGAGAAGGCCAAACGTGACGCGAGTTTTGACAAGTCTTTGTACTCAAGTCATGGTGTCTGCCATCACTAAGAGGTATATATGCAACTTTTCATATTCAGTGTCACACAGCCTTATGTCTTCGTCTCCTTGTTTCTGTTACAGTTAATAATACGTACAGACCAACAAATTTGTGTATGCAGAAAAGTAGTAACCAACAGTCTAGCTGACACGGTTGCATTGGAATGGGGCAGTCATTATTCTTCCTTCATCAAAGCCATAAAAGATATACTCTGCGAAGATGTACTCCGCAAAGCTAATGACGAGTATGCATATAGCACAGCCCTTGCTTTTTCAACCTATACTGCTGTTCTTTTTTATTACATGTCATATTAGGTTTGCCCTAAATCAAATATTAGCAACTTTATTAACCATCCATTTCCAAAAAATCCTTATAGGTTTGACCTATATAACTTTTCTTGAAATTGATGGTTCAAGATGCAAATGTTTGACTTCGGACAAATCTAATAAGATATGTTAATAAAACTTAGGAAATATATTTTAGAATGAGGTTGTAACAGAGTATACCTCCTGAAACTGTTCGCAGGCAAAAGAAAGACACAGAAACTTTGAATAAACTGCAAGAGGAAGAAAATATACTCATCAAGAACATAAAGGGATTCTTCGGAAGGTATGGAATTTACGGCATGTGCAGTTACCCAATACGACACATGCAACAGTATAGTTCGTCTTAGGGGTGCAAATAGCTGAATCTTAATGAGGGCACTGAGCCTGTTTAGTTATTTTGTTTGAATATGAAATCACGATTTTGTTAAGAAACATGATTCCTAGTTCAAGGAATGATAGATATATTTTCTGAAAACTTGATCTGTTAAAGATTCTGACTTACAAATAAAACTAAAGTAACCTATCTTATCTTACTATAACTAATTCGGGACTCCAATAGACACCTTACGTTCTAATTTATAAAAACAAACTACCCACAGGTACCATTATAAATATAGAATGAAGTAACCCTCTCATCTTGACTCTAAATTACCCACTTCGACAGAATGAAACATAATTAAAAGTAGCCTTAAAACGTATATCTAACTTATCCACTTTTATTGTTATAAAAGATAGTACTAAATAATCCTCTGAATTAGCATCAAAATTACCCATGTATACCATTACGAAAGATACTTCCACCTAACCTCTACATTTGTACCTTTGCTATTATGAAATAGGTTAATATAATGTACTAGCTTTTAATTTTTAACAAAATTGCCCATATATGTTTTTATATAAAATGAACAAAAATATCTTATTCTACATGTATATGCTTAAACTTTTATGAAAACTAATCCAATATCCATAAAGCATGTTATATATATATATATGTGGAATGATCATATACTTCGTCTACATACATTTCGTCCGATCATATACACCCTAAATTTAGAGATATAGACATGGGAGTAGCTACTCCTAAGAGTACGAAGTAATTTCCTTATATCATTATGTTGTGTTCATACTTGTTTGTCGAGTATATTTATATACGACTCATATTAAGATACTCTAGATCTTACCATGCTAAAAATTCAAAGAAATCCATATTTTTTTAATATATTACTAAAATACCACTGTTGTAGTATATATAATAAGTATGACCACATAGTCCATGTATTCTCACATATATCTATGGACATTTTGTGTGATATGTTTTTAGTTGAAATGTACGCTTAAGTTTTTATATATATAGTGTAGATAATCTACAAAGCACGGTAAATTTGCATCAAATTACACACCTATTGTTATGATAGATAATCTATGTATTTCCATATTAATTAAAAATTTTGTCATTATTTAAGAAGCTAAAAAATCTTATGGAATGTACCTCTACATTTTCAACATTATCGATTGCAAAAAATGTATAAATAACGTAAAAGAAAATATATGTTTCTATATTATCCACTTGTATTAATATTAATATATTAACATTTGACTAAAGCTACATACATGTTGTACCATCTTGTAGATCAACTTTGCATGCCTGAATATAAGATTAATATATAGGTTATATTTTAGCTATCATGAAAAATATTTCCTTAATAGTTCATATTCTAATCATGCTAAAAATTATATAAAAAATATTTTGATATCCATGATATGTAGTTTATATAAGTTGTTACTTTAGATATATTATACATTTTAAAAGAATATTTGACATATTTATATATATTGATAGCCATTACTGCACATGTAGTTTCTTGATCAGGAATTCAAATTCTTGAAAATAAGGGTTAGTGCGCATCATAGGTGTCGGTGTTTCATAAACTGGACTAGTAAACTTATATGATTGCCGCGCTGGCATCTAATAGACACGAGGATTTATACTGGTTAAGGCCGAAGCCCTACATCCAATCTTAGAGATGTTATTCTTGCTTTGAATGTTGTGAAGTTCTAAAAATGGGGTGTGCAAGAATGGTGAAAGAGGCGGTAAAACCTATGCTTGATGAGGGACAGCTCGACTGGAAGCTCTAGGAGCCCTACAACTATGTTGGATGAATGGAAATGGTAAGAATGTGTGTGCCTTAGCTGCCCTTATATAGAGTTCAGGGCTCGGGCTATTACAAGGAGGAGATCCTAGCTAACTTGGCTTGCAAGTTGCACCATCTTCTGATGCACGTCCTGGCATGGCTATTGTCATGGTCTTGTGGCCACGTTGCACCAGAGTCTGACATGGTGCTACTGTGCCGCTCATGGCGATACTATAGCCGTGATTGTAGTTCGTTAGCCTTCGTGCAACGTGGTGTCCATCGTTGTATCCTAGTTTCCCGAGGTGTCGTGCAGGAGTTGGTAGCCACCTCGGGGTCGTTGGTTGCCTGGTCATCTTGGAGCGCTGAGGGCCACGATCCCGATCGGTGAGGTCGTGGCTCCCAACCAGTCTAGATGGCCTTTAAGTCAAGGCCTTAATAGTGGATCCCATCCCGTAGTGGGTGGGGTCGTACGCGTGTCTTGTTGGTCCGTATATGGATGGTGGGTATCGTACCCATCATCACCACCGTGCGGTGTTGTCTTATTGATGCAACGTGGCATATGGATGACATGTGACCGAGCCAAGGTGACTGATGTCACCTCAATTCTTGCTGGGTTAGTGCGTCATGCTCACTCTTGTTAGGGCAGGCGTGTTTGGCTACACTCGACGGCTTCTCATCCCTTTTGGAGGTCATGACGAGGGAGAGGTCATGCATGTGTCGAGTGTTGCATGGCTAATACAGGAGAAGGGGTCGTGGCCAACCCTGGCCTAGGCGTTGGCCTAACGTGCTTGGCATATCTAGGCCTCAGTCATTTGGGCTTTAGCTAGCTAGTGTATTGCGGGCCGCGTGTGGCTTGCTACCTAATCGATGCCTTCAGATACCATGGGTTTACAACCCTAACAACAGGTGACCATACTTTTTGTTATTTAAGGTTCCTTTAGAGTAATAGTTATTATAAAGCTTAGGTATTAATATCTTCTTGAGATTAGTACCATTGCTCCATCTTAAATCTTACTTCAAGCTCTACCACTGATCTTATGCAATATGGTGCTTGTTTTAAACTATATTTTATGTCATAATTGCACTTAAGTGTGCAATCTATGGCCTAGAATTATTATTTTTAGAAATGACAAAAGTAGAGTTCATGATAGATATTAGAAGCACAAAAGTTTGAACTTTTTGTGGAAAAAATGTAGCAATTAACAAGATTAAAACTGAGAGATAAAAAAATTTATTATGTCATATAACATGGGCTGCAACAAGACTCACTACAGTTTAAGCTCAGGTATCAACCGAAATTCATATTAAAGACATATAGATCTAACATGCTATGGAAAAAAGCTATGAATATGGATGAAAAACATAGTTTAGCAAATGATAAGTTTATCACAACAGGATTGGAACTATAGAGTATCTGTATTATATATCTATAATATTAGAAGATAAACAAAGAAAAACCATATGATTTACGATGGACTAGTAATTTAAAGCGGAGGGGAATAACGCCATACTGTCTGCTAATACTACTGGCAGGGAAGTAACTGGAAATACACAGCTTCAGGGCACCGGTGCAGAAGACAAACTGATCATGTCTGTAGCAGTATTTTTCTTGAGAAAAGGTTTGCATACTACGAAATCTGTACGCACTAACCACGCATGCATCTTTTTAGTTGAGCTTCTTGTTTGCATAATCAAGCTACTTATATATACTTTTTCGTGTGTACGTTGACACCATATTAAGTCCCAAACTATTCGCAGAATGGAAAGCACGCGTTGATGATCACAACAAGTATCTGAAGAAAATCATATCGAAACTTCTTGAGGATAAAAGGTAAAGTAAAAATGCTATTTCTGATATATACGTCATATTAACATACCACGCATGATTCTGTCTAGAACTCAAGAGATTGGGTCTTTTCCTGCATATACTCATGGTGTCAATAATGTTTCCATGCATCATCATACCTTTTAGATAGGTCCTTTTCTACAAATATATGCGTCGTGTAATGCCACCACATGTACTCCCTCCGCTTTAGTTACTGGATCAATGTTTTTAATTTAGTGCTACTAGATATAAACAAGATATTTGTTGACAACTTTGTGGAAAACCGGTTATGTCGGTTTCAAAACCGGTTAGGCTGGGTTTGGAAAAAGTTCCCAGAATGCAGAATGGATTTCATGATTGAGCTTCTCTTGTTGAGACGATGGAAAAACATATATAGAACGTTTAATTTGGACTTGGGATGAAGTAATTTTGACTATAGGAAGAGTCACCCTCCCAGAGCCAGTTGGACCGGCTTTGCCCTATTGCTTGGCTGAAATAGAAATCTGGTTAGGCCGATTGTGACGGCCTAATATAAGATTGGGTTGTATTTTCATGTGTTCTGCAAGAGATTTGACCCATCACGAGATAAGAGTACCCTCTCAGAAGTATAAAGGGGCCACAACGGGTCGAGTTACCCTAATTACAGAAAAAACAATCTAATCCCTACCTCTCTACTGCCCCTAATCTCTTTCAACCTCAAAGTTGTTGTTCATTGTCTGATCCGATGATCAAGGATGGTGTCCTAGGCTTGCTAGCAAACCTAACACAACGCATGGATGTCCATGGCATGATGGAGTCCCTCCCGGACGGCAGGTTTGGTAGTTCCTTTACTAGTTTTCCCAGAAAGTAGTCATTCTTCATCACATAACCACCACAATTGGTTATCCTTTACTGGTTAGCTGGTATACATCACTGTTATTCACCACATAAGCGTGATGGCTATCATTCCATGGGAAAAACTAGGGAATTTCTGATCTGCCCAAGGCTAACACATGCCAAGCACATCGACAAGCTTGGAGGTCAAGTCACTCCAAGGATATCTGGTGTCGCCATATATCTATGCGATAGGAGAGTCATTCTATTATGCTTTCCATATAACATACCAGAAAAAACATCTGTTAGCCAATCAGATCTAGTGTAGCCTACACCTTAGACAATATAAAGAGGGGTAGGGGCCTCCCGAATGGGATGCCATCAACTAGCGCATAGCTACAATAAGTAACCCCTATAACCGAGCAAACGAATACAGAGAGTTACTTCAAACTAGATGTGGAGCAACACGTGCCTGAACCAGTATTATCTCGGTATCTTGTGTGTGTGAATATGTTGATAGCTATTTCTAGAGATAAATCTCCATCTCGAAATGCCGCTAGATGTTCTACAAGTTGGCCAACGTCCACTGCTAGATCGACACCAGCATGGTGCTCCCACCACCTGAGCACAAATGGTACTACATAGAAATGTTGTTCCGAATCTAGAATGCTATGATGTCCTTCCAGATGGAGCTGGAGCACCTCATCAGCCGAGAGGTGCTGCAACGCACCATCCTCGGGATCCTCTTAAGGAATGGCTTAGAGTATGACTCTGATGATGTCGACTACTACTCTCCATCTTACGAGTACTTCCACATCCTGCAGGCTCGGTAGGCAGACCTAGAGGCAGAGTTCTAGTGGCAAAGGGAAGTGATTGCATAATAGCAGGCCACCTGGCCCACCACCAATGACGATGACTGCATGGGGGCTCCCAACTTGTTGCACTTCCCTCGCCTAGCCTAGAACATGGCAGCCACCATCTACCGCCTCGACGACATCTATGACACACAGGATCCAAAGACCAATGAATGACATCACGAGGCAAAGTAGGTCGAGTGCTCGGTAACCTAGCACCATGTTGCCTCCTCTAGGCCATCATATCCAATGACCATCATCAACAGGGACCACTCTGACGCACATTCCCTGCCAACATGATAGGACAATGGTGATACCTCCAACAACAGCTCTGACCACCCAAGGCCCAAGGGTGCCAAACCCCAATAGGAGCAAAGGCATGAGCATTTCCCTTGTTGTCTGCCCATGTCCAACTGGATTGATGATGTCCGTGATGTGCACAACACCATTGAGGCCAAGCACCATGCTCGAGCTGAGTCATGGACACCTAAGTGGTATGAAGGGAGCCCTGCCAAGACCAATGTGGCCCTCTAGTGTTCGGTGCCAGGATCTGGGTGCCCTCCTACCCTATGTGTTTCCAACCACCAATGCACATCACTAAGTATGACGATGAGACCAACCCTAACCACTAGCTCAAGGACTACCGCCTCGCCATGTGGGTAAGGGGCTACTAAAAACTTCACCATGTAGTACCTACCTTTACTTCTAGGATCACCACCCAAGAGGTCATCTTCATCCATCCAATCCTCCATCCTTTGCTTCCTAGCTTTTTGATGCAGATCTTGGATGGCCATTGACTCTCCCTTAACTATACATGAAAAGGAAACATATATCTAGCATCAAACGACCTTTAGTAATCCAAAATCAGCCAGGTCGAGACCCACTAGGGGACCAAGATTGATTGAAATAGTTTTCCCATCCCCTTTGCCAAGTTTCTCTTCTACCTCCAGACTATCATGAATTTGTTGTTGCAGTTGATTCTATGGTTTGGAGATAGGGCTTTTGAACCATCCTCATGCTTTTTTAATGTTGCTTCTACACTTTGGCATGCAATAGCCATATCATCCCGATGATCGTCCTTTGAAGCCCCCACCACCACCACCACTGAAAGAGATGATTCATAATATCAGTTGTAGCCAATTCTTTTGCCAGTTTAATCCCTCCTTGGATTGAAGGTTGATAATCAGGAGGGTCCAAATCCAAAGCTCTAGGAGCAAGAATCAAACGCCTTGAATTCTTCTTTGTTGCCATCACGCCCTCCTGAATAGAGAGATATGTATCCATAGTTTGAAGACCCGACCGACGACTAGCCGCATGATCCCCATGGCCGCCATTGCCAAGCCCTGTAATGTCCTTGCACGACCGCTAAATTCTAGAAATCCTTATCTCGAAACCCAGCCATCCCCCCTCCATGGGAGAACAAATGTCTCTGTTTCCATCCTCAGAACACTGTAAAGGATTTCCACATTCTCTATCCTCTAGCAATCTCGGAGCACAACCAAATCTGATGATGGAGTCCACTTGACTTTGCTCGGCAACCGTGACCCCTTCGAAGGATTCGCCGAACACGAAAATGCCATAGTCCCAACTAGAGAGCTCGGACCGAGAAAACGAGAGAATTGCAGAAGGAGGATTACCAGACGAGCACGGTCAATCGGAGCCGCATTGCATGTAGAAGAAGACTCCCACCTTTTCTGGACGAAAGTTGTCTAGGATCATCGGTCGATGCAACCTCTCATGGTGATGCGAGTCACCCTTCGAGTCACCCTCTCCAAGATTCCCTCGTTTTGTTACCTATATGCTATGTTCTAAGTCTCGCCCTTATAAGAATGCTGCATTTGCTATTTTAACTGTGGGTACTTATTTAGAAGGCATAACAATCTAATGGCTATTGTTTTCAATGATTAATTGATTATTAGAGTCTAGGGAATTGATGTCAACATATTTCTTATTTTTGTGAGAATTTCTAAGTTTTACATTTTGTTAACGTCCCTTATAAGGATTAATGTGCAGGCTCTATTTAAGGCATGCATTAGAGTAATACTAGGATACCTAATAACTATCATCTCACCATTCTCATTTTAACTTTTAGGTACCTTGTCATAGTCGATGATATTTGGGATTGGAAAGACTGGGAATGCATCAGAAACGACACTCTTCCAAAGATTAATAATTCGGGAAGTAGAATAATCAGTACAACTCGTTATAAAGGTATAGCTGAGAAATATCAGATGGACAATAATTCATTTGTCTATGAAATTGCGGGTCTTTCTCCTGTTGCCGCATCAGCTTTATCAAAAAGGGTACTTATGAAATCTGGCAAGGTCAATAACTTTCAATGTGACATAAATGGGCCGTGTTCTTCTATCGCAAAGGTGACCAGTGGTATGCCCTTGGCAATAATTTGTATGTCTTCAGCAGTGGCTGAGCAGCTATCAGTACAAGACGGACAAGCACTTGATCACAAATGGTTTCATGTCGCTGAAAGCCGAGCATTGGAAGGGATTTTAACTATTCCTGGTTTGAGACCATTTGTAGAGAGCTTCAGCCATGTCTACCATGAGCTTCCTCTCCATCTGAAGACTTGCCTCCTGCACTGCTGTATTTATCCTCCTCATCACATCTTTGGAAGGAATGATCTCATACGGATATGGATTGCTGAAGGATTTGTTCAGGAAGAGGAAGAAGCCCAAAGCTACATTGATGAGCTTATAAACAAGGGTTTCATTTGGCCTTACTCATCCACCACCATAACGGAAAAGGTTGTGAAATATGAAATGAATGTCATGATGCTGCACTTCCTTATTAAGTGCAAATCACATGAAGATTACTTCCTTGCATCTCCAGATTGTTGGTCTGATCTCTCCCGTATACCAGCCATACCACCAGTCCGTCGGTTATGTATTCAGTGCTACCATTATAAAGTGGACATTTCAGATCAATTACATATGTCAGATATTCACATTCTATATGTTTTTGATTACACGTGGATATCTTCCTTGAAGCATTTTGAACACCTGCAAATGCTGTACCTTCATGGAGGTCACTTAACTAACGCTGATCTGGAGGATATTTGTGGGCTGGTCGGGCTAAGATGGTTGAGCCTCCGGGTGGAACTAATCAATCTGCTCCCAAAAGAAATTCAGAGACTGCAGAATTTGAAGACTTTAGATGTAAGTAATACAGGAATCTTGGGTCTCCCAAAAGAAATTGGGGAACTGAAGTGTTTGGAGACTCTTGATGTGAGTAACACAATGCTCACAGAGCTACCCATGGAAATTTGGAGACTGCAACAAATGAAAACTCTTGATGCAGGAGGCACACATATCAGAGAAGTTTCTAAAGAAATTGGAAAATTGGTAAAATTAGAAACTCTGGATCTGAGGAGCACAATGATAACTGTGCTACCCAAGGAAATCGGAGAGCTGCTGTGTTTGAAGACATTGAACCTCCGTCACACGTTTGTCAGAGAGTTACCCAAGGAAACTGGAGAACTGCAGCATTTGGAAACTCTAGATGTAAGTGGCACAATGCTCAAAGAGCTGCCCAATGAATTATTGGGGAAACTGATGAAACATTTGAAGACTCTGAATATTAGTAGCACCTTGGTCAGAGAGCTACCATGGGAAGCAGGTGGGATTTCAAACACACTCAGTGTGCTTGTCGAAGACAGTGACCCTCCTAAAGCGCTGACGTTGCTCAACAAGGACGTCCGCAGACCTTGGAATGAAGGTACTTCTTCAGCAGAAAATTGCAGAGACAAACTATCGATCACGGTATTTGATCATTTTGGATCAAGCAAGGAACCCCTACCATTTGCGAGATTTAAGATCGGTGAAAGACATATAGGTGTCCCGGAGTTGGTTAAAACTCACCTAAGGAATATTTGTTCCTTAGAAATCAGTGTCTGGAAGCTTGAGAAGGAGGACTTCAAGTTTCTGGGGGAGATGCCCAAACTGCATGCTCTTGCACTACAACTTGAATTGCGCACACGAGATCCTATTACAATCACTTCCACAGGATTTCTAGAGCTGGAGAGTTTCTCCATTGATTGCCGAGCGCCGCGTATAACCTTCCATGAAAGAGCCATGCTTAAGCTGAAATATCTTAACTTCAAGTTTTATGCTTGCCTACCAACTGAACACCCTATGGGCATCAAACACCTCCAGAGCCTCAAAAGTATCACCTTCCGATGTGGTTCCCCGAGGTATGGAAGCGACGCTCCAGGCATCAATGCCGTTATTAACGAAGTGAGAAAACAAGCCCAGGAGAACCCCAACAGGATCACCTTCTGCGTTAACGACAATGAACAGGTTTACCCAGAGAAGGCTATAAAGCTTTTTGAAGAAAATGGTGAAAGTACCATTATTATCGATGGTGCTGGCAGCAGCAGTGCAACTGGCGTGGAGACAAGCCTTTTTTCTAATGATACTGACGAGGAGGGAAAGATTACTTCGGTCGGTCAGTAGGTATTACCCGTTTGGCTACTTGGAGTGAATTCACAGGTATGTTGTTTTCTTTGCCATTATGTCATTTCCTTTGTTGAGCTGTATTTATTTTGTTTGGCATCAAACCATCAAGGAAACTAACCATCTTTTCAATAATTAGTAAAAGTTGGGGGGTCACAAGCATAGCTACTTTTTATTGACTGGGCTGCTACTACTATCTTTTGTTTGGCAATTTAGATCACAAGGAACGACATGTCACTTAATAAATGTCATCCAAAACTTTTTGTAGGTTCTTTTCATGGTGACACAGTGGCGACGATTTTGCGCTCTCTATTATTGCAGCACTCTGATGAAGGCTAATAACAGATTCTTGACCCTGCAAGCTACTAGAATCAAAAGCCATGCAGTTCTTTGCGGCCAATGGATGATCTATTTTTTTACTGTCTTGGACTTCACTTGTGAACCTGTAATAAGTTTAAATTCTGGGCGTGTCGCTGTAATAAGCATGGACTGATGCTCCTTCTTAGAAGGGTGATGCTGGATTTTTGCATTGTCTAAATAAAGTGGTCGATGTTACTGAAAACTATGACATCATGAAATAGCTTAATCTTTTACTAAGAAAGAAAGACTAAATGTTGCTGTGGCAAGTATATATTCATCATTTTGCTAGCTTACATCAGACATTTACATGGGGACCATCTCTTCAGAATTCAATGTCCAATAAAGATGAATGAAGTGATTCATTCCTTTATAATTAGTAAACACCATATTTTCTCAGTCACTTGAAGACGTGAAGCGAGTTCATGTGTTGGAACTTAATTGTCATTTTCGTTTCCTCATACGTATCTGATTCTTTTACTTCTCATGCCATTTACTAGTCCGCGTGTACTTTACATGCCAGTCTTTTCAGAATATCGTTCTCGTACTTGAGCAGCCTCATCAATGATTAGAACACCAAGAGTAGTCAGGACGATGTCATGTATGTACTAGGAACTCTGCTGAGTTTTGAGGATATTGCGGAGACGATGCGGTTCGGGCCGATTTCAGTTTGTTGGATGCTTACTGCTAGGTGGTCCTGGGCCCGTTAGTGGGCCTTTGCAGGAGTAAGTCTTCCTCGTGATCTCGCTGGCCCAGCCCCCCAATCAGGAAGCATTGTGTTGCACCTCTGCGGTAACCACCTCATGTATATGTAGTCTGGACTAGATTAGATACGGACGGATATCATCAATATTATATTTATTTTCATATTTCTGGTCGGATTCAGATTCGAATACGGCCGATAATGTCAATCATGTCGGATAAAATACAATTAGATGTCAACATCATAAATATACGATTTAAATATCCGGATACGGATACAGTATCGAATGTTGAATATTCAGACTCGGATACGGACGGATCTAAACCCCTCTAAACGTCTCGAATACGGTCGGAAAATATCCATACTGTTTTCATCTCTAGTTTGGACAAAGGCAGGTGAGCTGCAAACTGGTCATAGATTAGGGCCTTGTTTAGTTCTAAATTTTTTTGCAAAATAAATACTGTAGCACTTTCATTTATATTTGATAAATATTGTCTAATCATGGACTAACTAGGCTCAAAAGATTCAGTAAATTACACACAAACTGTGCAATTAGTTATTATTTTTATCTATATTTAATGCTCCATGCAGGCGCTACAAAATTCGATGTGATGCGAAATCTGTTTTTTTTTGCAAAATTTTTTGGGAACTAAACAAGGCCTAGCTAGTTGAGTTTCTTGCAGTGAAACTTATTCATTCCGGTTCAAGTACTCGACTTGGTACGGGTGCTCGCATAGATTTAACGGCGCTATACTTTTAGTGGTAGGTGACGTCCCCATCGACAGCGAGACATCTATGGTGACTTCGTGAATCTTGTGATGTTATGACTCAATCCTTCTGAGATGCTCGTAGGGGTAGGATTTGTGTACATATGTTATAGGGGTGACTGTGCCTGCATTAAAGTGTTTGTGCTGAGTAGTGATATGGGTATATCTCTTTACTACAACATTAATATCAATTTTGATCGTAGAGATAAGTGTTGGGATCTCCGTGGAACATAGCGTACATAAAACACGAAATAGAAAAAACACAAGATTGGAGTTGCATGTCGCTTGCTATCATACATGACCAGAAAATGTAGAAAAGTCTCCAATGGTCCATATTTGGATACAACACAAGAGAAACTTAGAACATAGAGATAGACATGTAGAAAAGTTTCCAATAGATTAAACCTAGAAGTGAAATTCACCGGCCAGCAGTCCTCTAGGTTATCTAAAGATATTAAATTGGTCAGTACAGTTCCACCATTTTTGTCACCCTGAAGCTGTAACGGTCTCATCTCATTCTAAAAAGATGTTTACCTAACCATCCTACGTAGCAAGTCAACTCAGTACTTAGATTTGGCCTACAGGACCCACATGTCAGCGATAAGACTTCACCTTAAAAAAATCATACCGTTAATTTCATACGACCTTGTAAAAACATGATTTGAAAATTTTATATAGGATCTATGATTTTATAGTTTTGGTATTTTTTTCATTTGAGATCATTAATATTTAAACAAATTAATATAAACAACATATTAATCACGTAGCAAGGCTTGTTGCCTTACTAGAAAAATATATGTTCCTTTTATGGTGTCGGATAAAGATACTTTGTATATGAAAATTGTAGGTCTCAATGAGATCTATAGCTTTCTAGTTTGAGATTTGAATTATTCACTTGAGATCATTATGATGCTTAAAAGTACTCATAATTTAAACTTTTAGTGGCATATTAACCGTGTATCAAGGCTTGTCATCCTAGAAAAATCATTCTTTTATGATGATAGATAAAGATACTTTGTATATGAAAATTGTAGCTCCTGATGAGATCTACAAATTCTGAATTTTGAGTAAAGTCATGTGAGGTCATTAAGATGTTAAAAAAATGTAAATTTTCAGCAGCATAGTAGTCACATACCAAAATTGACTCGTTGCTTGAGTGAAACCCTAAACCCTAAACCTTAGAGGCGGGGTGCGTGCGAACATTGCCATAAATAGCTGCTGACCTGCTGTGCCCTTGATACCTATTTCGACCAGATATGGTATAGGATTTACTCTGTTTGGTGCGTACTAATTTTGCCATAAATCGCTCTGCTGGTGTCGTCATGCACATGCTTTTCTGCCAAGATCGTACAGAGGCACATGTGCTCGCCGCAATGTGGTCACGTTCCCACATCTGCCCATATGCCTCTAGATTCTTAACAAATTACTATGGAGTATATTGGATTCACTATCCTGTCTGAGCTTAAAAATGTAATTCTTGGATGTGCATGCTCATGATGCTTGTGAGTAGACGAATTTCGTACCTATAACCAAATTAACGTAGGGAAATAGGGAACATATATAGCAATTTTTGGACGCAACAGAGTATGATAAGGGAATGTAAACAACATTATTTTAATGTTGCCATACATAACTATGAACTACTTCCACTATTGAATTTAAACAGCATGGTTCTAAACCGCTTTACCAAGTTCTTTGCAAAAATGGGGACTTAAATTTTTAGTCTAGTCTGATAGAAGAATTTCTTTGGTTTAGAATCTTCAGAATTGAGGGTGGTTAACGCATAAGATTTTAAGAGGAACAATGGCCTTTTGCTAGATACGATGACCCAGCATGAGCAGTAGCTCTATTTGTATAATATGGTGATCCCATTCGGCTGGTAGTTTGAGCGCTTTTGCAGTAGTGTGTGTGGCTGTTCTTCCTCACCAAACACTCTGCATACAACAGCATCCAGCTGGCTTTCAGATGTTATGAAGACAATGGAGCATGTCGGCCATGGTGGAAAGACCAAAATTCCCCTGAGTTTTTTTTTTCGAGACCTACGATTATAGATATATATATATATATGCTTACAAACACGAGCGCACACGCTCATCTCTATTACAAGAAAAATATGAGAGTTGGTCTTATCTTTCTTGTTACGCCCGATTTAACCTATCAGGCTTGTGCCAAGAGTCCCGCCTCGCCTGTACATCATGCTTGTGTGGGGTCTCCTAGGGATGTGGTGCTATCATATTGCCGCACGCTCAAGGCCATTCGCCTTGGCCACTTCTAATGCACCATCAATGTTGTCAAAAAAAACGCACCATCGATTACCACACCACGCTAAGGCATTGTTTAGTTCACCCCCGAAAACTAAAAACTTTTCAAGATTCTCCGTCACATCCAATCTTAGAGCACATGCATGAAGCATTAGATATAGAAAAAATAAAAACTAATTGCACAGTTTGCCTGTAAATCACGAGATGAATCTTTTGAGCCTAGTTAGTCCATGATTGGATAATATTTGTCAAATAAAAACGAAAATACTACAGTGCCAAAATTCGAAATTTTTTCGGAACTAAACAAGGCCTAAAATAACTTTATGTAGTGCTGTCGTATAGGGTCTCGGTTAGTTACAAAAAATTTTGCAAATTTTTTTAAGATTTTCCATCACATTGAATCTTACGTTACATGCATAAAGCATTAAATATATATAAAAATAATAACTAATTACCTATAATTTGTGAGATGAATCTTTTGAGTCTAGTTAGTCCATGATTGGATAATATTTATCAAATACAAGTGAAATTGTATCTATATTTAATACTTCATGAGTACTCATTTTATCAAATATAAACTGTGTAATTATTTTTTTTATCTATATTTAATACTTTATGTATACACTCAAAGATTCAATGTGATAAAAAATCTTATAAAATTTTAGAATTTTGAAGGGATCTAAACATGCCCTGTGCTGCGTCGAACGGACGTGTAGGATTTTTTTTCCCACCATGATCTGTTGTTCCCTAGAATGCTGGAAAAAGATTAAATACAGATGGGCCGCACCTGCCCCACGTCCAGTCCATGCATGACGTGTGTCCCATGTCGCAACGCACGTACTCAAGCAAAACGCTGCACAGTAAACGCTGCTCATCATGATCTCCCACCACCCGCTGCACAGTAACCTCGATCTGGCCATTTCTTCACAGTTCTGCGGCATTATAATAATTAACTTGCCTCATTTTCCGATCTGCTGGTCCCTAGACGTTAACGACGGATCTCAACCAATATGATCTAATTTTGCTCTATATATGGTCCGACTTGCATTGGCCCCGTATTTACAACGTTAAGGACTGAGGACTTGGTTTTCCAATGCTGTTTGTCTTAATCAGGTTGTATGATTTAGTCTTTTTTAAATAAAAAAACATCGATTTGGGTGTGGTGTGGGTTTTCCTCCTCTGCCCTTTTCCACTGAAGGGAAAAAGGAGGAAACTTTGGGAAGAAGATGGAGATGGCGCGATGAGGCGGCCGGGAAGGAAGAGACGTACTAGAGGCACGCATGTAGATGGAATCACAGGCTTGGAGTCGATGGAGATGAAGCGAAGCCTGACCCTCAGTGCTTATGTAACGTTTTTTCTCTCTCCTCATCAATATAGACCAAATATTGTACATTTGCTGATGTGTCATCCTATTTAACATCACAAAACTTTCTATGATATCTTTACCTAATTATCAATGAGAAAAAAACATTTAATAATGGCCAAATAGACATTTTACTATCCACATAATACCACTAGGCCTACAAACTAACCGAAGTGCCAAATAAGTCACTCCCTCCATCCTAATAAGATGTGATCAGTTTTTATTCATGTTTTCTCAGGGCATGTTTACCCCCACCCCCTAAAGTTTTGGGTGACCACTAAATTTTAGTGATCTTCTGTTTGGTTATATAGTGACTAATTAAAGATCACTAAACCAGCTGTCTTATGTACACACTTTAGTCACTTTTAACTATCCCTTGGTGACTAAAGCCACTAAACTTTAGTGGCCCCTAAACATTAGTGGGGTGTTTGGCATTTTAGTGACCTCTAGCAAAACTGCTCGTGCATTGTAATGGAGTTTGGTAATGGCAGAAACACCACAACAATCAATTCCCTCAGTCGTCCACATCCAAGTTGATCTCCATCGTCTTCGCTTTGTTGCTGCCTGAAAAGAACTTGTCCATTAGGTCAAACTCCACTGACTGTTCCGTATCTTCGTATCCTCTCAAAGATGGCCAAGAAGAAGTTGTACGTTATTACGTATTAGCGTCCACTAGCACATTATACCCAGCAAGCTTGCTTTCCACTAATGCACAACCACAACTGGACCCAGGTAGTTTGCCGTGTGCCCCAGGCATGCACTCGGCTGGCGCAGCCCAATGGGCACACATCAAAGACTTTGCTATCGGCATCTGACGGCAAAGAGCTAGCACACGGGTAAACTTCCTGTTTGCCGAGATTGGCAGTGGGCTAACGGGCATTGACTGAGGGCAGTCGGGAAAGATTATGTTTGTCGTGTGTCGCTAAGTGACACACGGAAAAAATCCTGTTTGCCGAGCATTTGGTTTTTGCCAAGGGCCTAGTGAACGCACACTGCAAAAAAATTCTTTGCCGTTTGCCCAGTTGTTTGCACACGACAATGTTTGGGGAACATGGCAAATATCAGGTTTTCGGCAGTGAAACGACATGGGTAAATGAGAAATACGTACTGTACGTGGGTGCACAGGTGCTTTGCGTGGAATATTTCCTTCAATAAGTTCTAAGCCCTGGATATGCGACATGTATTTTGCCGTCCTCTTCGTCTCTCGGATATTGCTACAAACTGGTCGAGCCATGAACATCTAATTTCTTCGGGAGCCAATTGGGAGTAGGCGGGGTCGGATTTCTACGGCGGTATCAAGTACAATCGTGAGCGTATACCTCAGCGCTGCTGGGTGCTGGCACGTCACAACAACAACAAGCAGCCTGAAACCTACCCGCGATGCATCGTCCGCTCTACAGAGTATTGTCTTGGAGCTAGGTTTTTAATTTGGATCTGGAGAAGCATATGCACTGTCGTCGCGCGCAGACACCAGTACGTCTTCACTCTTGAGATGAAAACGGATCGGATACGAACGGATATCATCGATATCATATTTGTTTTCATATTTCTGGTCGAATTCGGATTCGAATACAGATAATGTTAATCATGTCGGATAAGATATGATTGGATATCGACATCATAAATATACGATTTAAATATTCGGATACGGATAGGTATCGGATGTTAAATATTCGGACTCGGATACGGACAGATCTAAACCTCTCTAAACGAATTTGGTCTCGAATATGGTCAGAAAATATCCGTATCGTTTTCATCCCTACTCTTGAGCAGGTATTCAGTGTCAGTAATTGCTGCACAGCCATTGCAGGAGGAGGTGGTCCGAGCAGTGCCAGTGGCGCTGTTGCCTTCTGTGCCTGCCTTGGATATATATCATCCATGCTGCTCTCCCTAAAATGACTACTATATATATCTCGCTAGCAGCTGGCCTACCAAAAATGACGACAACACGACGATTGCTCTCTATATAAACGGAGAGTGTCGTGTGCGAGCCTTGCTAGCTAGTATAGCTTACACCGGGACTTGCATATTAATTAAGCAGCATATATAGGCGATCGACAGACAGCGATGAAGGTAGCGGTGGTGGGTGGCGGCGTAAGCGGGCTAGTGGCGGCGCACGAGCTGGCGAGGAGCGGCGGCGGCGGCGTGCGCGTCACCGTGTACGAGAAGGAGGATTACCTCGGCGGTGCCAAGACCGTTGCCGTCGACGGCGGAGCAGCAGCAGACGGCCGTGTAGCCGTCGACCTCGGCCTCATGGTCTTCAACCCGGTGCGGAACTTGCATATATACATATATATAAGCACCCAAAACCGTAATTGTCTCTTTGCTCTCTTTTGGCTTAGTCATTAGTTATTATGAAAATAAATTTGCTACCTATAGTATATATATGCCAAATGACATGACAATGGATAAGGAAAAATGTTCAGAACTTGAATAAAAGTTCTTTCGTTATTTTATAAGACAAAAGTCGTTCTGTCCAGACCAGATCTATTAGAACAAACGTAGTACAAAGATGAGACCACACAAAGATGCTGACGACGTGCAAAACGAACGTACAAACATGAGACCACACAGCAACAGAGAGGAATAATTAAGTGGACGACTATTTGAACACAGTGTCTATTAGCAGACGCGATCACATCGGAACTCATGCATTTATTATAAAAGCAGTAGGCCCAGCCATCTCAGGCAAATGGTATTTATTAATGAGAGCCATTTTGGGAAAAACAGTGATCACAGTTGCTCCTTTAAATCCAATATATAGAGGGCCACTTTTCAGAAGAGCCAACTTAGACTAGTCTCAATACATATTTCATAAGTGTCATGCACATTAAATAAGGTGACACATAAGCAAAATTGCTGACTTGATGGAGTCATTAAATGAAGGAGTTTCATCATATGAGAGAGGAGTTTCATCCCCATGAAACTCATATGGCTCGGTTACCTAGTTTATAGTCTTGTAACTATGCCATAAAACTATGTCATAAAACTATGTATTGAGACTGGCCTAATGCATTTCCTGAGGTGCGCCTTGGCCTTGCATTGGATCTGTCTAGAAAACTGTATGGTGGGCCCAAGACAGGCCGTGTCTGTTAAGGCCTTGTTTAGTTCCCTCCAAAAATCAAAAACTTTTCAAGATTTCTCATCACATCGAATCTTGCGGCACATGCATGAAGCATTAAATATAGACGAAAACAAAAACTAATTACACAGTTTACCTATAAATCACGAGACGAATTTTTTGACTCTAGTTAGTCTATGATTGGACAATATTTGCCACAAACAAACGAAAGTGCTACAGTACCGAAAACCAAAAAAATTTCGGAACTAACAAGACCAAAGTTTTTGGGCTATTTCCTAAAGCTTTTTTTTTAAAAAAAAAAAATTGAACCCAGGCCTGCTCTAGCGAGAGAAGTAGCTCTGCTTTCACCACAGCTGGTCCACCTCTCTTCCCCTCCGACATCTTGCCGGAGGTTGGAGAGACTGGAGATCTCTTGTTTTAATAAGTTTTCTAGTAGAATAAAATGTTTGTGTCCCTCCATATTAAGTTTGGTATGGGGATTTATCTTCTCTTCCTCCTTCCTGGCAATGGCGGGGGAGTAGAGTGGATTCGTTTTCTCTATGGTGGTTCTGTTAAAAATGAGGGCGATAAATACAGCGTCAGCAAATTCCTTGGCATGATGACATAGAGGCTTAGCTTTCCGAACAGCGACATTGAGGTGGTGATGATGTCACTGCCATGAAATAATTTTCTCTGTTCTCTTCTCATTTTGTTATGGTCAGATCTGACCACAATGAAGGACTAGATAGACTAAGTTTTAGATCGATCTTACATATTGTTCAGTGGTAGAAAGAAGAAGAAAGACACAAGAAAGAATAAATTCCTCAACTCCACCTACAGGAATGTTAGTCGTCGTTTGTTGAGCATCTGTTCTCAAGTCTTTTGTCGAGCATTTGCTTGTGTGGTCATCTATATGAATCATCATACATGTTTTGTTTGAGTTTTGGAGCTATACAAAGCATGAGTACAATATAGATGAAGATCATTTTCTAGATATACGTAGTGTATTCCAGGGTGCTTGTAACAAGATGATGTACTTAGCTATAATATAATATAATTCTTTTTTTCATCCCAAAAGAAAGCTTTTTTTGAAGTAGTGATAGAATGAAAAGTACCATTTCTAGTTTTATATGCTACGTTGCTACATGTCTACTGTAACACAAGATGTAATTGCAGGTGAGAAGCCCAAACATGATGGAATGGTTTGAAAGGCTAGGGGTGGAGATGGACACATCAGACATGTCATTCTCAGCAAGCATGCGGTTAAACAAAGGTAAAGGCTTCGAGTGGGGAAGCCGCAATGGTATGTCTAGTGTATTGGTGCAGAAGAGCAATTTGCTTAGCCCCAGATTCTGGCTCGTGATCCATGAGATATTCAAGTTCAAGAATCATGCCCTCAAGTGAGTTCACATTGAATTCAATGATGAGAGTTTGTGCATTATGCCATACTCCATATAGTCATGCTGGATTATTGATAAATTTGATCCTTTATTTTGATTCTAAGGTACTTGGAGGACCACGAAAGAGACCCTGACTGGAATCAAACTTTGGGGCAGTTCATTCAGTCACATAGATATTCACAGCTCTTCCAGGATGCCTACCTTGTATGTTAGAACTTCACTTATACAGATTTTCTCCAGGTTCTCATATCATTTCAAGACACTGAAAAATAGTATATTGTCTGCAGATTCCAATGTGTGCATGCATTTGGCCCAGTACGTCGAAGGAAGTATTGGGCTTCCCTGCCCTTTTTGTTCTTTCATTTTTCCAGGACAATCAGCTTCTTGAGGTAACTATACATCTATTTCAGATATCCATTCTCGTGAATCAAAAGGTCGATCTTGTGAATCTGACTAGTATTATGATGCTAATTAATAAAATGGAATTATGAATGTATTCAGTTTTTTAGTCGCTCACAGTGGCTTACTGTCAAAGGTGGTTTGGGGTCCTACATGAACAAGGTAACGCATGCAACTTTTCTTCTGTAAAATACATAAAGGATCGTCAATCCGTCATGTATCACATGACCTATGTATGAGCAGGTAAGGGAAGAATTGGAGAGCAATGGCTGTCAGATTAAGATCGGCTGTGAAGTCAGCTCTATTTCGAAGTCCAAAGGAGGTAAATCCATTATTCCATATATTTATAAAACTATTTAACCAAACCGTGTTCTCACGTTCTGTCAAAAAAAAACGTGTTCTCACATGGGCACAATTTCAGGAGAAGACAGTGACTAATAAAAATACTTATAATAAATGCTTTCTCTTTGATAATTTTCTAGAGTATTAGCCATGATAAATATACACTATAGTCTCTATTTATTTGTAATAAATAAATCTATCAATTATTGATCTACATCTATTTTCATCTATATCCATAGTTCTATTCCTTTCGCTATAGATCCAATGGCTATTGCTATCAATGATGTCTACAGTAGACCAATATTATAAGATTTTCTAGGATTTATCTTTTTTTAGTGGGTTTAATAATATGGAGGCTCCATAGGGACCTCTATTTAAAATTTCTAGGATTTATCTTTTTTTTCAGGTGTGATACATATTGATTTGAAATCTGAACATAAATTATACAAGTGCTTGTTGCATCCATTTTGTAATATCATTGATTTATATTTTAGCTTTCCACATTTAATCAAGTTGCTACTATTTTTTATCCACGTTTAGTGCTGAGACTCTAATACTAATTCATCACTTAATAATAATTTTCATTTTTTTGTTATTAAAAGAAGATTCTAGGTCCTAGGCTACCTTCTTAACTCTTACAATGTTATAAATAATCATTTAAGTGTACACCATGGCATGCACTTAAGATATTGAACTTCTTATATCAAACAATTATATGGGTAATAGTATTATTTTAGAAAACATATATCGCTTAAAATTGAATTAGTAACATTCATATGATACAACGTTTTAATCAAAATGTTCAAAATTTTTAAGAACACAACTTTATTAAGTTGATGAACAAATATATTAAGGACCTGGTCCAAATCTTCAAGGTGTCAATTAGGCAAACCAAATGCTACCGTGAAGCATATGGGGTGTTAGGTTTTACTGATCTGAGGCTGCTCTTCTAGTGCCATGGTTCTTTCACAGCAGTTAGCTGAACCAATTAACTAACATATAGTTGTGTCACTACCGGACACTGGTGCTAGCACTCGGCAAAGGCCCAAATATACTCGGTAAAGCCTTTGCTGAGTGCCATATTCGGTAAAGATCACACGACAAATTTTTCATCGGCAAAGCGGTCTTTTCCGAGTGCTATTTTTCGGGCGCTCGGCAAAGTCCAACACTCGGCAAAGATTAAAATGAAAAATAACCCAAAAAATAGGAAATTTTTTTGGACAAAGTCGAAGCCGCAAGTCTTGGTATTTTTCACAGAAAATACACGACCAGTAAGATTCAAACCCATAACCTCCCTCTCGCATGTCTCACTCTCTAACCACGCACCACATTGTCACTTGTTTTTATATTACATTTGGATTCCTTATATATTATACCAAACCACATATAAATTGATTGTAGCCCCTAAAACATTTTAAATCAAAAGGTTGTCAACTACAAAGTTTCATAACTTTTTGAGATCTATAAAATTTATTTAAGGATTTTTCCCATCCGAGGTTGTTTAAAAAATTCAAAATTTAAAATTTTCAAATAAAAACACAATTTTGTATGACAAAATGAACTCAAATGAAAGGTTGTCAACTACAAAATTTTATAACTTCTCAAGATCTACAAAGTCTGTTTTGGTTATTTAGTTATTTGACAAGATGATTCTAATATTTTTCACAAAACATATATATCTCTCTTGTAGTTTCATAAACTATAAGAAAGATATAAAAAATTTGTGAACAATTTTATTTTTACTTTGTCAAATGAAAAAATAACCAAATAAAAGTTGTAGATCTTAAAAAATTATACAACTCTATAGTTGGAAACCTTTTGATTTGAATTCGTTTAGGCTTCAAAATTTGATTTGAAATTTTTTCCGAGTGTTTTTCTTGACGCTCGGCAATGAACCCTCTTTGCCGAGTGTTTGCAAAGAGGCTTCTTTACCAAATACCAAAAAAAACACTCTGTGAACCTATTAACACTCGGGAAAGAGCCGGATTCAGGTAGTTTCTAGAAAAGAAACTTTTCAACTGCCAACTACAGTTACTTGCTTATAGAAATTACCCTACTTATCAACTAATGAGAAAAATGTTATGATACTTCAAGTAGGTTACCAAATTTTAGAGGTTGATGGCTCAGAGGAGAAGTACGATAGGATCATATTAGGTGTTAATGCACAGGATGCACTAAAAGTACTAGGAGCTGAAGCAACAAATGAGGAACTGAAGACTCTAGGAGCTTTCCAGTATATCCGCAGGTAACACATACACTATACACCATATATTGTGTGTTATTCCTCATTTACATGATCTTGGTACGATAATTTTCAATTCTTGTACTTTTCGTCTTTGCAGTAACGTGTACCTCCACTGTGATGAAAGTCTGATGCCACATAATTTCTCCGCATGGAGTGCTAGGAACTTCTTGGGGACAACAAGCAGTGGTGTCTGTGTTACCTCCTGGCTAAATATACTTCAGGTACAGTGACTAAGTAACATGGTAGCTTCATAAAGTGACTTTAGATTTATTATTTTTCTTGTGCATGTGGTTGATGAGCGAATATATAAATATATTTTTCACAATATGGAAGTGTTAACTGTGGAACTTTCTCCTACATTTGAATTGCTAGAACATTGAATCTGCCGGGCCTCTACTTGTGACACTGAACCCTCCTCGTGTTCCCAAACATGTTTTGCTTAAATGGCATACCAAACACCCAATTCCTTCCATTGCTGCTGCTAAGGCTAACCATGAGCTCAAGAACATCCAAGGAAAGAGGGGAATTTGGTTCTGTGGCGCATATCAAGGTGACCACTTTTGTTTCACACCAACCTGGATGCCATTTTTAACTAATTACAATGTAAGTAAGACTGAGATGTTGCACTCTTTTTGAATAACAGGCTACGGATACCACGAGGACAGTGTTAAGGTATTCCATGTGCACTTGACCTTTTTAGGTTTCATCATTAATAAGGTGCTGAATATTATTCAGATATTTATGGGAGTTGTTTATGCAAAATTGAATTAACTCAGGCTGGGAAAGCAGCAGCTTCAGGATTGCTTGGAATGAAATGTGACCTTTTGGTTAACCCAAAACCGATGGTCCCATCATGGACTGAGGCTGGCGCACGTTATTTGGTAGCAAAAAATTTAGACCAATACATATCCATTGGTAACTTCTGGTGAGGCTAGTACAGATAAATCCTTACACAGCAGAGTCTATCTAGTCAAGATTCTCACATCAGTTTTGTGCACAGCATGCTCGAGGAAGGAGGCACTATGTTTAGTTTTGGTAAAGCATGTGAGAAATGTCCTATAAAATCTGTGATACGAGTTCACGATCCCCAGTTCTATTGGAAGGTTCACTTCTCTCTTCCTTATTTGATTTGAAGTTTTTTTTTTTTACCTTCCAATCTACAATCCAGTTTCTTCTTCAAATCTCATGTGAATATCTTTACTGTGCCTCATGTTTTCATTAGGCTGCAACAGAAGGAGACCTTGGTTTTGCATCTGCCTACATCCAGGGCTATATCTCATTTGTTGATCACCGAAACGGCCTTGTGAACCTTGTACGGGTAAGACAATTGTGTGTGGCCGATTGGTTTTTTACATATTTATAAAATCCAGTGAAAGTTAGGACACTATAGGAAAGCAAGTTCAAGATTAATCCTTCAACCACAATTTGATTCAATTTTTGTTTAATCTTTTCCAATATGTTAGTGGGACAATGGTGGTTTGGATGGTGAAAACAAAGTTTTATTATCGGAATAGAAAAGAGGGAACTACCTTTTTTTAACAAATAATAATTATGATAGTCGGAAATTTCTTAATAAAAAAAAATTGCCATAGGCATGTTTGCTTGTTTAGTTACATAGCTTCACCCATATCTACTCTGTTTCTGTTTTCTGACTACATCTATGAGCCTTGTTGGTACAGATTATATTGGCTAATAGATGTGAACGCAAGAGATTATACAGCACTGCTAAGACAAGGTATATCTCATCTTAATTCTAAGAAAAACGTCTGAACTGTTTCATCAATGTGAAGGATCGTATATGAATTTGCTATTGTTGAACATGTTCAAATGTGTCCTGCAGTGCTTATACAAGGAAGGCCTGGTGGGCACCGTTCCTTGGAATTAGTGGAGTCGCATTTGCAAAATACTTTCTACTTCACGCCTGGCGGAAGAATAGTGTATCCAAAGCTCGTAAAAATATATCTGAACACTATGATCTGGTTAGTGAGCTTTGTTTATATATTTAAGAATGAATAAGATAACTAAATGCTCGAATTTTACAACTATCTCCATCCATATGCTGGAAATCATTCACTTCCATTGTTGAACTGACTAAGTAGTGACAGATTTATTTCAATGTGAAATATTTTGTGCAGAGTAATGATTTCTTTGCTCTTTATCTGGATCCATCTATGACGTATTCTTCTGGTATTTTCAAGGTTTGCAAAATCTCAGGATTTGATTTCCACATTGTAAATTATGTAGCTATCTGCTCGAACAAGAAAATTATGTAGTATATATACTCTTGTGAGTAGCACTCCTCTTAAGATTGCACAATGACCTGGATATATTGGTTCTAATGGTAGGCGGAGGACGAGAGCTTAGAAGCAGCCCAGCTACGTAAGCTTGACAGTCTCATCAATAAGGTAAGAAAATCATAACATGCATGAGTTGTGCTTTGTTTGAACTCTCTTAGATCAATTAAATCTCACCTGATCTCGAGACAACCACAGTATATGCATTGGGTAAAATCAACCTGACCTTATATATATGATGTCCTGTTGTTGCAATGAATCCATTTAACTGAAGGCTAAGGTGGAGTCAGGGCATCATGTTCTTGACATTGGTTGTGGTTGGGGGACTTTAGCAATAAGGTTGGTGCAGAAAACTGGTTGCAAGTGCACAGGAATTACATTATCCGAGGAGCAACTCAAATACGCCAAGAGAAAGGTGAAAGAAGCTGGATTAGAGGTAAGTTGTATTCCTTTCTTGATAGTAGTGGCCCAAGAATGTCTTTTCAAAATATTAGCTAGCATTAGAAATTTAAAAGAATGACTACAAATATCTATTGTATATGCAGGACCGCATAACTCTCTTGCTTTGCGATTACCGTCAAATACCAAATGGCCAAAAGTTTGATAGGATTATAAGTTGGTGAGTAGTAGTTCTGCTGAAGTGATCATAGAAGTGATACCTCAGTTGCTGGTCTGATGACTATGTTCTCCTTGCTCATTTAGTGAGATGCTTGAACACGTTGGCCATGAGTTCTATGAAGACTTTTTTGCCTCCTGCGAGTATCATTTGGCAGAACACGGCATATTTGTCCTCCAGGTTGATCATTACCAATATATATTTATCTTATACACAGTTTTATGATTGGGGATAACGTTAGTCTTCAACAAACTAATTTTCTTTCTGAAAATTAAATTTATATGCATAGTCCATTGCGAGATTGGGGATACTATTAGTCTTCAACAAAGTTTTTTTTTTTTCTGAAAATATTTATATGCACAGACCATTGCACTCGTAGAGGAAATGTATGACAAAATGAGGTTGCGGCCTGAGTTTGTAAAGACATATATCTTCCCCGGTGGCTGCCTACCGTCTCTAGCCCGGATTGTGTCTGCCATGACTAATGCATCAAGATTCAAGTATGTACTTAACTATACTTCATAGCTATTGTGTTTTACAAAGTGATCTATGCATCATCACGCAGTTCTATATTGTTTTTGAGTACTCCTGTTTGCAGCATACAACATGTTGAGAATATTGGGGATCACTACTACACGACTCTAATGAACTGGTGGGACAACTTCGCGGCAAACAGAGAGTAAATACAATACTGTGCCTCATACTCAAGTTTACATGCAAATGCTTATTTATTTATAACTACTTAATACTAGATTCTCTTATTTGTTTTGATATTTCGCAGAAAAGCTTCTGCCCTTGGATTTGATGAAAAATTCATCCGTACTTGGGAGTATTATTTAGGTTATTGTGCAGCTCTGTTCAAATCGCGCATTTGTATAGATTATCAGGTACGCACTTACTATCCACACTATATAGTTAACAATAGTAATTAACTTCACTTATGAGGTAACTTTTGGTTGACTACTGTTTGTATGATATGCAGATAGTGTTTGCTCGGCCAGGTGATTCAAAGCTGCCAAGCTATGTTGCCATTGCATAGGTGGAGGCTGTTGTGTTTATGTATCAAAAGGATTCTTGCAGTGCAATATGTTAGTGTGAGCTTTATTCAGTCATGTACGTTTGTGTTGGAGAGCAGGTCAGCAGCTGGATGCGTGAGATATATAGTTTGATTAGAGAGGCACGTATAAGATGCATGCTAGTAGTCCATGCAGGTGAATATTGTGGATTAAACCGTGGTCCAGTACTTGATGTCAAGGGAAGTACCTAGCTGCTTGCTCATGTGTGTTAGTGGTGCTTTAATTTGCATTAGATTGGTGCTCCACCTAGGAGGTGAAATAGTGGTCATGGCATCTTGGTGCTAAGCCGAGTCTTGCCAAACATATTGAGTTTGACGACTTTGTAATAATATTTTTTAAATATATTGAAGTTTATTAATAAGTATAAAAAGAAAAGGCACTAATGTGTGGTGTGAAAAAAAATTTGTGTAGATAACATATTTCTAAACACTACTAGAGAAATAGGCTTTATTGCAAACATCGTATTACAAATGAACCGGTTGCAATGACACGCACAACCACACTTTATGTTAAAAAGCTTGTAGTGATGCTCATGGTGAGTGAACTTTGAGAGTATTATTTTCCTGTGCTTGAGTTTCAAACCGGAAGTTGTAATGTTCAGAGTGAGTACTACTATGAGTTTGTGTTAGAAACTAGGGTTTGTAACACAAACTTGTGGTATCATCTTAGAGTATTACTCCAAGTTCATAATATGATTTAGATTTATTGCATAAGGAGCAACAAGCACTCCAACAAATCTAGCCTTCTCTGTGACATATTTCTAGTGACAATGGTGCAACACATTATTGATTTATGATGTTCTCTAACATTGGGTTGTAACAACGATGAATAGGAAAAAGTTTCATAGAAACATCACTAATACGAAGGTGATATGGAAACGTCCCAAACCATTCCGCTAAGTGTTGTTAGTAAATATCATAGTGGAAACCGATATGAAATCGACACCATTCGTCTTATTTAAAAATTTATAAAAAAAATATCTCTTTTTTTCTCATGCTTGGTTTATTAATAAAGTTCTTCAAAAATAATTTAAGTTTGACCATATTTATATAAATTTCTAAATAAGATGAGTGGTTAAATTTGAAATTAAAAAAAATCAAACGTCTTATAATTTGGAACGAGAGAATATATTGGACTGAGGCCCATCTAGACAGGGCTACTCTCCTTGATTAGTCTGAGCCCGTGAAACATGCAGCTGAGTGAGGCCGTCGAAGTTGGACCAGGCCTGGCCCAATACTAGCTGTGTCATGCGCCGGGCCTGGCCCGTCGAAATTGCTCTCCTTCTGGGCTGCTGTGTGTTAGGGCCCAATGCAGGACGGAGGCAGTAAGCCCACTCTAGATATGGCCCACCACTCCACTTTCTGTTGAATGCAAAGATATTCAGGGGGAAGGAATAACAAGCTCAGGTCTGGCCCAAATAAATTCCATTTCCTTTTTCTTTTCCACGTTTCTTTTTTCATTGCCAATAAGGCAATTTAACGAAGGAAACAGCTGTTGTAATTGTATGCAGAAACTTGCTATTTTACTCTTTGTTTCATTCACCCAGTATTTCTCTAAATCTACTCAAATTTTCGCGGCAACGTGCGGGAAATTCATCTGAAATCTTGTGTTGGGTAGGAGCTGTTTCTTCGCACAGTTCGGGTCGAAATTGAATGCATGGATATATAATGGGCGAGCCAGACGTGTTAGAAGAAACCTATGTGGTCACATGACATTGAGACGGAACTTGTTGTTATGCTTATGCCGGATATTGTCTCTAAAAATAAAATAAAAAAACTTTAGATAGGCCTTATTTAGTTCTAATTTTTTTTTTGCAAAATGAGCACGGTAGCATTCTTGTTTGTATTTTATAAATATTGTCCAATTATAGACTAATTAGGCTCAAAAATTTGTATCGTAAATTATAGGTAAATTATGTAATTAGATATTTGTTTTATCTATATTTAATGTTCTATGCATGTACTGCAAAATTTAATGTAGCGAGAAATCTAAAAATTTAGATAATTTTTTTTAAACTAAACAAGGCCATAGACCGAAAAAAAGAGATTTCGCCACGGACATGATCATGCTGCATGGCATGTGCATGGCTATGAGCCTACGCCTACGCCTACGCCGACACCTACGCCATGACTCCACCAACTGCTAAGGCCTTGTTCAGTTCCTAAAAAATTTTACAAAATTTTTCAGATTCCCGTCACATCGAATCTTTAGACGTATGCATAGAGTATTAAATATAGATGAAAATAAAAACTAATTGCACAGTTTGGTCGAAATTGACGAGACGATCTTTTGAGCCTAGTTAGTCCATAATTTGATAATTTTTATCAAATACAAACGAAAGTGCTACGGTGTCGATTTTGCAAAAAAATTTTGGAACTAAACAAGGCCTAAATGAATTCGACCGATGGCTCCATTGATGCCTTCTCCTGTTCATCGTCCTTCCGGTATTCTCTTAGCACAGGACGCATGGCCCTTTTTTCATGAATTTTTCCCACGGAATTACGATGCGCCCTCTATATATTGTACCGTATATAGTGGAGTCATTCTTAAAACAAACATTGTATTGTATGTATATATATATATATGTAAAATTTATTAGTACGGTTGCTAGCTCTGTTCGTACGGTTTGCTTTGCTGAGTGTTCGTTCGCTAAAATAGTAGCACTCATAAGACAAGCACATAGTCAGATCGGAACCTCAATCAGTCATTGTCCTTGTCCTTTTCGCCTCGCATAAACAACACAGTTACACTCTTCGTTATAATTAATCTATTATTAGCACATGTAAATTATTGTAGCAAATATGGCTAATTATAAACTAATTAGGTTTAAAAGAATCATCTCGTGATTTACAACTAAATTATATAATTAGTTTTTTGTTTATATTAATTTTTTATATATGTGTTCAAAGATTCGATGAGACGTATAAAATTTTTTTTTTGAAGAACTAAGGCCTTGTTTGGATGCAAAAAGTTTTTAGATTTTGATATTGTAGCATTTTCGTTTTTATTTGACAAAAATTATTTAATTATAGAGTAACTAGGCTTAAAGGATTCGTCTCGTGATTTACTTTTACCGTGCAATTAGTTATTCTTTTTATTTATATTTAATATTTCATACATGTGCCGCAAGATTCGATGTGACAAGAAATCTACTTGTAAAGTTTTAGATTTTTAGGGGCCTAAGCAGGCCCGAATCAGATCAGAACGCCAATCAGCATTGCAACGAACACGTACGGCGTCTGGCGGTTTGCGAGCTGCAATAACTTGCTCGGGTGGCTACAACTGTCCCCACACTCCACAGTCCACACCACTGCACGCCCTTGTACTCAGGCCTTGTTTAGTTTCAATTTTTTTAGACTGTAACACTTTCGTTTTTATTTGACAAATATTGTCCAATCATTGAGTAAGTTGGTTTAAAAGATTCATCTCGCGATTTACAAGTAAACTGTGCAATTAGTTTTTATTTTCGTATATATTTAGTGCTCTATACATGTGCCGCAAGATTCGATATGACGGAGAATCTTGAAAACTTTTTGGTTTTTGAGGTGAACTAAACAAGACTTAGGCCTTATTTACTTCACTCCAAAAACCAAAAAAATTTCAAGATTCCCTGTCACATCGAATCTTTCGGCACATGCATGAAGCATTAAATATAGACGAAAATAAAAACTAATTGCACAGTTTAACTGTAAATCACGAGACGAATCTTTTACTCCTAGTTAGTCCATGATTAGACAATATTTGCCACAAACAAACGAAAGTGCTACAGTAGCGAAATCCAAAATCTTTTCGTATCTAAACAAGGCCTTAGCCAATTTTTTTCGTGACGGCCAAAACTTTCTTATTAAAAAAAATATGCTCCTAAAACCTTCGGCCGGCCTTTGGGGCCCTTGTTTAAAAAAACCATTTATAAATAAAATGATGAAAAAAACTCGCCTTTGTGCCTTCAGCACTGATTTACAATTATCTTTTGACTTTGAGTCGCCCAAGGTATAACCTTGGGCTAACTCACAAATAATGCAGAACTTACTGCTTGTGTGCAGGTGATTGAGCTAGTATTTTGTTTGAGGGATAGGATGGACCTAAGTTGGGATATCTCAATTTTTTGTGTGTTTGATTCATAGTCACCGGGAGTAAGGAACATCCCACTCGGGGATTTTCCCACAACATCCGGGCTCACCTCACCCTAGCAAATTTGGCGGACGCGGTCATCCCCCTTGGGACAAGGACCGCATGTGTGCGCGAGAAGCGTGAGGAAAAAATAAGAGCTCGAGCTATTCAACTCTCGGAGTTGAGGAGGAAGGTGAGCTCATAGTCAGAGTAGAAAAAAGGCAGACACGGAGATGAACTCTGAGCACACGCATGTGGGTGAAGAGGAGCCACGCCAGGTGAACTCTTGCCTTGCTGGAGGTGGACGAACTCTGCCACCACCACCGCACGGGCGACCTACAGTACCAGCGCCTCACAAGTGAGCCACCCCATGAGATCTAGGCATGTAATTGAGATCCATAATCCCTATAGAATCAATGAGCACAATTACTCTAATTAGATAATATGTGAGGCAAAGAATAACTAACATATGTCTTGGCTGCATGAATCTCTACAAAAAAGAAGGTAACCAAACAACATACTCCCTAAATACATGACGTTTAGGACATGATTGTGCTTACCAAGGAGTCATTAATTAGAGGGTAATATTCTAGTTTTACCCCTATTAAATACTGCAGCCGATGCATACTAAACATAAAAGCTGAATAAGAGGTCTGGTGTTTGAGTCTTGTGCCCGCTTGTCTTTTTTTAAGGCGATTAGGGAGTGGAGGGGAGGCGCTTTGTCAATGCGGGAGAGGCCCGAGGTGGCCGCATGTTGGCGGGGACCGAGGCAGCAGGGGCACTCGCGTATGTCTCCAAGCTCACCCAGACTAAACGACATGTATTGCGAAAATCGGTCCAGAGCCCAGAACGTCATCTATATCTGGTATGGAGGAAGTATTAATTTTGTAGAGATCTAGTTACTGATACATATCTTTTGTTATTTTTTATGACCCTATGAGCAATAAATGAAGCCATATTCTTAAAAACTAGAGATCCAAACACCTCCACCAGTTTTTGCTCAGAACCCAGATTTTATAAACTAGAGTAAAAAAACTGGTTTTTAAAGAATCCGAAACTCATCCAAACAGGTCCTAAGTGATAGTAGAGACTAGGGCCTAGTTCAGTTGGAGAAATTTTTTGGTTTTGGGTACCATAGCACTTTATTTTGTATTTGGTAATTATTGTCTAATCATGGACTAACTAGGCTCAAAAGATTCGTCTCGCAAATTACAGGCAAACTGTGTAATTAGTTATGTTTTCAGTCTATAGTTAGTGCTTCATGTATGTGCCGCAAGATTCGATGTGACGGAGAATGTAGAAATTTTTTGGAAACTAAACAAGGCCTAGCTAGGTATAGGAAATCATACAGTAATAATGTTTCCTAGTACTCCCGGATGACTTGCATTATATTGGTTAATTACACAGGCTGGCAGAGAGAGGAGACAAGCAGTCTACAGTCAGCAGCGAATTCTCTACACGGGCGGCCAGTTGGCAGCCAATGTATAGCTTTAACCTTGGCGGCCAGTTAGCTGCTCGGCATTTAACCTTGAAGTGATGAGGCTACGACAATGTATAGCTTTGTGGGCCGTGCGTCCGTGTTGCCGCCGCGCGCGGGCCAGGCTTTCCAGCGGGGGCCTAGTAGCTAGCAAGGTTTCAGCCCGATCCTGTCGTCGATCCAAGCTGTACATCTTTAATTCTTTTGCTATACACTGTACCCACGACGACGCAGCACTGGACCATGGTCTAATATTAATGTTATAATAAATGGAACGAATAAATTCTCACCTCTCTGTTGGGTGTAAAGGTTCATGTGAAACTCAACAACTCATTGGAGCTGCTTGTAGGCACCAACGAGTAGGGAGCATTGCATTATATTCTTTCCTAACAAAAGGACACCCGAGAGGGGCTAGCATGAGGTACCTACTGCCACTGCTGTTTATTGGGGTATTAGCACTGGTTGAGAACGGCCTGTTGCCACGCCGGTGCTGTCCTTCCGGGACTAAAGGCTCAGCCTTTAGTTCCGGTCCGGGGAAACGGGGCTAAAGCCCTCCCTTTAAGACCGGTTGGTAATACCAACCGGTGTTAAAGGGTTTTTTTTGTTTATTTCTTCGGTTCTGTTTATTGTTTTTATATAATAATAATAGGTTTTTCAATACATATTTTATGCTGATACAATAATATATATATATATATATATATTACACGTATATTAAGCATATATAAATAAAAATTATAGGCTTAGCTTTATAATTAAGCTTTGCCTATAATAAAATGAATAGGCCACATCAAAAATTAAATAGATATGTAAAAAGCTTTATATATAGTTTTATAAGTACCAAATTCGTAACACATATATACATAGAGTTTTTTTCTCCCAATGTCTAAAACTGATACAAATGATCATCGTTGTTTGGAATAAGAGTTTCATTGCCGTTGAAGTGAAACTCGCCGTTTGGATTGATCACTTGCTCGCGGAGAAATCCTGTTATCGTCTCTTGGATAGCTTTGATTCGTTCTTTTTGCATGACCTTTTTCCTCAACCATTCCGTATTTAATTTGAAATAAATAAAAAGGTATTAGTTATCTAAGTTATTCAATATAATTCAGGAGATAATGAAAAGAGACATGTAACGTACTCTAAGCGTCTCTGTGGGTGTTTGATTGACTTATGTCATCATGAATTTGCACACGTAATAGGCACATAGGTTTTCCTCCTTCTTGTCTTAAACACCATTGTACGATATATATATAAAAAATAATCACAACCACAACAATAAGAAGGCTAAAAGTTAGCGAAAGTTTGCTAGCTAGTAAAACTTACTTGTGGATGAATTATGTTAAGCGGCGCTTTACATCCACTGAGATGTTCACGGTTAATAAATCTTTTCTAAACCCTACACACAGCCATTGTGGATCCTGAACTAATAATTTTAGAGTCATATTGTGATATTCTTCTAGCTGAGATCGACATTACGTACCTTTGAATAATGTTTACCATTTGTTGATAATTTTCTTTTGGTTTTCTCATTGAGTCAAAGATGATCAACCGGTTCTTGGAAATTTTAATGACCATGAGTATCCAGTGAAAGCTGTTTACACACATATATATAGTCCGGCCTATATATAACTATATAAAACTTGTCTCGAGTAATAATAAGTAAAATAAAATGTGCATGCACTTAATAGCTATATAACTCACTCGAAGTTGAAGGGGAAGAGTATTTTTTTTGTTTTTCTTTTTGGTTTACAAAGAACCTCATAAGATTGGTGTAGAGTTCTGTCTCATAAGATGTTGTCCACACTGTCTGCGGAGCCTTGAAAACAATATAAGGGTCAACGAACCCAATACTATTGTCATTTCTGATTCTGAGCTCTCTCATTTAGTGCCTGCATATATACATACAAATCCTAAGTGTGTAAGGATTATATACATGTAATTAAAGAAGGTAGAAGTTTAATAAAGAGAAAGAAATACTTACAAACAAAAGCAGATGACAAGAGATTTGTCGAGAGCGTCGAGGTGACATAATTGGTGCAATTCTTCGAACTGGACGTATATGAGGTCATCTCTACGGAAGTAGTGATGTTGTCTAATACGAACAGAAATCCAATTATCTCCCCTTTTAGACGCCTCCATGCACCACTTGTTTATTGCAAACATTCATGTGCCGAGCTCTTATTTGTCTCGGCCACACTTAAGAAATAGTGCATGCCATTAATGAACTCTTCAGAGCGCCGATCGGCATTATACATCCAATTACGTGTTACCATCTGCATTAAATATAACATATATATTATGAAAACCATGCACACATATAGTTTCTCATCTTATTGCACAATATGTCTAACACACATAGTTGATTAATTCAAGCAAGCTTGGCTACAACAAATACAATCACAACTAGCACTAAAAAACCAAAACTAAAATGCACTTAAGCACCATAATTAGTTCGCGTCCGATCCCAACTATAATAGATAGATCATTCGCTTGATCAACATCATTGAACTCTTCTCGCCGGCTCACTGCCTCATCACCTTCAGCCTCAACCACCTGTGCAAAAGATTTCTTGATGTGTTAATGTATTCTTTCTCCCAGTACCAACCTGTACATCCGCCGGTACCGTCCCACTGAAATTAAAAGAGAGAATCTAAAGTTTAATTAATATCATTTTAAAAAATAAGCACATATAATCAAATGTCTGGAAAAAACTCACATTACGATCCGGACACTTGTAGAATATACGACCCTTGTTTACTCCCTCTTTCGACACTTTGTACTCCATCACAATCTTCTGTCCACACTTGCCACAATTAATGAGAGGGAGTTCCGGTCAGTATCGCTTTTGAACCCGTTGAGAGACCGAAGACCCGGTCACGGTTGCCATCCACTATCCATACTCAATTTTTAAACAATTATAAATTCCACATTTACTATTAAACATGTATGATTAAAGAAGAACCTAATAATATTATTTATTTGTCTAGTTACTTCAACAAATCTTTTAAATTATACAATGGACATTATGTAGTAATAAAAACTTATCAAGTGATATTAACAAACCAATTAATTTAAACTATCCTACTTTCTAAGATCATAAAAAGATACTATAATTCATTCTTGCAAACTATATTAATACTAGGTCAACCATTGGGCAGGACTCTTTAGCACCGGTTCGTGTTACGAACCGGTGTTAAAGGGGCCTTTAACCCCGGGCCGCAAAAAGGCCGAGGTTTTTGGCGATTTTGGGCATCGACCAATGCCTCATTTCTGTAGTGGTGTGCATGCACTCTTATATAGGTATAAATACAAAAGAAGATTTACACTCTTAAGCCCTGTTTAGATTGGAGATGAAAAATTCTTGGGTGTCACATCAGATGTGTTGAAAGAATGTCGGGAGAGGTTTTTAGAAACTAATAAAAAACAAATTACATAGCTCGTCTGAAAACTGCGAGACAAATCTATTAAGCATAAATAATCTGTCATTAGCACATGTGGGTTACTGTAGCTCTTATAGCTAATCATGGATTAACTAGCCTTAAAAGGTTTGTTTTGCGATTTCCAACCAAAATGTGTAATTAGTTTATTTTTTATCTACATTTAATGTTCCATGCATGTGTTCAAAGATTCGATGGGATGGATGAAATTTTTTTGGTGGGAATCATTCATCATGTCCTGAAATTAGTCAAAGAAATAGGTCTATGAGCCTATCCTCGCCGAAATTTGGATTATGTTGATGCTAATGCTGAAATATTGTGAGAGAAAAAAACACTGTTCCTTCGCTGAAAAGTAGTGTTTCAAGTTGACCATGGTATTTGCAAAACTCGAACCCTTTGCCTTTCCTTTTCTTCAGTTGCTCCCCTATTTGTCATGCCACATCATCCACACAAAAATTAACACATATGAATCAGAGATCACCACCATCTCTAACGCTTCTATTAGCTCAGTTAATTCAGTCACACTACCAAAAAACTTAACCATGACCTTTTTAAAACCTCGTTGGAGGTGAGCAGCAATTTCAACCACCTCGGTTAATGCCTCGGATTAACCGAGACGGGAACTTTTTATTAACCGAGGCGGTTACATGCAACCACCTTAGAAAATAGATTTACGGAGGCGGTTAAAAAATAACCACCTTCTGAAATCTATGAACTGAGGTGGGCCTTATAACTGGCCCACCTCCCAAAATTTGTCTATTTTCGAAGGCTGGTCTACTAACTTGGCCGCCTAAGGAAAAAAGGCCATGGCCCAAATGGCCCAGACAAGGCCCGATAATTACGACTAGTATATGAACGCAAGTTAGGGTTTTGTAGGGAGCAAGCCCCCTCACTCCTCTTCATCTCCTGAGCCGCTGTGCTCACTCTGTCTCCCCTCACTTCTCTACTAAGCCATCGTGCTCCTTCGCTCCCTCTGGTTCACTCGAGCGGTCGGCCCCTCACTCATCTTCCTCTTGTGCGGCTCTACCTCAATTGCTCCCTCCCTCCCTACGCTCCCTCACCAGCTCTTCTCTACTGCAATGGCTGCGCTCGGTGGGGAGGCCACGAGAAGCACAAGGCAGCACAAGCATGGCCTTGCCAGACAAGGCAGCGCAGATCATGAGGGCATGGCAGCCGTGGCGTTGTGGTTGTGGATCTCAAGGCGCGAGCGGTCATGGTGGCAGCCCTGGCAAATCTCGGGGCTCAGGTGGCGTGGGCGGCCAAGGCAGATCTCCTCCCTCAGCATGGCGCCCCTCCCCTTCCTCCCACTCTAATTTGTCGGATCAGATCCGGCGGCGCAGGAGAGGAGGAGCCCAGATCCAGTGGCGTACACATGGAGGCCGGATCTGGGGCTGGGGAGGGCAGATCTGGGCACGGGCGAAGCGGCGGTGTTGCGAGCCAGATCCGGTGAGCGCCGACAGTAGTGGCGGTGGGAGCGCATGGATGGGCTCATCGGGCTTTTTTTGTTTTATTTTATTTTATTTACTGAGGCGGACGACAAACCGCCTCATAAAAGGTCACATTAACCATGACATTTTATGCGAGACGGTTGTAAAAACCACGTTAGTAAAGGTATTTTGCTTGCCTCAGTAAAAAAAATATTGTAGTAGTATCACCTCTTCTTCTCCTAGATTCTTCCTAAACTTTAGATTCCTGTCCACCAATCTTGCTGCATGCAAATCCTGTACAGTTTGGAGAATCTGACTTGCTGAGGACACCTGTCTAACCAGACATCTTACCAGAATCTGATTCTGGTTCCATTAGCAACTATAACCATCTTGTTCCTCTCTCATAAGGATGAGCCCATAACTCATCAAATTAAAAAACGCTGACAACTCCCATCTTTTGGAGCACTTTTGGCCGTCGTCTGTCTGGGCGCCGTACTGTTGGTATACGCTGGGCCTGGCGCTGTAGTGCAGCAGTACCGTCGACTCAGCACTGGACCATTATTGATATTAATGTTAGTAATGGGACCAATAATTTCTCAGGCCTTGTTTAGTTCACCTTGAAAACCAAAAAGTTTTCAAAATTCTCCGTCACATCGAATCTTGTGTTACATGCATGAAACATTAAATATAGACGAAAACAAAAACTAATTACACAGTTTAGCTGTAAATCACGAGACGAATCTTTTGATCCTAGTTAGTCCATGATTAGATAATATTTGTCACAAACAAACGAAAGTGCTACAGTACCAAAAACTTTTCACTTTTCGGAACTAAACAAGGCCTCAGGTCTGATCTGTTGGGCGTAGCCGCGTAGGTTCATGTGAAATCCTGCGGAGCTGCTTCTGCAGCCACCTAGGGAGCAACGCACATGCAACATTATATGGATTCTTGAGGGCTAGCTTGGGTAAGGTCTTGTTTAGTTCATCCAAAACTTAAATTTTTTTAAGATTCTCTATCATATCAAATCTTATGTCATATGTATGGAATATTAAATATAGATAAAAAAATAATTAATTATATATTTTGTCTATAATTTACGAGACGAATCTTTTAAGACTAGTTAATCTATAGTTAAACAAATAAAAACAAAATGCTACAGTACCTAAAAGGTTTTCACATCCTCAATTAAACAAGGTCTAAGTACGTACTGTGCATGCACTACACCTATACTCCGTGCATCTGCTTTTTCCATTGACAAAATCGTCCGATCCACCTCCATGTGAAACCAAAATCTCAACCAAGACATTCACTTCTGAAGAGGAATCTTTTGTTTCTAGTGTCCGTAGTAAGAAATGTCACCTTACTTATCTTTAGTTAACCTCGTTCAAATTTTCAGGTCCAACACACTAGTACTACATAAACAATTTATAATAACATCATCAGTTTTTTTTTATCTATTCTTACTAGTGCAAAAAGCATTTGTAGAGAACGCCTCAAAAATGGTTCCAAAACGAGACAACTGCCTCCATTGTTTGTGCCTCCAGCAACGGAGGTGTTGATCCTCATTGTAGCCCTCGTTGCGACTGCTGGAGGGCACGAGCAAGGGGCTCTGGTCCTGAGATTTTTTTTGATCTAGAACCACAACCATAGAAAAGTATCGTAGCGGCAGCTGGTGAGCCTGGCCGGCTCGGACAGCTGCCCCTGTCCTACCGACTCTACAAATAATTATGGATTTGTAGGGGTGTTTTCAACTTCGTCTAGTGATGTGGGTTTTTTCTAGTATTTTAACATTCAAAATTTAGTATAAAATTTGCCTAGTAAATGTCTTCTAATAAAAATTTCCTAGTGCCATGATTAGTTGTAGTGTTTTACTACTAATTAAAAACACTAGGAGAATTCCACTAATTTGGGAATGGCAGTTCTTTATTTGTAGAGGCGGCTAGTAACTTAGCCGCAACTTCAAATATGTTGGTAGGGATGGCTGGTAACCTAAGCCACCTCTACAAATAGGATTTTAAGGGCGGATTGTATGACTAGCTGCTCTTATTATGTTTTTTATAGGGACGGTATGAGACCCGTTTTCCCAAAAAAAAGAATCAAATTCAAAATCACAATTTCAAAATGTGACCATATATAAAACATTATATTCACAAGTCACAAATGACATAATGCATATATTCAGATACACAATCCACAAACGACATAAAGCATATATATTCCAAGTTTTACCTTTTGCTTACCCATTGATGTGGCCAGTTGTAGCTCAAATTTGTTTGCATTATGTTATCTTACAAGAATTAATTTAATGTTTAAACTACATGATATGTTTTGCTTCTGCGTTCTTTTTCAAGATAATATTCCTTTTGTGCTTTCTAGTTATAAAAATATTCATATAATTTAAGTATAGATGCCGGATTGAAGTGTGATAATGCTTGGGAACGTTTTGCAATGAGGTATACGACACAGGCAATGAAAGTCATTATGAAACCATAGCACTACAAGCAAATTCTTGGATTCTTCGGAACGAGACAAATATAAAGTCATGGGCGAGGACAAACATCAAGTCGTATTTACTACCATGTCACATTACTGCAGTGAAAGTTACTCTTCCTTTACCGGACCTGCAGACTAGGAAGGATGGCACAGCAGCAGACATGGGCGTGGCAAGGTTTTTGGTTGTACGCGCAGGACTGATTTGACGCAGCCATGCAACCATGGCCTTGTTTAGTTCACCCAAAATCCAAAAAGTTTTCAAAATTCCCCATCACATAGAATCTTGTGGCACATACATGAAGCATTAAATATAGACGAAAATAAAAACTAATTACACAGTTTGTCTGTAAATCGCGAGACGAATCTTTTGATCCTAGTTAGTTCATATTTGGACAATATTTGTCAAATAAAAACGAAAGTGCTACCGTAGCGAAATTCGAAATTTTTTTGAAACTAAACAAGGCTCATGAAGTGCCCATGCTGTAAGGAGCGGCTGCCATGCAGTAAATAGGACAATGACAAATGATACTAATTTTAATTTTAATATATACCAATGATTTTCTGCTTCCAAAACACGAGTGGTACATTGATACTGGGCCTTGTTTGTTTAGTTCTGAAAAGTGAAAAGTTTTCGATACTGTAGCACTTCCGTTTGTTAGTGACAAATATTATTCAATCATGGACTAACTAGGATCAACAGATTCGTCTCGTGATTTACAGCTAAAATGTGTAATTAATTTTTATTTTTGTCTATATTTAATGTTTCATGCATGTGCCATAAGATTCGATGTGACGGGGAATCTTGAAAACTTTTTGGTTTTCTGGGTGAACTAAACAAGGCCTGATACCACGAGGGCAGTCGTCCAACGCGACACTTCTGTTCATTTCCATAGCATTGAGCATTGATTATTTAACTTGTCATGTATGTAGCGCAATAACCTGTCACGAAACTAATGAAGAGGATAATATTGGAGCCAACCATTTCTCACACTATTGATGAGTACATCACTCCTAGAATACACACAATACTAAAGTTGCTGTGCTGGGAGCAGTTACTACAGCGCGAGCACGGCAACTAATTGTACAGATGACCGCGTTCTTATGTACTTTATATTTCATAATTATACTAAATTGCTGCCTAATGATATTATTATTTTTAGAAAATACTTAGAGGATAAGGAAGTACTTGGGAAAAGACATGGAGGCATGAACGTTCTTGTTTAAATGGACGTCTATATCAAGTTCGAGTCGTGCTTGGCTGATCCAAGACTATCACGCAGACCTCCGTTTTCAATGATCTATATATGGATGAAAAGATAATTTCATAAGCTCACCAATGCCGTTGGTTTTGCCTCGAAATTCTACTATAATCTACGGAATCATCGAAACAGTGCGGCCTCCTTGCACGACCGGATGGAGGGTAGCTGGATCCAATGAGAGGCATTGGTAGCAGGCGCCGTGGCACTTCCAAGCCCTGTTGCGCCTTAGGCCTTGTTTAGTTCTAAAAAATTTTCAAGATTCTCCATCACATTAAATCTTGCGGTACATGCATGGTGCATTAAATATACATAAAACAAAAACTAATTGCACAGTTCATCTGGAACTTACCTTGAGACATCAGCTCTGCATTTTTTTAGCGCCCGTGGATGGTTAGCTGCTAGATATATTGGTCATGTTTTTATTTCGTTTTGCTTGGTCGATTTGTTGGCTGTCAAGAACTCTCTGTAATTATTGGCCTGATTCTATCAGTGGATAGAAGAAGCCGGATATAAACTATCATTTATCTAAAAAAAATGCACAGTTCATCTGTAAATCGTGAGACGAACCTTTTAAGCTTACTTACTTCATGATTGAACAATGTTTGTCAAATAAAAACGAAAGTGCTATAGTGTCGAAATCCAAAAACTTTTGCGAACTAAACAAGGCCTTAGTTGATTTGTGGGTGGGGTGAATTTCCCAATATAAGGACCCGCACCCAACCCATTCTCCTTTGGCAACACGTAGTACCAATCCTACTGTCATAGGGCTTTAGATCCGGGAGTAAAGGCCCTTACTGTACCGGTGCTTGATGGGTAGCAATTTTTGTTTGCGAATATGATGGGTAGTAAATTGAAGATAATAATTACAGAAGGTGGATGGTTGGTATGGCGTTGCATTTAGTTTTCCTATCTGCCATGGATGATCCAAGCTCTGAGATGTCTCTATATAAACGGTATTGCCTGTAGAATGGCATAGTCCAAGCCGGCAACCCAAGCCAACAAACTAGCTTGCCCCTTGGAGTGGCTTGAGAGATGATGAGAGTGGCGGTGGTGGGTGGCGGCCTAAGCGGGCTAGTGGCGGCGCACGAGCTGGCGAGGAGCGGCGGCGCGCGCGTCACCGTGTATGAGAAGGAGGAGCATCTCGGCGGCGCCAAGACGGTTGCCGTCAATGGCGGATCATCAGGCCCTGTTCTGGTCGACGTGGACTTCATGGTCTTCAACCGGGTGCGGAACTTGCACTGCATACACACGAAAACTGTTGCATTTGCTCTCCTTTTCCTAGATTAGCCTGCTACCTATGTAGTATGTGATATATATGTGCCATATGACGTGAAACATGAATGATCAATGCCGTTAATAATATGACTGAAGAGTGTGCAACACGCAAACCATTGACTGTAAAATGGTGCGAAAAATAAAATTAAAGTTCAGCGTTCACAAGAAAGGTTCTTGGTCTTTTTCTTTTGTATACTCATAGGGAGATAGAGATCATATAGTACACCTGCACTCGGTCTTGAACCGAATAGTCATGTGCACCCTGCTGAACGGATAACAACCATGAGTCCATGATGGAGATGCCTTGTGTTTGTTGCGGTCTTGTGCATGCATATGCTCGCAGCAGTCCATGGTAGGCCAAGGTCATTTTGGCTGCAATCTTGGGGATTGGATTAGACATGACAGAGCCCCCACATTCTTCTAGAAGGAAGCATATTCGTACCTAAAGCCACTAGACTGACTGACGTTGTACTTAATCCTAAGAGATGAGCGAGCCGTCCTAACATATTATATTAGTATTACAATTGTGTCCTTCAAATTTAATTTGGAAATAGTTCCTGGCCCACCTAATTTATGTCTGGGCCCACAAACTTAAGTTCCTCATACTAGGTTCATTTAATTTTTATAACCATTGGATCTAAATGAATGAATGTGTGTCATTTGTTTCTTCCATGCACTATAAATCTCCTGATTCTAATGGAACAGTTTATTGATGAATTATAATGAAACAAAACATTTTGGCATGGCCATTTTTTGCTCATTTTAAGCTTCCTACTATGTTTACTTCGAATCTGGAGGCATCAACAGATTCAAATTCCAAACACCTTCCAATGCCTTTGCTTTTACAAACTTCGACGTCCATGTGTGCAGAGAACTGTGAGTATAACAATTTGTTCATGTCAACAACATTTTGTCTTTGCAGTTAACAAAAGAAAACATTATTCAAATAAATATTTTCAATTCAATTAAAGAAGACATCCGTTTCCACATTATTTTAGATAACATCAAGTAAAGAAATCCCACATGTTCACTACTACAGGAAATCTATTTCTAGAGGTCATTGGTATTTCCAGCTGCTCCAACACAGGCCGTTGAGATGTGACCCACATAAAAAGATCATTTCCAGAAATTGAAAAAATAGCAAAAAAAAAAAGTGCTAGAACAAAACCGCTGGTCCAAAACTGCGGCGGCATATGATCAGTCAGAATTCTTGTGAGATACGTGCGCATGTGGTACCTACTACCTAGGACTCTAGGAGTCAAGCTCAAGACCTCATGCTTGCACGAACATTACCAGCCACACTAGATCTCTTGTAACTAAGTATACGAAACTATCATTTTGCATATTTTTGCATGATTATCTTATACTAATCACATGTTATTTGCTCCTAATGGTTTGTAATGTGAAAAGTATTAACAACCAAGTTTTAGATCTCGCAAAACATATCTCAATCCTAGTTGGTTTAAACAATAAACAAATTGAATTTAAATTTTGAAAACTTAAACATATTTTTAGGACACGAAATGATTCAAATTGGAAAAAGATCATCAATTACAAACCTGTAGATCTCGTAGACCTCTACAACACTACAACAAAAAAATTAACCGTGGCGGGCATAAGGCATTAACCAAGGCGATTTTTGCCACCGCCTCGAACGAAAGGTCACAGTAAATCAATGATTTACCGAGGCAGTTGAAATGACCGCCACAGTAAATAAAATAAGAAACAAATAAAAAAATAAAATCCATGGACAGGCACAGCGAGCCGATCCACAGGCCTATTGAGCCCATCCACGGGCTGCCACTGCTCGCTGGTGCTAGCATCCGCGTCGAACTGCCGAAATCAGGTTGCTCGCAATCGGATTAGGCCCTCGGCCACTGGATCTGGGAGCAAAGGAGGGAACACCACAAGATTTGGCTACCCCCACCACCGGAGTTGATGCCCATGACGCCGGATCCGGCCAGCCCTACCGCCGTAATGCCAGTTCTAGGCACCCCCGATGCATGTGACTCCGGATCTGCGAGAGAGAGGGTGAGAAGATGACTCGGGTTGAGGGAGACGTCAGGCTAGGGTGCAGCTGGTACTGGGAGAGAGTGAGGGAGCTAGGGTTTCTGATGATTTCGTTTATATATCGAAGATGGTAGTGGGCTATTATAGGCTAGCGGGCTGGACTTCATTTACTATGGTAGCTGAAATAGTGCCCACCTCGTTTAATGATTTACCAAGGCGGTTGCGTTACGATACCCGTCTCGATTAATATATATTGACTGAGGCGGGTCTGTTAGGTTACCCGCCTCGGTTAAAGCATTTACCGAGGTAGTTGCTGACATAGCTGGCTAGCCTTGAATAACCGAGGCAGGCTACCAGGCCGCCTGCCTCCGAGCCCAAAAGCCAAATGCTGTCCAAAAGAAATCCTATAGTAGTGCAAGTTTGCCATAAACAATGTATTAATCCGACATTGTTTGGAAAATTATGATGTTTTTTAGTGCATATATTTTTATAGGCTGGTGAAATAAAATGTATATAAATGCATCAAACGTAAATCTAGTTTAAAACATTTATATTTATCATTGCTCTTCAATTTGGTGGAAGTAAGCAAAAAGGCCCTAATTTTACCACCAACAGTAGATTGAATGGCCGGGATTCCTGTGAACATAATTTCCAACTTGTACCTCCCGAACGTCCAGCTCCGATGTTTGGAGATGGGTTCAGCAGATACCGAGATTCCTCACAGCAAGGGATAATTAAATGGACAACTATTACAACATACATATCCAAAGCATCAAATAGAAACAAACTAAACGTACCACTGGTGTATTGTATAGTATTGTATGGGTATCACCTCCTGTTCTACAATAACAAAATAGTGAATTGCAGGTGACGTACCCAAACATGATGGAATGGTTTGAACGTCTAGGGGTGGAAATGGAGACATCAGACATGTCATTCTCAGCAAGCTTGCGGTTAAACAAAGGTAATGGCTTTGAGTGGGGTAGCCGCAATGGCATATCTAGTGTTCTGGTGCAGAAGAGCAATTTTCTTAGCCCCAGATTCTGGCTCATGATCAATGAGATATTCAAGTTCAAGAACCATGCTCTCAAGTGAGTTTACAAGTTATTCTATCATCTATTACATTGTTAGGATAACACTGTACAATGTTGGGTATATATACCTATCTAGTGATCGATGTTTGTCCATTATTTTAAAGTCAAATAGACATGGAAGCTGAATGATTGACAATTTTACACCCTTCTTTTGTTTTAAAGGTACCTAGAGGACCATGCAAGAAACCCTGACCAGAATGAGACTTTAGGTCAATTTATTCAGTCACATAGATATTCGCAGCTGTTCCAGGATGCTTACCTTGTATGCTACTAATTGAATTATACATACTCCAACCACAGCTTCTCATATCAGTTTTAAGATGCTTACCTTTGCACAAATTAAATATTGAATTTGCTGCAGATCCCAATGTGTGCATGCATTTGGTCCTGCCCATCACAGAACGTATTTGGCTTTCCTGCCGGTTTTGTGCTTTCATTTTTTTGCGATAATCATCTTCTCGAGGTGCCTAAAAATCTACTTTAAATATTTATTAGTTTCTTCTGTATTCTAATTTATGATACATCAGAAGAGCTTATCAGTCTGGCTAATATTATGCTCATTCGTCCAATGGAATTATGTATGAATTCAGTTGTTTAGTCCCCTACAGTGGCTAAATGTCAAAGGTGGTTCAGGGTCCTACGTGAACAAGGTACTGCAACTGCAACTCTTTGTCCAAAAACATGGAATGGAATATGTTATATGACCTGGTTTTGTATATAAGCAGGTAAGGGAGGAATTGGAGAGCATGGGTTGTCAAATTAAAACCGGATGTAAAGTGAGATCAGTTTCAAGACTTAAGGGAGGTAGATCCATTGTTCCATATCTTACATGTATATCTGGTGATTCATGAGTATTTGACATGCACAGTTGCACATATATTTCCATTTTCTTGTTTGCATTTCTTGGATTTTTATGCATTTCATCTATCATGATTATTGATTTCAAATGGTATTATATCCTTTTTGTTCCATACATAAATGATATCTTGTCATAACCTTTATGTGTACATGTTTTTTTTTTTGCAATTTACCTATCTTCTAGTCGTGTTATATCTCTCAATTGCGGTTTAATAATTACAATATAGAAGTTAAAATACCACACAAGTTCTATATGTGCTCAGAGATAATCCGCAGTATATATGGATATGAGAAAGATTATTCAAATGACCCAATTTGCCAACTATAGTGACCAACATGTACATGGATTCTGGGGGAGATGTTTTTTAAATTGCCTACTACAGTCATTTCCTTATTGTAAATTACCCTACTTTTTCACTCATGATAAAAATGTTATGATGCTACAAGCAGGTTACCGAATTTTGGAGGCTGATGGCTCAGAAGAGATATATGAGAGGATCATATTTTGTGTTCATCCTCCTGATGCTCTAAAAGTACTAGGAACAGAAGCAACACCTGATGAACAGAGAGTTCTAGAAGCTTTCCAGTATATCTACAGGTATTTCTAACCGTACTATTGTGTTATTCTTTACTGGTTTCATTTTGTTGATACAATGATTTCACAGTTCTTAGGTTTTCCTTTTTTTGTGCAGTGATTTGTACTTCCACTGTGATGAAAGTTTTATGCCACATAATTCTTCTGCATGGAGTGCGAGGAACTTCTTGGGGACTACAAGCAGTGGTGTTTGTGTTACCTACTGGTTAAATATACTTCAGGTGCTGTTAGTTTGATTATTTTTCTTGTCCATGATGGATGATCAATGAATATATTTATATTATTTTTCACATGACATGGAAGGATTAAAAATAATCATGGAACATTCTGCTTTCAAAATGCTAGAACACTGAATCTGCCAGACCTTTTCTTGCAACACTCAACCCTCCTCGTGTTCCGGATCATGTATTGCTTAAATGGCATACTAGCCACCCGATTCCTTCCATGGCTGCTGCAAAGGCTACTCTTGAGCTCAACAACATACAAGGGAAGAGGGGAATATGGTTCTGCGTCCCCTACCAAGGTGACTTCGATTATTGTTTTCGCTGCAACCTGCCATTAATTACCCAATTTTAGTATAATAAGTATGAAATGTCCCTTTTTACTGAATAACAGGTTATGGAAATCATGAGGACAGCGTGAAGGTATTCCTTTCCCACTTGGCCTTTTAGGTTCAATCACAAAAGTGCCAAAACGTTCCGCAAATATTCATGGACATGCATTGTGTTTATGGCAAACTGAATTATTTTAGGCTGGGAAAGCAGTAGCTTCTGGGTTGCTTGGCAAGAAATGTGACTTTTTGGTTAACCCAAAACCCATGGTCCCATCATGGACTGAGGCCGGCGCACGATTTCTGGTTGCAAAAAACATGGGCAAATACATAACCATTGGTAACTTTAGGTGAGGCTTGTACGAACTCGTATACTACAAAATCCCTGATAATGATTCTCACTTCAGTTTTGTGCACAGCATCCTCGAAGAAGGAGGCACTACTCTTAGTTTTGGTAAAACATGTGAAAGATGTCAACTAAAATGTGTGATACGAGTTCACAACCCCCAATTCTATTGGAAGGTTCTCTTATAACTACTTTTCTCTCATCCTTTTATGTTACCTTCTACTTTCTTCATCACGTATCCTCATGTGACAAACATCTAGGCTTTTTCATCTTTCTATTAGATTGCAACCGAAGGAGACCCTGGTTTCGCATATTCCTACATCAATGGTTATATCTCGTTTGTTGATAAAAAAGAAGGCCTTCAGAATATTGTAGAGGTATGTATACAGTGGTCTCTTCAATTGGTCCATAAATATTTTTAAACAAAATAAAGTTGTTATACTAAATGAAGGCACAATCAAGATAATTGTACCGGTACAATTCATGAACTAAACTCTGAAATCTCATGTCTATATATGGATGGATACAATGTGCATGTTAATATTAACATATATGGGTTCACAAAGCTACTCTCGTTTTATTTGCTGACTACATTTATCCATATGGTACAGATTACTTTGGCTAATAGAGGTGAACGGAAAAGGTTGAGCAGTAGCCATGCCAACAATAAAAGGTACCTTAACTTTAAATAAACATTTTGTTTCATTAAAGTGAGGGACCAAACATAATGTGCTATTTATAAACTCATTTAAATGTGTTGCAGTAGTTATATAAAAAAGGGCTGGTGGACACCCTTGCTTCGAATCAATGGAGTTACATTAGCAAAATATGTTTTGCATGAAGTCTTAAGGAGAAACACTATATCAAAAGCTCGTAAAAATATCTCTGCACACTATGATCTGGTCAGTGGATTTTGTTAATTTTTTTCTCTGAAAATATATTATTACCATCTGCTTGAGATTTTCTGCAACTATTTTACTTATGTTATTGAATCAATGTCATAAATACTTCTAATTTGTTCTACCCGTCCACATGCTACAAATCATATATTTCTAGTATAAATGAACAGTCAAAGTACTATCTTGTTCTGAAACATGATTATTTCTATGCAGAGTAATGAATTCTTTGCTCTTTTTCTGGATCCGACAATGACTTACTCTTGTGGTATTTTCAAGGTATGGAAATATCGTGGTTCGATCTCCAGCTAGTATGTTATGTAGCTTCATTGACAAACATGTAAATCATGTACTGTAGTGCTATGAATAATAGTACACTATTTGAAATTACCCTGGTTGCCTTGATGTTGGTTCCAATGATAGGTGGAAGATGAGAGTTTAGAAGCAGCCCAGCTACGTAAACTCGACAATCTAATTAATAAGGTAAAATGATCATAATATATATGTATGGTGCTCGACTTGAACTCCGCCATCATAATTTTCTCCTGATTTTGAGCTTTCCATACTAACTTCAAGAGCTTGCATATATACACCAACATGACCTGATGATGTCTTCTATATTGCAATGAAACCATTTAACTGAAGGCTAAGGTGGAACCAGGGCATCATGTTCTTGACATTGGATGTGGTTGGGGTTCATTGGCAATAAGGTTGGTGAAGAGAACTGGTTGCAAGTGCACTGGAATTACATTATCCGAGGAGCAGCTGAAATACGGAAAGAGAAAGGTGAAAGAATTTGGATTAGAGGTCAGTTATATTCCTTTATGATAGTAGTGGCCTGAGACTGTCCTTTAGAAATATTACCAATCATTGGAGAAAGAAACATGATTAGAGATATAACTGTATATGCAGGACCGCATAACTCTCCTGCTTTGCGATTACCGTCAAATAGCGAATGGCCAAAAGTTTGATAGGATTATAAGTTGGTGAGTAGAACTGGCGGAGTGATCATAGAATTGATAGACCAGCTGCTGGGGTCTGATAACAATTTTCTCCTTGCTCATTTAGTGGGATGCTTGAACACGTTGGCCATGAGTTCTACGAAGATTTTTTTGCATCCTGCGAGTATCATTTGGCAGAACATGGCCTACTTGTCCTCCAGGTTGATCATTACCAATATATTTTTATCTTATACATCATTTTATTATTGGCGATAATGTTAGACCTCAACTAACTATTTTCATCTGAAAATTAAATTTATATGCATAGTCGATCGCGTGCCCTGAGGAATTGTATGACAAAATGAGGACGAGGCCTGAGTTCCTGAAGGAATATATCTTCCCAGGTGGCTGCCTACCTTCTTTAGCTCGGATTACATCTGCCATGTCTAATGCATCAAGGCTATGGTATGTACTCAACTATTTATATACTTCTTATAGCTATCATTTAACTAGGACCTCCATGATTTATCAGTTACTTTTTGAGTACTCCTTTGCAGCGTACATCACGTTGAGAATATTGGGTACCATTATTACCCGACTCTGATTCACTGGAGGGACAACTTTGTGGCCAATAGAGAGTAAGTGCTAGCTCTAGATAACTCAACCTCAGCTACAAGTGATTTGTTTACGACATTCAATAAGTACTATTTTCTTTTTCTTTTTTTTGTTTTTGCAGAAAAGTTTTGGCCCTTGGATTTGACGAAAAATTCATACGTACTTGGGAGTACTATTTAAACTACTGTGCAGCTATGTTCAAATCACACATGGGTTTGGATTACCAGGTATGGGTTTACTATCCACCATATATAGCTAACAATAGTAGTTAACAGCTTCAGTTATGTGGCACCTTTTGATCGACTGCTGTATGCACAACATGCAGATAGTGTTTGCTAGGCCAGGCGATTCAAAGATGCCGAGCTATGTTGCCATTGCATAAACGGAGGATGTCGTTCTTATGTTTCACAATATATGTGAGAGATGATATTGCATTTTCTCTATTTGTGTGTGTTTTAGTACTTATGTTTGTGTGCTTTAATTTGCATTGAGATTGATGTTCCACACAGGATGTGAATTAGTGGACAAGCCATCGAGTCCTGTAATGAAACATGTTTAGTGGATGTTCATTTGAAGACTGGTTACCATATTGTTTAAGTATGTTGAGGTGCATTAATTAATAAAAGAGAAAAGGCACTGGATTTTGTGTGCGACAAAATTTCTTTTGTGTGACTATTGTATCTATAGAAACTAGTAGAGAAATGGTGTCTACAAACGTCTGATACAACCAGGCCAAATGAACAGGTAGTGATGATGTGCACATATTCCACACTTATATTACAAGCTTGTAACGATGCTAATGGTCACTAATATATCCAGAGGTGCCTGGCCTCAATATATTCCGTGAGCTACTTAAGTGGCCCATCTCCGAAAATGGTCTGAGACAGACTACAGATGTGGTCTGCCACTATGGCCTTGTTCAGTTCGCGAAAATTTTTGGTTTTGGCAACTGTAGCACTTTCGTTTGTTTGTGACAATTATTATCTAATTATGGAGTAACTAGGCTCAAAAGATTCGTCTCGCAAATTACAGACAAACTGTACAATTAGTTTTTATTTTCATCTATATTTAATGCTTCATGCATGTGTATAAAGATTCGATGTGACGGGAAATCTTGAAAATTTTTGGGAACTAAACAAGGCCTATAGTTTATTTTCAGAGATGGTGGTGTCTCCTAAAATATGTTGACCTTGCTTTGAAAATCACATGCTACTTTTGGAGGCAATGAAGTGTCTCTGTTAACAAAATGAGTTGTCTCTTAAAACTGAAAGTTATAGTTCTCAATACAATAATGTACAACTTTGTAGTAGAAAAAATGTTTAGAGTACCGAATATGTGTTTTAGTTCTTTGGAAACAATTAACAGAGGCAATTAATAACAGTGACCATATATTGGTTAAGGCGGTCCCTTACCTGTCTCTCTAAATAAATAACACCCACCTCTAAAAATCTTTGTTGTAGTACCATATAAGTAAAACATTTGGCTTGACTTCTCAATCACATCATCGCTCTTGGGGTATATCTCTCACCGATGGCCTAAGTTGATGACGCCCCCAATCTATCTATTATTGTCTCTTTCACCCTAGCTCGACAACACCCCTCTCAAACCGAAGCAACCCTCTATCTATCTTTCCCTTTGGTGGCATGACAAAGGCATAGCAACTCTCCTTGTATGGCACGACTTAGATCTAGTGGATGGCGTGACAACTCCCCTCACCCCATGCCACCTTGGCATTCTCCTCGTCGTTGGTCAAAGTAGTGGCCGTAGTACAACGCGTAGGGCATCGACTGGCGGCGGCCAAGCCATTGTGACCTCAAACCAAGATCCATAGCACATGGATGCGGTAGCAAGTGAAATCATGCACCCTCTTTGTCTATAGCACTCCTCTATCCTCTCTATATCTATTGCCCTCTCTCACTATCCTTGTAGGATTATCTGGTCCAGTGCGGCATGCGGGCTATGGTGTGGCGGAAGAGTCCTCCTCCTACCTCAAGTGGTGGGTAATGGGCTACAATCCTCTAGCACGCAGCTAGGCTACTGGCCTATGATGGCCTAAGCTGGCCGACTAGAATACGTTCGCCAAGGACGTTGATGCATGTCTCGTTGGAGGCCACAAACTTGGTTATGGAGAAGCGGCAAGCTCGTGAGAGGGCAGCATTTTGTTTCAATTTTTTAATCCACTATTACAACTAGTTTGTGTAATAAGCTAAGAGAGATAAACACTTGTCACCGTGCCTATTTGCAGGTTATAACGATCTTTATTATTGATACAAACTTTTACCAATGAACCCAAAACTGATGGTGATACAGGATTTAGAACTGACAGTGATTATATATGTGTAGTACCAAGAGGAGGTTGCAATAACTGGAAGCCTTTTTTCACATGCCAGTAGCGAAAATCATAGCCGCAAATCTTGTTTACCGAGGCCTATTTCTGTTGAGGAGATTCCGTTGCTGATCATTACCATATACTCCCCTCTCCATCCGTTCCAAATTGTAAGCTATTCTGCCCACTCTATGTATACCTAGATATAGATTATGTGTAGACATATAGTAAAGCTATATACATAGAAAAATTCGAATGACTTACAACTCGGTACAAAAAGAGTATAAAACTATTGTAATCTTTTTAGAAAAAAGTCTATGTAACCTCTTCAACTATACAGAGTGAATTATTTTACCTCCAAACTATAAAACCAAATTTCTACCCCTTGAACTTTCTGAAATCGGTCAAATAACCCTCTCAAGTCGATTTGACTGGTGATTTTACTATGTCACGGTTGTTTTGTGTTTTTCTTTTTTCATTATTTCAGATAAATCTTTGAAAAATCATAGTAAATCACAAAAAACATAAAAGTAAAAATCTAATTTTCTTAGACTCCACATGAGTAGGTCCATAGTGAACATATAATAAGGTATGCTTTAGTATAATTTTTTTGTTGTAGCTTTAGATCTATGAATTATTCCAACTAATTACATAAAAGTATAGATCTAAAGTTATAGTAAAAACTTGTACTAAAGCACAACCGTACTATATGTTCACTATGTAGATCTACACATGTGGAGTCCAACAAAATATGATTTTCTATGATTTAATATAATTTTTTAAAGATTCAGTAGAAATAAATAAATAAATAAGATAAAGATAAAACCAACGTCACCATAGCAAAACCACCCTTCAAAACTGCTTGACAGAGTTAATTAACCAGTTTCGGATAATTATGGGGGTAGAAAATATGGTTTTATTATCGTAAACCTAAATTCAGAAATAAAAAAAAATCCTAACTGATCAGCAAAAATTACTGTACAAAAAATATTGTTATGAGTCTCCAATGACTAGAAATTTTATTTTCAATGATTGCAGGTTATTTTTTTTAATCTACGATTACGTCTAGTTTGGGTACATTATGGCATATATAAGGCTTGCGGCAGCGATGGCATGAAACGGACCGGATTCATCATTTTCTGTAAAGCAGGCCTGGGCCTGCACGGTGTACGGCTCACTACGCGATTGTGCCGGCCTGCAGGACTGTCGCGTCACCTTAGAGTGGGCCTTACCGTGGTGTGGTTCAAGGCTTTGCGTGTTCTCTGATTTGTGATACTTTTCTTTCAGCAAGGTCAACGTACTGCAGATGATGTGGATGTACACCAAACCATAGTGAGACGACGCGTTTTTCTTCCTCATTATTGATGGAATACTTTTCTCGTCTTTTATATATGGAACAAAGTGCTCCATCCATGGAGAGCGAAAGAAATATTCCAGATGGAAAAAAAGTAGTCCAATCCAAAAGATGAATAATTTCTAGAACAAGCATGGGAAGCTCAATAGATGAATAATTATTTGGTTATTATAGAATATTTAAATACAAAAAATCAAAATATATAAAAATAAAACCTTCTATACATGTGAAATAATATCTATCTAAAATCAGACGAGTAGTTTTTTGTTTTGTATTCTATGTATGTCCTATATATTTAATAAGAAGTTCTTAGTCTTTGTGTTCTTTGAAAAAATAGGACACACGATGCTCCTATTTCTTTATTTTATATTGAGTCGTATGCTTGTGATAATAATAGCTTCTCCTCAAAATGCCGCAATTTCTAGAGATGAGTGAAATTTCTAGATGCCCCTAGAAATGCCGTCTATAGCAGTTGGAAAGTTTAGCTGCCTCTAGTGCTACCACTTTAGAGGCAATTGGTCTTTGCAACCATTTTAAAAGTAGGGGGCATTTCAGGGACGTATCCATCGGTTCGATGTCCTCATCATCACTACTCCAAAAACATTTTTGAGGGACATGAATTAAGAAGTAAATGACTTTTCTAAAAAGAATAAGCTTTGGTAAGGGATTACTATGCCTCTTAAATTTTCTATTATTTTATTTAGTATTTTAACAATCTCAAATGAAAAACTTCAAAACTTAAAACTTGTAATGCCATCGGCACATACAACTTTGATATAGGAAATATCTTCCGTGGACAACTTTCAAGAAAAATATAATTCTCGTGAGGTGACAAGTCACCACAATTAATCTGTCGCTAAAACTTTATATTTTTTTCTTGAGGATCTTAACGACCTTTATAGGAAAAACTAAAAATCATAAATTTGTAGTCTCATTGACAGCTAAAACCTTTATATAAAAAGTAGTACGTGGTTATTATGCTGCTGAATTTATATTATTTGTTTGTGCATCTTAGTATCTAAAATGACAAAACTCAAAACTAAAAATTTGATGATCTCATCGTTATCTATAATTTCCATATAAACAACACATTCATTTGACGTAGTATCCAAGAACTACGATTTTTTTTTAAGTTGAGTCTCATCACCACTACCTGTGGTGCCACAAAATAATACTGTCAGACCAATTAGAGTAGCATGACAAGTTTATTGACGTAGCCAACACAGTCTAACGTGATAACTCTTATCATGCCAACGCATATCGCGCGATAGTGTTATTTTGTCAAATATGTAGCGATTTTTTTAGGCACAACTATTTTTTAGAATATTAAATAAAAAATGGTTAGACTACGATTTTTTTGACATTGTTACTATTAAAATATTGAATAAAAAGGGATTAACAATTTAATAAAAACTTCGCAGCAGTCCCAGTGCATTTGTATTTTTACAGATGATGACACCAGCTTATTTGATATTGTAAAACATGCTCTGAATTTATATATGCTTCAAACTTCCATTCCTTATGTTTATGGCTACAACGTAGACAAATATGTAGCAGTTTACCCTTGCAATGCGACAACTGGGAAAGCATACTATTACACCCAATGATATACATCCTAATAATACTTACTCGGCGTCGAGTACTGCATATTGCATTTCTTATGGGGAATTATATTGTTCTTTTGTCAATGAGATGTTTGGGCTGCAACCAGTTCACTTTTTGCTATTGGCAGTTAGGGTTCTTCCCGGGTCCTCCATAGAAGATGTAAGTACCCCAATCAGCACTAGTACCATTCTGCACGTTGTAGCACTTGGGCCACTTAGCTACCAAGCTCACAGCACTAGGCGATTTGAGATTGTTGGTCGAATCTACCAATTGGATGTTCTTGACGTAACTGGCCTTGCTGAACCCTTCCTCAGGAAAGTGTCCACTACCCATCTGTGTGGATGTTTGGCCAGCATCAGGTGACGATGCCACCTCGCCTCCCCACTCGACAGAGGCAGCACTACCTGCCAACCTAGTGAAGATCGAAGTTGGCCAGTAGCCTAGATCATGGCCTCCCACTTGCAACCACCAATTGCCATCCTTTGGGTCCTGAAATTCAAAATTTTTTGGAGATTTCAGTAGACAAAATCATGATTAAGGAATATTGTTGTTGATTCCCTATCTAAAGTGCATGAATTAAAAAATGCCATGTCATGCCATATGTAATCAGAAATGTTAATAGTTGATAGTTTTTCAATCTGTACTATAGATCTGTTAAGTCTTAAGTCCTAAGTCTAATTTAGCAGCAAGACCACCAAACAAGTTCACAATGGGAAAAATTGCAATTGTACATTAGCTAAATGTTTGGATCACTCTAACTCCCTTAGAAATCACTAGCAGTAGAGGAAATCGCTTAAAAGAGCACTACTTTAACAGTCTAAGTGGTGCATGTGTAGACAAACATTAACATGCAAGGTGACAAACTAAATCCATATGTAATGTGTCATAAAGCCTGAAAGTACATTGAGTATGAACAAAAAGTAGATGGCATGGATTGTGAAAGGTTTTTGTGTTTACCTTCCAAACTAAAATAGTGAAGTCATATTGTGAGCCACCATAGACGGAGACAGGGGACAGGTAGGAGTTGCTAGCACCGATGGCAATCTGGTTGCTTGTCTGTATAAACCCTGAGCATAGTAGATTGTAGCATCCTGTTTTGTTGTATGCATCCCGCTACAATATTCCAAATTTATAAAAGAATTAGATCATTGTTATGCAATTTATGACCCTACAAAAAAGGGACCAATATAAAAAATGATGATAAAAAGCACCATAATATTTATCTTACAGTCCAGTAGATGAAGAGTCTTGTGTGTCTATCCTTATACAGACCTGGGTAAACCTACAATTTGTAGAAAGCTTTTGTACATGAGCAATAATGAAAGATATTTCACAGCGAACTACACCTTTAACAAATACTGTCTTACATAATAGTACATGTTATCGTCTACCAAGTCTGTCAATTTTTCTTGAACTTTCAAACAGCTAAATTGGCATACAATTTATTTTCCTGTAAGAATTGTCAAGTACTAGTAATAATGACTGAATGAAGTTCTAGATAGCTACCTAGCTAGGGTATCTAAGATTTATTTTGTTAGCTGACAAAACAGTGCAGAGAATTTCACAAAAGAGGACAGAGAATTTGAGATTGTCATTTGGTGGAAGCAAACGAAACAGGCAGGATGAACTTAGTATCGCAGACGGCTTATTCTGTCTTTTTTCATTGAGGGTGTCTAGATGCAGTGTGAAGTCTTGCCAACACGTCAACCAATATGTGAAATTCCCTATTTTGGGATTGTTTTTGTAGTGTCTTCATTCTGTTCTCACAGTAGCTGCTACTTGTCTTTTCTGTACTCGTCATGGCTCATCCAATTGGTTGTTGTTTGCTTCTGTTCAACTGAGTTTGTTTAGACATACTGTATCTTTTCTTATGTAACAGGACTCACCTGCCATCCTGCTTCTATAGTATTCAGGTCGTTGTTTGAGTAGGACCCACTACTAATCCAGAACTGGGTCAAACTGAATCCTTCGTCCATCTCAACAATTGGTTCCCACAAATTGAAGGTTGCTTGGGTACCATAGTAGTTGTCATCCTCCGGCGCAGATGCTATGGCATGCTGCTCAGTCAGTGAGAAAATAATAAATGAATGTGAAATTTCAGAAATAATAACAAAAACCCAGAAGGGAAGATTAGTAATACTATGAATGTGATTCTAGGAGGACATTTTTGTACCTGGTGGCCTCTTAATACGTTCACCGAGTCAGGGTCATCAATGGAAAAACGGTTTGGGATGCTCCAAGGCGACTTCTTGCCATATCTCTCAATGGAGCTCACCCTCAGGACATCCTCTTCTTTGGTCCTTCGGATCGGTATGGTATTCTCTGGGCACTTGCCATTTTGATGCCATGTTTGGGTGAAAGGATTTGGTGCAATATTTGAATTGTTATTGAGTCCTTCTGGGTGGCAAGAGGGCATCATCTGAAAGGTGACCATAGAGCACCATTTGAGTCATTTCATGATTAGGTAGGCTAGCTTAACATGCAAAACACTTAAACCAAAAGGTTAACGGTGCTATAAAGAGAGGAACCTGGATACTATGATTCTTGAGGAGAGGATGATCGAATGCTGGCTGCTTCGAGATGTGGACACAGTCAATGATATCTCCATCTGGGCTCTGATAATTTGTCAACACAACTGCGGAATCAGTTTTTGCAACAAGGCAGGGAAAGAGAACATATATATTTTTATCTTAGTATTTGATCAATAAAACTAAAGGAGCCTCCACCACACGTTAATCTCGAGCCTCAAAATTACCAAATAAATTGAAGAAAATAAATCAAATTGTCCTTGTGCCTGTTTGTGTGTATTTTCCAGCAAAGTCATTATAAAAGTAAAATATAATAAGGTTACAACACAGAGTTGGCTTGATTTTATAATATAAGTACTACACACATAGTAACTGTTATATTGGCAAAATATATACTGTTAAAAGTAAAAAAGACAACTTCATATTGGCAGGACTACACACGTAGTAACTGTTATATTTACTTCATATTTTGCTATCTGTTTAATGAAACACGCGCCATCAACGTGGTCTACAAAGAAAACTTCATATTTTGCCAGACGACCTAGTCAACTGCTTCTATAATTGCTAGACCGCACTGTAGCTTATGAACCAATTCTAAAAATCAATTTTCTGGTCCTACCAGAACAACGACCTCAATACCCTTGAAAGTTTTATGTGTTGTTATTTAAAAAAAATGAAACTGTTGTTTACCGAGTCAAATAAATGTTGCTTAAAACCGTTTGTTTTGGACGGCTGACTTAATAAAACCATCAGTAAGCTATATCTTTCCGGTATCCTCTCTCGTCTAAAAACCACAATGGAGTGCACCCACCAATACATGGAAAATGTTTCTAGATGAAGACTTCTCGTAGGAAACTTGGTTGCATTCCAGGAGTACGTGGATATTACTCGTCAAGCTAGCATATATATATGCTGAGCCGAACGTATTCTGTATCAAAAAGCACCAGTTTTTTTTTTAAAAAAAAATAAAACGGTTTATAGGGACACTGTAATGGTCCGCTACAACACAGTTGTATTAAAACACGGTTTTTTATGCTGCTATAAAACACAGTTTTAAAACAATGGCCAAGCTAGCACCACATTTACTCCATGCATGCTTGGTGTGCCATATGGGTGCTGCAAGTGCAATTCACGCACTACTGGACATCGATCCAGGTAGTGACGAGCGAGGCAGCATGCACGGGCATATAACGATGAGCACATGATTAATTAATTATTTATTTATTTTGGAGTGTTTGGGACTAGCAAATAAGGTACGTACGTACGTGTTGGCAAGAATTCACTCCGAGGAATTTTCGTTTATTATTCAATTTGGTAACGAGCGTGTAGCTATAGGCCAGTTGATGTGTGTATACCTCAATGGTCGCGAGAGGAGGCTTGTTGAGCCGCGTGAGGAGGCTTCGAACCTCTCGCCGGCGCTGCGCTGCCGCCGACGACGTCCCTGCACTTCTCGCCGCCGCTGCACCGTCCAAGAAGAAGAGAAACCCTAGAGCCACGACGAGCGCGAACAAGCACACTCGCCAAGAAATTGCCATCGGGCAGCGGCTTCGTCTTCCTTGTTCTGGCTGTGCTTTGCATACGTATATATATATATATATATATATAGGCGACGACGGCTGCGACATGGGCGTGAGCACGGACGTACTATGCCGTTTTATATATATAGGAGAGGAAGTATATATTGCTAGCTGCTGGAGAATGGATCGGATGGACAAAATAGTGCCTCGAAACAGCATGGTACTTGGTTCAGGATTCTTCGTCTTTGGACGGGGAAAAGAGATGGACGACGACTCGACAACGACGATGACGTCGACATTGGACGACGACGACGACGCTGCAGACTCGGAGTTAGCAGGCCTTCTTCAACAACGCGTACGCGCCACTTGTTTTCTTCCCTCGATGGCTCGATTCTCAGGTCCTCGCGCGCGTCGTTCTCACGGTTCGTTAATTTTTTTCCCCTCGATCGTGAAAGGAGGATCGGACACCGTGGAAAAAGTAGTAGAGAAAATAAAATGCTACAGTATTAGTGGATAGCTAGAACAGAACATTTTAGATATCATCCTTGCGTTCTTGACACGGTATACGGTCAGCAGTTGCCTCGAGCTTCAGGTGATCAGATTGAGATGCACCACCACCCTTTTGTCGCTGTAGTGTTTCCAAAAATATTTTAGATATATAGAAGGTTTATATTGTATATTAGATGATGAAAGCAAAGCAAGATACTTTGGTTGGGCCACCACAAGTGATGCAAGTTCTTCCGTGGGGAAGCGACGCTGCCTGCATGTACATATATATGGATCGTGCTGATGTACATACGCTTTGCAACTTGCGCTTTAAGCCCAACATCTCCATGCTACTAAGACGAGTGGAGGCTCGTCGGCGCCTGGAGGTCACCGGTGCAGAGCTCGCCGGTGGCACGGAGCTCGTCGGCAAAGCAGAGCTGGACGGCGACGCACAGAGAGTTAGGGTGGGGGCGCCATGGAAAGCTATATGACAATAGTACAAGATGGCAACGGGCATGTTACCTGCGAGTGGAAGACATAGAGACCAACACTCGAGGGTTGAATCCCAAACCCACACCTGCACCTGTAATCCAAATGGATAGAAATCTACACCCACGTCCATACCTATGGGCGTACCCATAAAACCACATAATAATAAATTAATAATACATACATAGATTTAAAAGAGTTTAAGTATGAAAATCAAAACTACCTAGCATTATATCAACATAAAAATTGTTCTCTTATATATAAATAGATACAAATGAGAAAATCATAAAACTATGTTGCTTTGTTTATAAATATAGTATATGAAGGGACCTACGTATCACGAGGTTGGAGCGGGTTTTCGGGTGAAGCGGATACAGCTATAAGTTTTCTATGTGTACAATTTTTTTATTCATTAGGTTCAACTACAAACCCACACCTACAACTACAGACACAAAGTTGCACTCGTACCCTCGCCCTACCGGGTTTTTACCCGCGGGCATACGGGTAATACCAGTTGCCATCTTCAAACGATACAGATGATGGCGGGTGGGTGCAGCAGCAGTGGCGCGCGCAGAGGGTGTGTGTGGGCGCGGCATCAGCGACGACTAGGTAGAGAGCACATTTTACTACAGTCTTTAATTCCTTTAAGCTAATTATACTTGGTAAAGATGATCCTTCTGAATCTCACCTAACTTTGTTATTATTTACAAATTATTAAAAAGTAGAGTACTTACTAAGAAAAATGGCATGTTTACCGCTACACTACTACTACGGACGGGATTTAAACGGGCAGCTCTTGACCCTCTTTAGGGATGGTTGGCTTAGACGCCCCTATTTAATAAGAGACTACGGGCCTGTTTGGTATAGCTCACAACAGCTTCATAAGCTATTGTGAGCTTTTTTTTTTTTGCCAAACACTTATTTTCAAAACAGCTTCATGGGTGAAGCTGTTTTTCTCCTCCTCTCACAAAGACATAAGTTGGATGAAGCTAGAAAAAAGTAGCTTATTGCAGCTTCTCCCTCATTTCTCTCTCTCAACTATGTATGAAGTAGTTGGTGAAGCTATTTTGCCAAACACTTTTTTAAAACAGCTCAACTTCATCTAGAAAGTCACTCATGAAGTTATTTTCTAAAAAAACAGCTTTACTAGTGAAGTTGAGCTGTGCCAAACAACCCTTACAAATCAACGATTTGTAGAAGCAGTTGATCAGCCGTCCCAATGAATCGTTATGTAGTTAGGCACAGCTTAAGAACGAGCCGCTACTATAAAATTTATTTTCTAAAAATTACTAATCTGGGTGAAAAAATAGCAAAAAAATCTAATCCCAGAAGGCCCCACCACCTGGATCACAAGTAACGCGAAAAACATGTGTTTCGTGTGGCTTCAAGGGTTCGAACCGACGACCCCCAACATTGCATTGTAGTACTCTCTAACAACTACATGACGCTAAACTGTGTCTATAGCATATATTCTTTCTCCTCATGTTATGCATAACTAAATTTAAAATGAGTATTTGGGAGTCTCAAAGAAAGCAAATGAAAATGTAGTCAATTGAAAAGTTGTATAACCTTTCGAGATCTACAACTTCTACTTTTGCTTTTTCTCCATCTGAGCCCTTTTGAAAAAATCAAATTTCAAATGTTGGAAACTAAAACATAATTATCCTTTGCTAGATGATTTTTAAATAAAAATATTCTCAACTATAAAGTTATATAACTTTTTGAGATCTATAACTTTTGTTTTCCCTGTTTCTTCATCCGTGGTCGTTTGAAAATTCAAAATTTAAATGTGAGAAATCGAAACGTAGTTTTTCATGACAAGATGAATTTCAAATGAAGAAGTTGTCAACTGCAAAATTGTATAACTTTTTGAGATCTGAAACTTTTGTTTTGGTTGTTTTCCCATCCGAGGATGTTTGAAAAAAATCGAATTTAAATGTATAAAATTCAAATGTAGTTTTTCTTGATGAGATGATTTAAAATAAAAACGTTGTCAACTTTTTGAGATATAGCATTTTTGTTTTGATCATTTCTTTATCCGAGGATGTTTGAAAATTTCAAATTTTCATATGTAATATTTAATATTCAACATCCATTTATAAGGGCACGTCTGAATCTAAAGCCGCCTTTATAAATAAGGTCATTTATTATAGGAGTGCCTGATAATACCAGCAGCTTTATATACAAATCTATTTATAGGGAGATGGCTCATTTTGGGACCATTTGTAGGGACGCTTTTAGATTGAGCCGCCCCTAAAAAAAGATGTGTTGCTATAAATCCTTTTCTAGTAATTTCCCACACGGAAAAGAGATCCAAACCCTCGTTTCCTTCCGAACAATTGCATGCATTGCCATGCCGGACATCCTCTACTAATGAACATGTTTGAGATTTGCTTCTCGCCACAAGGAGACGTGGTCAGGACCGTGTGGAAAATTTGGTCAGTTCCACCCACAAGTATAGTCCATATCGGCTGGGTGGTGGAACGGAGTGGCCGGACGATGCGACGTTCGATCCTGGTCATATCTCTTTTGCGACTACACTTTTGACTCTCACAAAATCCTATATAACTCCAATACTTCACGAGTGCACAAGCTGTTGCCGCGTTTGGCAAGGCAACAAATGTATCTCAGTCCAATAATAATAGTACAAATTATAACGTCGTTAAAGAATTAATCTTGGACCCGTACGTCAAGTTGTGGAGAGACTTACCAGGTCAGTCTTCGAGGAAATAAAGCACGCAATTTCGTATTTTCCCATGTTGAAGTGGACGTGCAGCTCACTGTCTGCTACTTGTTCTTTATTTGGCAGTATGTAAATACTATATAGCATCACGCATGCATGACATATACGAATTCGTTGTGCATGCATGCATGCTGATGCTGCAGTCGTGGATCGAAAGGAAACTCGGGAGGAATTTGGGCGCGTCAACGGATACAATGTTCATGTTCCTATCCGGCTGTTGTCGTTAATTAATTATTTTCATTCATTGCTGACACATACGTCCTGAAATCAGATTTGAACGGTAAAGAAAGGCTGGCATCATGGCAAACCAGGTCTCGTAACTTGTTCTTGCGGGCAAAAGACGTTGATCCTTTTTAATTAGACCCAATCATATTATTACATGGGTTATAAAAATCATAGGTGATTATATTGATATCTGACCTAGCTTGAGTTACAGGAACTCCATACTTTCCATCATGGACCAATTATCTTGCCTTCTCAATTATATTAACTCATCACTTCTTTTTTATTCCACTTGTATCCCCTGCATCGGCAGTTTCTTCCGTTGACCAGTTTCTTCTCAATTATATTAACTCATCACTTCAGTGAGCTCAATAAAATTATTTGCTCAATTTCTAGAGGTTTTGGACTTAGTCAAGCACACCACAAACACATTTTTCATAGTCAACCACACTTTAAAATTGCTTCAGAACAAATAAAATATAACCTCTTTTTTGAAGGTAAAATATAACCTCTTTAAAATTAGGTCAGACAAGCACAAAATTTATATGAAAGTTGGAGAGATGAACCACGTCTAAAATCATGTAGTCAAAGACTTTCATTTAAGCTCGTTTAACAGCCCATTTATGCAGATTTTAAACTTCAAATTTTAAGTTTTCAAATGATCTCGGATGGTGACACAACCTATATCAATTAATGTTGTAGTACTGCCTGACGAGATCTAAAACTTTGTATTTAAATATTTTTTATCTAAGATCATTTACAATCTAAAATAACAAATACATGATTCATGCATGTTAATTCATAGGGACAACATCATATCTTTTTTCATAAGTGACTCTTTGTTGTAGTGAAAGAAAATTGTACATGCGAGGCAAGAGGTCCCGTGTTCGAATCATAGCTGACAAAGCCTAATGTTTTAGAAATTCTAATATCAGGACTCGTGATCTCTAGTGTTTGGTGGGAGCCAACCCGGCTGGAGCGGCTCCGTTCGCCAGATTTTGACGGATGAGTCCAACCCGCATCTGAGAGGAATATTCCACCCTGGAGCCAACCCAACCCTCCCATCCTCCAACCAAACAGCCACAGGAATGGGTTCGCTCCGACCCGGCTCGCCCCGCTCTCCAACCAAACACACGGTTAGGGTTTAGGGAAAAGAGATCCAAAGTTCCAAACCCTCCTTTCCTTCCGACCAATTGCACGCATGCATTGCCATGCCGGACATCCTCTACTATTGAACATGTTTGAGATTGCTTCTCGCCACAAGGAGACGTCGACGTGGTCAGGACCGTGTGGAAAATTTGGTCAGTTCCACCCACAAGTATAGTCCATATCGGCTGGGTGGTGGAACGGAGTGGCCGGACGATGCGACGTTCGATCCTGGTCATATCTCTTTTGCGACTACATTTTTTACTCTCAAGATCCTATATATCTCCAATACTTCACGAGTGCACCGCGTTTGGCTAGGCAACAATGTATATATCTCAGTCCAATAATAGTACAAATTATAACGTCTTTAGGCTGTCTCCAATAGGAGACCTATTTGGGAACCCAAACCTAAAATGGGTCTCCAACACAATACCTATAGCCTTCAACAGAGTACCCATACAGAAGACCCATTTTGGGTATCAGGAGAGGCATAACCCAAATTTGGGTATCCTCTCTCCTTGAGACCTATTTGCAGAGAGTGTTGTCTTTTAGGTCTTGTTGTTGGAGAAGACTGTTGGGGAGATGCCCTCCGCACTCCCCAGCAGTACGGTGAACCGTGAACCTTCTCACTCGGTGCCGTGAGAGGTTTGAGCTCGAACGGACAGTAGGCTCAGTAGTAGGTGAAAACAGTGAATGCTCTCTCTCTCCCTATTAATGGCGGTATCGCGTCCCTTTTATAGGGCCTGCAAACCGACCTAATGACATTTACACAAATGCCCCGTGACGGTGGGGGAATATTCCGGTATATTCTTTCATCGCAGTCTACTGACCCTGATACACCTGCGTAATTTCACATTGCAAGCCCTTCGTTCATCCTCTGACTGGGGCCTCAGCTGGTCGGAGGCTTGGATCCTCCGCCCGGTTGCGGATCCTCCGACGCTTTGGTGTCGGAGGTTCCTCAGCTCGGCTGGGCCGGAGGTTGCTCGACCCGGCCACCCCGGGAGTTCCTCCTTGGCCTGGTTCAGTCGGAGGTTCCTCGGCCTGGCTGCGTTCTCCCGCCATCCTCGGACCCGGGAGGGTCGGAGGTTCCCACCTTTCCTCGCTCGTGGACCTCCGCCGGTGTCTCAGTCCCTGCACACACTTAGCACGACCAGACGAGTCGTCAACATTAGCATTTCCCGTCGAAGGGTATCCTCCGACGCTTTAGGCGTCGGAGGTTCCTCAGGTGAAGGATAACCTCCGACGCTACCAGGGGGAAGGATGCAGCTGTTCCCCAACAGTTCCCCTCTTTTTGGGCTAATGGCACTCCTGCGGTCCATGTGCTCAAAAACATGCTACGCTGCGGAGACTATGAGCATGGTTGCTGCCTTCCCCCCTGGTGCGCAGGATGTGTTTGTTAGCAAATGTTGGATAATTGTTTCTTTTACTTAGTCATAAATTTTCTTGGTTTATTTATTTTGCCGGGATCCTCCGATCATTGTTGCTATGTTAGTCTGATATCCTACGCGCGTTAGATTGCGGAGGATTGCGGAGGATATTATAGCCGTTGGAGGTAGCCGTTGGCATTGACGAGGCGCAACGGTCGGGCCGATTCCTCCGCTTATAGCCGTTGGGCGCGGGGAATCGCAACGGTCACGTTGCCGCAGGCCCCCCCCTATAAAAGGGCATTGGGGAGGCTCTTGGGTCTCACCCTTGCTGCCTGTTGTTTGCGCTTCTTCCTTCGCCCACTTGCATTCGCTCTAGTTGCGTATAGCTCTTAAGTGTTTGCGGAGGCTATAAAGTGGCTCATTTTCCTTCGCCTCGTCCTTCAAGGTCAGATTTTTCTGGTCCTTTGCGTAATTTTCTTAGTGTGAGGTCCGGTGGTTGGTCGCGGAGGTTTGAGGAGTGGATGCTTGAGGTGGCAGCAGCTCAAGACCTGGAGGAGACGTTGTCCGACGTCGAAGCTTCTGTTGGTGATCTGATCAGTGCGAAGGAGTTTGAGGAGATGGCGGCGATTACCTTTGAGTTTGGGCAGTCGACTGTGAGGACGGAGGATATCGCCGATATGGTTGAGGCTAGATTTTTCAAGGATGGTCGGGCGGAGGCTCCTCCTGCGGGTCAAACGGTGCCTGCGCCTGGGGAAGGTTATGCGGTGGTTTTTAGGGATTTCTTCACCTGCGGGCTTCGGATGCCTCCGTATCATTTCCTTCGCGAAGTGATGGAGAGTTTTAACGTGGAGCTACAGCATTTCAGCCCCAATGGGATACTAACCCTTAGCAAATTTGCCTGGGCGTGTGAATCCTACGGAGCCGTGCCCCACATTGATACTTTCTGCGCGTATTTTGAACTTCAGCGTCAACCTAAGAAGGTGAAGGATGCTGAAGGTGTTGAGTGCATTGCGCAGTTTGGAAGCTGCGCGTTCATGCCGCGCCGCACGATGCCTGGGCCAAGGTGCGAGATCTCCTACTGCCAAAAGGGCAAGTGGGAGAAGGATTGGATGAGAGCCTGGTTCTACGTGAAGACCCCCGCTGCGTCGAGGACTTTAGATGATGGCAGCGTTGATAAGGTTTATCCTTACGCGTCGTTGATGAAGGAGCTGAAGCCTTTCTCGAAGGTTGATCCTTCGCAGGAAATGTCGGAGGAACGACTGGCCTGTGATAAGGCATTTGCGCTGGCATGCCGATATTCCGGAGGCCGGGATTTGGTTGAGGAGATGGTCGCTGCTGACTACTGGCCCCTTGGCCGCAGGACCGATGAGTTCACCATTGAGATGGTGCAAGTCCCTGTGTTTGGTCCTCCGGAGGGGTTACCGTTTCCCCGGTTTGGCGCGGGTCTTCCGGAGGATGAGACCAAGGAGTCCTTTCTTGATCGCGTGGAGGTTTCTGCTCGGAGGATCGTCGGGAAGATCTCGGAGAAGGAATATCTCCAGCGGAGGTCTGCGCTCGGGACGATGCCCCGCTTCAACCGTGTTTTTGAGGAATTGGGGATCGAGTATGAGGATTATGTTATTCCTCCGGATGTGTTGCTTGGATTGGAGAAGAAGAAGGACTCTTCCAAGGCTGTTGCTTTGGCGGAGTCAAAGAAGAGGAAAGGGGGAGGCGCAGTCAAGCAGCTTGCGAAGAAGCGCAAGGCGGGTGTTGTGCTGGAGACTCCTGTGGAGTCTTCTTCCGCGCGATCTTCTGCTGCCGAGTCGAACTCGGTGGCTTCTACTCCTGCGGAGACCGTCGCTGCTGGCGGAGGTCCTGAGGTTCAGGCTTCTCGTGCGGCCTCGTCTGTGCGGGCGCCTTTTGCGTCGCTTCTTGGTGAGGATTCCTCCGACGCGGAGGCCCCTAGGGGGAGTCCTGCACGGGAGGTGAGTCCTGCACGGCAGGCGAGTCCTGCACGTGAGGTGTCTGCTGGAGGAGGTTCCCCGCCTAAGGAGATTCAGGTGAAGTCCAGCGATGAAGCTGAGTCCGCCTCTGTTCGGAGGATCAGGAGGGCGGAGGCTCCCCTTCGTCCGGCTGGTGACGGTATTAATTCGTTGTACATGGGTAATGATTTTTTGTTGATTATGTGTTTTTATGCATATTTTGATTGACTTGGTCTCATGTTTTTTGTATATCTTTCAGCGGATCTTTTTGCTGGGTTGGCTACCGCGGAGGAGATGGCAAAAGGCGCCAGCGTTGCGCAGGAAGGACTTGCCGTTCCTCCGCGGCGTGAGCCTGCGCCTTCCGCGTTGGCCAACAGGCCTTCGCCTGCTGATGTACTTGGTCCCGGTAAGTTTCTTATTTTTTGTTCTATCCATTGGTTTGTTTTTTGGTATTTTATTCTAAGGTTTGTTTTGTTTTTGCGCAGGTGCTTCTGATCCTTCGATCACAGGTTGGACTGGTGCTTTGCGCGAGGTTCATTCCTTGGTCGGAGGTTCGTTGTCTGGCCTCCGCCAAAGGTTTTATGGTTCTTACGATGTTTTTTCTTACTTGTTTTTGCTTTACAGATCGTTTTCGTCAGAAGCTCCGCGGCATGGACTTTGACACGCTCCTCCGCGTGCAATATGAGCACCATAGCCTTGTATGTTTGTGATGTGTTGTATTTTCCTTCGCCGTTTTTTATTCGGAGGTTTCATGTGTGTTGTTTTTGGGCAGGGTCATCACATGGCTGCTGCCTTAGAGGAGCGGTGCTCCCGAGAGGTTATTTGCCGTGATGAAGCAATTGAGGCTCTTAAAAAGGAAAATGAAACTTTGGAGGCTGAGAAGGCTCGCCTGTCGGAGGAAGTTAAGGGATTTGCTTCTATTCGGCAGGCGGTTGAGGTGCTAAGGAAGGAGAAGGAAGAGTTTAAGACTGCGTCGGAGGTTTTTAAGAAGGAGAAGGAGGAGGCTGAAGCTGCTGCGGCTGTCCTTCGCGAGAGTGCTTCTCAGCATGAACTGACAAAGGACCTGGCTGTGCAGCGCGCTGAGAAGGCCGAAGACGTTGCTGACCGGCTGCGCAAGGAGTTGGATGCTGAAAGGACGTCTGCTGTTGCGTTGCAGTCCCATCTGCAGAAGGCGGAGGTGGAGGCTGCCGCTGTTGTTGGGCTCTACACCCACTCGCTAGCACAGTTCGGAGGTAGCACCTCTGCTCCTCCGCCCAGCGGCGACGTTGGGGCTAGCCTCGCGTGGTTGAAGTCCCATATTCGCATGCTCCCTGACTTTGTCGGAGGAGCTGTTGATTTTGGGGCTTTGGCTGCGGTTAGCTCCTTCGCTCGGCTTTTGCGGCGCGGAGGTTGCTCCCACGCCGAGGGGGTTGATAAGGTGGAGTTTGCCACGGCGGAGGACGTTGGCGAGGGCACCCCCGGCCTGCGCAAATCTGTCCGGAACTTTATCAGTTCGTTCTGGATTAGGTTTGGGCGGGCTGAGGCGAAGAAGATGGCGGAGGCTCGTCGCGCTGAGGTATTCTTGATTTGGTTTTTTTCTTTTTGTATTTTGCTTTGCTGCTTTGCAATGTTACTTAAGATGGGTACTTTGTAGGAGATTACGAAGAAGAAGGCTAAGGTTGACAAGGCCGGTCCTTCGCGTCCACCAAGCGAGGCGCGTCCTCCGACCCAGGCTGAAGCGGAGGCTCGTGATGCTGGTGCCAAAGCTCCGGAGGGATCTGGTGCCAAGGTTTCAGAGTTGCCCGAGACTTCTGCTCCTCCTCCGCCTCAGGTGTGAGGCTTGTTAGTTTTTAGGTTTTTACTAGTCTTTTTTGCGTCCAAGCATGTGACGCTTTTTGTAAATAAGGCCGGAGGTCTTGCTTATTTTGTACAGACTGTTGAGGATGTAATATATTAAGTTGTTTTCAGATAAGCCTTTGTTTTACACTTTGATTCTGCGCAGGTCTCTGGCGGAGGACCTGCGCAGGATCATTTCATTACTCCCCTTTCGATTTTTTACAAAGGGATTTATGCTTCTGGCGAATTGTGGGAGTACTGGCGAGTTGCCTTCCCTAACATGAGATTGGTGGATATGTTCGAGTTTGTTGGATATGATATTGATGGCGAAGGATCTGGATTTATCCAGTCGCTTGCGCGCCGAGGTTCATGGCCTCCGGCTTAGGTGGTGGTTTTTGTTTTGTTTCTACCTTGCCGTAGGCTATTTGTGTTTTTCTCTTTTTTTTTATGACTTGGTTTGATGTGTTTATGCAGTTGAAGTATCCTATCCTTCGCATATTTGGAGAGGAGATTGAGGAATCTTTTTGGCTGGAGGGGCCTGATGTGTATGAGCGTTACCTGCCTGGGCGTGTGGAGGTTCGAGACTTTGGTTTTTTGATAAGTTTGAGTCCTTCGCTTGGTTCAGTGATTTTTGACTTGGATTTTCTGCGCAGGTTGTTCTTTCCCCTCCTGAATGTGTTCTTTCTCCGCGTTTTGTCGAAGGAAGCTATGTGACGCCATTGACGTTCAAGCGTGGCGACTTGTATGCAAGTGGTTGGTTAATAGACTGGTGGAGAGCTACGCGTCCTTCGCTTAATGTTGACGATTTGGTTGATTATCTCGCACGGGATTATTGTAGTGATTTTAGGGTTTTTGGTGACTCATGCATGAGATTTGTACGTGACTCATAGATCCTTCGGTTGTTTAGTCGACAGAGGATTTGAATGTTGGATTTGTACAAGCTACCTATAACCTTCGACTTTTTATGGGTCGAAGGATAATTTTATTCTTTCCTTGTAACTGTTCTTTTGTAATGATTTGTTCATCAATAATAAAGTTTTTAAGTTTGCTACAACCTTCGATCTCATTTTTATTACAACCTTCGCGCTACAGCATTTATACATTGCGCGCTACAGCATTTATACATTGCAACGTCACGGTGGTGTTGATCCTAAGGATCTTTGTGTTGCTGTGGCCTGCTTGTGCTTGGTGCTCGATGTTGCGAAGGTGTTGTTGATTTTTCCTTGTGCGGAGGATCGCCGCTTCTTGGCTTTAGAACCTTCGACTTTATTGGTGCGAAGGAGCCTCCGCTGAATTGTGCTATTTTTTTCCTTTGCTCGACTCCCGTGGAGTGTTGTCGAGGGGAACCTTCGGGTATCTGAGTCGGAGGTTCTGAAGGGACGTTACGAGACTTCGTGCGATACCCTTCAGAGACCTCTGAGTCTGACTTCTATTGTTTCTGTTGTGGCTGAACACGACTTTGTGGTCGATGTTCATCATAACGCCGCAGTTCTAGTATTACGAAGCTTCGTGCGATACAAACTTTTGTTGCTGTTGTGAGGCTAACTCCTGCTTCCATGGTGGCCTAGAATTTTTGCTTTTTGACTGCTAGGTTTGTACTCGATGCTCGGGTCTTTGTATACTGATCCTGATTGAGGGTGGGGGCAGGGTGAGCCTGGTTTTATAGGCTTTCATGCATTTATTTTATGTACTTAGTTAGGTAAAAATTTATTGTTGGGTTATTGATGGTTGTTGCGGTAGTTGGTTTTGCTGTACCTGACTGAGGGTTATTGTAGTTTTGTTTTAATTTCACACTTTGTTTGTTGGGGGTCTGCTTAGAGTAGCAGGATACCTTCGACCTTATTTTGGTGAAGGTTATGTGAATTTTGTTGATGTCTGTATTGTGAATGGTAAACCTCCGCTGCCTTTTGGCAAATATAATATAGTTCCTGATGCCTGATTCTCCTCAGGTCTTTGTCAGGTTTGAAGGTTTTGTTCCTTCTGGCCATGTTGTGATGCCTGAGGAGGACAGGACTTTTTCACTTTTTGGCCATGTTATCCTTGCTGCCCGGCTCTTGGTTAGGTCTTTTGCTAAGGATTTGGTGTTTTTTCACCTTTGAGGACGTTCCGAGCTTTCTTATCTTTTGGATGAAAGCTGCGGAGGGTCCTTGTGATCACGTGATGTTTTGTCGAATGCTACAGCCTCGTTGCTGGCTGTTTTTCGACTTTTTGGGCTTTGGTTCTGGGGTGGATTCCTCTTTATATTTCAGAGGTTTTTACATAGGTTCTGCCTCGTTAAAAACCTCACCTCCTGGTAGGAGTACCCCTGTGAGGAAAAGAGTGCAGACCTTGGAATGCGAAAAAGTAGAGAAAAAGAAAACAAGCGTATTTAGGGATGTGGATGCCGCCGCTTATTTTGCAGGGGTCATCCTTACACTCAAATGTAAAATCTACGTAGATTGTCGATGTTCCACGTGTGGGTGGAGGTTCTACCTTCGAGGTCTTTCAGGTAGAAGGATCCCGACCTTCCCGCTTGTATTGCTGTGTAAGGTCCTTCCCACTTGGGTTGCAATTTACCAGCGTTTGGGTGATCTCCTTTTTTCCTGAGCACCAGGTCCCCATTTTGTATGTCTTTTCGTACTACCTTGCGGTCTCTCCAATTCTTGGTTTCTTGTTGATACCTGGTAATGTTCTCCACTGCCTCAAGTCTTATTGATTCTAAGGTTTCCTTGCAGTACTCTTCATCTTCAGCCAACTGCTGCTTCATGGAACGCAGGCTTTGATGCTTGATTTCTTCGGGCAACATTGCCTCTTCCCCATACAAGAGCTTGAATGGAGTGAACCCAGTTGTTCTTGAAACTGTTGTGTTATGTGACCATACAACTCTTGGTAGTTCTTCCACCCATTTCCCCTTGCGTAGGTTGAGTAAGGTCTTGGAGATTGCGGAGAATATTGTTCTGTTTGCTCTCTCCACGGCCCCGTTTGACTCTGGGTGATAAACAGACGCGAAAGCAATTTTGGTTCCTATGTGATGGCAGAATTCCTTGAAACTGTCTGAATCAAACTGCTTCCCGTTGTCAACTGTGAGCAAGCGTGGAACTCCGAATCTGCAGACTATGTTCTGCCAGAAAAATTTCCTGATTGTTTCAGAGGTTATGGTTGCCAGTGGCTTAGCCTCGATCCATCTTGTGAAGTATTCGATGGCCACGACGGTGAATTTGTTTCCCCCCTGGGCAGTTGGCATTGGTCCTACCAGGTCCATTCCCCATCTCTGCAACGGCCATGATGCTGGTATGAGCTGAGTTAGTGCTGAAGGTCCTGACTGAATTGGTGAGAAGGTTTGGCAGGCTTTGCATGTCTTCACTATTTCTTCAGCATCTTTAATGTGAGTTGGCCAGTAGAAGCCTTGTCTTAATGCTTTAGCAGACAACGCGCGAGGTCCAATGTGAGACCCGCACATCCCGGAGTGTATCTCTTGTAGGAGTTCTCTGCCCTCGCTTTGTGATATGCACCTCAGCAAAGGTTGGACTACGCCTTTCTTGTACAGGATCCCGTCAATGGAGGTGTAATTCCTTGCTCTTGCCTCCATCCTCTTGGCTGTTGCTTCGTCATCTACAGCTGTCTCGCCTTTGAGGCAATCGGCTATTGCCTGCCTCCAATCTTCGCTTTCTGTCAGCAGGACTGAGCGAAAGGCTTTTGGCAACGTTTCGGTTGCGGGTGTTGCAACAATCTGGTGGAAGGTTCCTTCTGGCAAGGGGGTGTTGTTGGCTGCTGCTTTCGCTAGCTCGTCTGCCTCGTAGTTTTCGGCTCTTGGAATGTACTGCAGAGTGAATCCCTTGAACCTTCTCTCCAGGCCTCTTACGACGGCCAGATACCTTGCTAGCTCCGGGTTGTGTGCTAGGTATTCCTTCTCCACTTGCCCTGCCACCACTTGGGAGTCTGTTTTGATGAGTAGGGTTTTTGCTCCCGAAGCCTTAGCTTTGTTCAGCCCGAGGATGAGACCTTCATACTCAGCTATGTTGTTTGTTGCTTTGAATTCGAGTCGTACAACAAACTTTAGTTTGAGTCCAGATGGTGCGATTAGAACGGCTGCTGCTCCTGCTCCCGCTTGCCCCCAGGCGCCATCTGTATACAGCGTCCACGGCTGATCGATTACCTTCTCCTCGTTTTTGTTCGAAGGTGTCCAATCTGCCATGAAGTCAGCCAGGGCTTGAGATTTGATGGAGGTTCTGGGGACATAGGTGATGTCAAACTGTGATAGTTCGGCCGCCCATTTTCCTATACGTCCGGAAGCCTCTTTGTTCCTAAGGACATCACCCAATGGCTGTGAAGTGGGCACTTTAATCTCATGGCTTTGGAAGTAATGCTTGAGCTTTCTCGATGCACACAGGACCGCGTACGCGATTTTTTCTATCTCCGTGTAGTTCAGCTTTGCTCCTGACAGAGCTTCAGATACGTAGTAAACGGGTCTTTGCACCGTTCCCTTATTGTCGCTTGTCTCGTGCACCAGGACACCACTGACAGCGTGGTCGGAGGCAGCCACATACAGTAGTAGTGGGGTGTCTGGCTCAGGCACTGTTACCACCAGGTTGGTTGCAATGTAATTCTTGAGATGCCTGAAGGCCTCTGATTGTTCCGGACCCCATTCTGTTTTACCTTCTCCTCTCAACACTTTGAAGAATGGGAGGCTCCGTTCTGCCGATCTTGAGATGAATCTATTGAGGGCTGCTATTCGGCCAGTCAGCCTTTGCACTTCTTTCTTGTTTGAAGGTTCTGCCATTGACATGATTGCTTTTGTCTTGTCTAGGTTAGCTCTGATTCCTTCGGAGCTGATGATATATCCCAGCATTTTTCCCTTGCTGACCCCGAATACACATTTCTCCGGGTTGAGTTTCAGTCCGGCAGATCTAAGGTTTACAAAGGTCTCCTGAAGGTCCTTGATATGATCCTCCTTGCGTTTGCTCATGACGACAACGTCGTCGACGTATGCTATAATGTTTCTCTGCAGCTGACTTCCTAGAACCTTCCCCATCATTCTGGAGAAGGTTGCTCCAGCGTTTTTGAGGCCCTCTGGCATTCTGGTGTAGCAATACGTGCCGAATGGGGTTGTGAAGCTTGCCTTTCCTTCGTCTTCTTTTTTGAGCCAAATTTGGTGGTATCCGGAGAAACAGTCCAGCAGTGAGAATCTCTGACAACCAGCTGCTTTGTCCACAGAGGTATCTATCCTTGGCAAGGGGAAGGAGTCTTTGACACAAGCCTTGTTGAGATCCGTAAAATCTATGCACATCCATATTTTGCCATTTTTCTTGGAGACCAGGACTACGTTTGCCAACCATTCCGGGTACATGACTTCTCTGATGACCTTTGCGTCCAGGAGTCGATCTGATTATCGGGGTGGGGTTCGGTTTTTGGTGGTGGTGGGGCTTGGAGTAGCTGTAGCTGGTTTAGGGGAGGAGGTAGTGACTGCTGGCAGGGTTGCGGGTTTTCGATGTACGTAATATGTGGAGGTCGTGGAGGAACATAGTTTGGTGGAAGGTTGTGGTCCGCGGTTTCCTGGGCTGGACGCCAAGCTGGTAGGAAGCTGGGATAGTAAGCGGAGGCTAGCGCGCTGGGCTGAAGTGGAGCTGGGTGCTGCTGGCTTGAACCTCCGACGTATGAATGGTAGAAGGTTTGAGGGAATGTGTGATTTACTTCCCGAGGTTGAGCAACTGGTATCGGAGGTTGCGGAGCTGACCTGCTCTTGATCCTCTCCTAAGTTTCTTTTGCATCTGGGCAATCTCTGGTGGAGTGACCCTTCTCCTCTCCATGGAAGAAGCAATACTGTTTCCGTGGTCGCTGACTTTGATTTTTTCGCCATCCCGCATTTCGATCCCCTCTTCCGGCTTGATTGGGTATGCATTCCGAGCTTCGCGCTTCCGCTGGTGGACGGTTATTTCCCGGCCTGTCATTTTTCGGTTGCTCGATATTCATCATCTGCCCACCAGCCTCTCGCTGCGGCCGGCGTTCATCCTGGCTGAGGTTCTTCTTCTGTGAATTTCTATCATTGCTCTGCCTCTTCTGAGAGTTTTGGTCTTCCAACCTTTTGCGGTAGTCGTTGTCTGACCTGCAATACTTCTCAAACTCGTGGTACAGCTCGTGCATGGATGCTGGCTTTTCTCTGGCCAAATGAGCCGCGAAGGGCCCTATGCGAAGACCCTTGATGGCCGCTTCAATGGCAACCTCCTCCGGCACACCGGGTGCTCTCGCCTTAGTCTGCACGAACCTTTGGAAGTACTCCCGCAGTGCCTCTCCCTGATTCTGACGACACTGGAACAGGTCCGTGGAGGTTAGTGATTCAACCGCGAATCCTTGGAAATTCGCTAAAATCTTGTCTCGAAGGTTCTCCCATGAATAGATCGACCCGGGTCTGAGCATCGAGTACCACGCCAAGGCATCTCCCTCGGCTGCGATCACGAAGGATTTTGCCATCACAGTTTCATTCCCTCCAGCTGAGGCCACGGCTGCCTCGAAACTCATCAGGAATTGGCGCGGGTCTGCCTTTCCGCTGAATTTAGGGAGCGTGATAGGTTTGTAGGTTGTTGGCCAAGGCGAGGTCTGCAATCCTTCGGACAAGGGGGAACGAAGGTCCAACGTGCCCCGCAGCATGCCACCGTAGTCTGCTGGTTGCACATCTAATGTCGGGCCGGCGCTGGTCAGAACAGCGGGCTGGATCGTCGGCTGAGGTGGAGGTTGCATGCTGAGGATTTCTGCCTGCAGAAGTGAAAGCTGCTGCCTGATCTCGGCCGCTTGCGTCGCGGCCACCGCTGCTTCTTGGCTGGCGGCGTAGGCAGCAGTGATCCGGTCTCGCTCTTGCTGAAGGTTCTGCAACTGCGTTTGCAGCTGCTGGAGCTCTTGCGTGGCCGTGGGTTGTGTCGGGCCCGCGGCGGGAGGAGGTTCCTGGTGTGTTTCCGGCTGCTCGTTCTCTGGCTGCCCGCCCTCAGGACCTTCTCCCTCCACGGCCGCGTACGTGCTCCGCACGGCCCTCCTCGGCCTTCCTCTCCTGGAGGGCTCTGCCCGAGGTCTTGTGGTGCTTGTTCTCTTTCCAGCCATCGCAGGTTATACTTCGTGCCCCACGGTGGGCGCCAATGTTGGGGAGATGCCCTCCGCACTCCCCAGCAGTACGGTGAACCGTGAACCTTCTCACTCGGTGCCGTGAGAGGTTTGAGCTCGAACGGACAGTAGGCTCAGTAGTAGGTGAAAACAGTGAATGCTCTCTCTCTCTATTAATGGCGGTATCGCGCCCCTTTTATAGGGCCTGCAAACCGACCTAATGACATTTACACAAATGCCCCGTGACGGTGGGGGAATATTCCGGTATATTCTTTCATCGCAGTCTACTGACCCTGATACACCTGCGTAATTTCACATTGCAAGCCCTTCGTTCATCCTCTGACTGGGGCCTCAGCTGGTCGGAGGCTTGGATCCTCCGCCCGGTTGCGGATCCTCCGACGCTTTGGTGTCGGAGGTTCCTCAGCTCGGCTGGGCCGGAGGTTGCTCGACCCGGCCACCCCGGGAGTTCCTCCTTGGCCTGGTTCAGTCGGAGGTTCCTCGGCCTGGCTGCGTTCTCCCGCCATCCTCGGACCCGGGAGGGTCGGAGGTTCCCACCTTTCCTCGCTCGTGGACCTCCGCCGGTGTCTCAGTCCCTGCACACACTTAGCACGACCAGACGAGTCGTCAACATTAGCATTTCCCGTCGAAGGGTATCCTCCGACGCTTTAGGCGTCAGAGGTTCCTCAGGTGAAGGATAACCTCCGACGCTACCAGGGGGAAGGATGCAGCCGTTCCCCAACAAAGACTAAAAATAGGTATATAACTTTTTACCTGTAGCACTACCCAAAGGACAAATGGGTATTATATTTTGGATAACGATTGTTGGAGATAGTCTTAAAAAATTAATCTTGGACCCGTGCGTCAAGTTGTGGAGAGACTTACCTGGTCCAAGTCTTCGAGGAAATAAAGCACGCAATTTCGTATTTTCCCATGTTGAAGTGGACGTGCAGCTCACTATCTGCTACTTGTTCTTTATTATACACACACACAAGTAACAATCATGCATGCATATGACATATACGAATTCGTTGTGCATGCATGCATGCTGATATAATGCTGCAGTCGTGGATCGAAAGGAAACTCGATCGGGAGGAATTTGGGCGCGTCAACGGATACAATGTTCATGTTCCTATCCGGCTGTTGTCATTAATTAATTATTTTCATTCATTGCTGACACATACGTCCTGAAACCAGATTTGAACGGTACAGAAAGGCTGGCATGCATCATGGCAACCTGGTCTCGTAACTTGTTCTTGCGGGCAAAAGACGTTGATCCTTTTTAATTAGACCCAATCATATTATTACATGGGTTATAAAAAAAATACTAGGTGATTATATTGATATCTGACCTAGCTTGAGTTACAGGAACTCCATACTTCCATCACGGACCAATTTTCTTGCCTTCTCAATTATATTAACCCATCACTTCTTTTTTATTCCACTTGTATCCCCTGAACCGGAAGTTTCTTCCGATACCATACCCAGGCAGTTATTCTTCAGTGATCTCAATAAAATTATTTGCTCAATTTCTAGAGGTTTTGGACTTAGTCAAGCACCCCACAAACACATTTTTCATAGTCAATCACACTATAAAATTGCTTCAGAACAAATAAAATATAACCTCTTTTTTGAAGGTAAAATATAACCTCTTTAAAATTAGGTCAGACAAGCACAAAATTTATATGAAAGTTGGAGAGATGAACCACGTCTAAAATCATGTAGTCAAAGACTTTCATTTGAGCTCATTTAACAGCCCATTTATGCAGATTTTAAACTTCAAATTTTAAATTTTCAAATGATCTCGGATGATGACACAACCTATATCAATGTTGTAGTACTGCCTGACGAGATCTAAAACTTTGTATTTAAATATTTTATATCTAAGATCATTTACAATCTAAAATAACAAATACATGATTCATGCATGTTAATTCATAGGGACAACATCATATCTTTTTTCATAAGTGACTTTGTTGTAGTGAAAGAAAATTGTATATGCAAGGCAAGAGGTCCCGTGTTCGAATCCTAGCTGACAAAGCCTAATGTTTTAGAAACTCATAAAAATCAGGAGGCGTGATCTCTATGACTTTGCGGTTGCATCGTAGGGTGCCTGCGGCGTGACATCAGCTATTGCATGACATCTCCTACAGTGTTACTTCTCTGGATGACTTTAGTGATGATAATAAACTAAGCACGATCATGACCGTCAACTATATCAGCATAACGAACTTTTCCACGGCTCTTTGCCTTCTTCAGAGCATGACCGCCTTCGCTTTTTGAAAAATCATGACCGCCTTCGCTCAAGGATGAGTGTTGTATACTTTTGTAAGGTAACATAAATAAAGGATGCAGCTTGTTCCTCTTCCTAAACATGTGTTCACACATGAATATGTGATCCACTGCATCCTTCTAATGCTTGTTCACACCAGATGCAAATAAAAAAAATGCAAACACACATAGCAACTGTCCAACTGATCATTACAACGAATATGCATTCACAAGTATATATAGACAATAAAATTATTTATTGGGTGCCTGGTCACACACAAAACCCTACTTGCCTGTGCCGTGGAGATGTTTGCACTCTAAAAGCGATGCATTTTTTTTTTTTTGCTATGGGCAGTTAGGATTCTTCCCGGGTCCTCCATAGAAGATGTAAGTGCCCCAATTTCTTGCTGTACCATTTAGGACTCGATAGCAGTTGCGTTGCGCACCTCCCAAGGCCACATCATTTGGCGATATGAGACTGTTGAACGAATCTACCACTTGGATGTTCCTGATGTAGCTAGCCTTGCCAAACCCTTCCTCAGGGAAGTGTCCACTGCCCATGTCTGTCGAAGTTTGGGAAGCAGGGTTAGGCGAGTACACCTCACCACCCCACTGGATAGACTCGGCACTGTTTGCCAAGTTGGTGAAGATGGACGGTGGCCAATAGCCCAAAACATAGCTTCCAACTTTCAACCACCAATTGCCATCCTTTCGGCCCTACAAACAAAATTACAGGAGAATTAAAATGAGAGGATTGTGAACAACCATAATTATGGCTGCCAATCCCCAATAAGTATTAAAATAATGAAAGTGCATATAAAACGTTCATACTCCCTTTATACTCGTAAAGAAAGTCGTTTTGGACAAGGTTTGTGTCAAACAATGAAAATATAAATCATAAATAACTTTTAAGTTATTGAGTTTGGAAATATAAAAATCATATAAATAGATTATCTTGAAAAATAATTCCTATAAAATATACAAATACCACTTTTTGATAAATATTTTTATAAAAACAAGGAGTCAAAGTTAGACTTATAAAACGACTTCCTTTATTTGTATGAGTATGTCTTCACCTATACTATTAAAATGTATAATTAAAGTCATTAATGCACAGAAATATTTGTTTGCTCCCGTTGTACCAAATGCTAACATATTACAATGTTGCATTTGTAGACTACTCCGTACATCCTACATTACAATGTTGCATTTGATATTGAAATATAAGGCATCCTCGATACATGATGGCCATGATCAGGTTTAGCAGAGATTGTTTAAAAATAATTCATTACTCTAGGAGAAACAAATCAATAAGGTTTAATCGATGACTACATTTGTCATTTTAGTAATCCCTTAAGTTATGTTAAAATCTGTGCAATGTGCGAACTGACAGTATACCTCATTTGGTAACGTTCCATGCAATGAAACTTGTCCACTTGGACTGAAATCATCGACATAGCACGCGTGCTTGCATTTTTCAGAATATTTTCTTATGTGTCCGTCAATAACACCTATTGTGACTTCATCTGTGCCGAGATTTGCTGGTCGCCTTGTTTAGTTTTTGGAATTTTTTTGCAAAAACCCCAAAACCTAAACAACCCACTAAAAATCTAACACCAAAATGTTTTGGTTTTGGTGTTTAGTTCCAAAACATTTTGCAAAACAGAGACACAAATAACCCGTATTTAATACCTCAGTTTGGGACTGCACAGTTTAAGGCCAAAATTTTTTGACCCCATTTACTTCCAAAATGCAAAAACACAAAATATTTTGCTTTTGGCCCAAAAAAGTTTGGAACTAAACAAGGCCTTAGTCTCTCGCATGCCCTAATAGGGGTAGGGTTCTGTACTTGGTTTTGCAAAGAAAAAGAGTATCATACAAGCAACCGGACAAATGCATTACTATGTGGGACACCACAAATATACCAAATCCATAGTATGGCCTATAAGTATAAAAACATCATTATATTTGAAAACTGAAAAAATAGAACAGCTAGATTCTTCCTGAAGTCAAGGCCCCATGAGAATTAACAAGATGCAACTGGCACAAATTATTTGTACTAATTCATGAATTTTATTTTGAATGCTCATAATAATAAAATTTTTTTCTGTTTTACCTTCCAAACTAAAATAGTGATGTCATACTGCAAGCCTGCATAAATGGAGACGGGGGACAGTTGTGAGATGCTGCCACCAATGGCGATTTGATTGTTTGTTTGGATGAATCCTGGGCATAGGTTGTAACATCCTGTTTTGTCATAAGCATCATTCTGCCATAAATAATTAGTATCTTTAATCTATCTCACAACTTAATAAAAGAGAACTCAACATGGCCAATGAAGAAAAAAAGATTTTTGTATTTATCTTACAGTCCAGTATATGAAGAGTCTAGCGTTGCTATCATTATACAGATTAGGGAAAACCTGCAATATAGTAGAGTGCACAGCCCATGAGCCACACTGAAAGAAATTGCACATGTTTCTTTGACATATTACACAGTTGAATCGGCATGCAGTTAGTTATATTCTGCTTTGTTACTCGTCATGTATGCATATAATTAATTAAGATTACTCTCCAACATTTTGAAAGAAAATTTATTTTCCTGTTGATTCGATTTCCCTTTAACTGCATCTGGACAGTTTGATTTTAATTTTCCATACTGCCGTTTGCTAGATGCGCTATGAGTCAGTATGCCATTTTGAGGTGTGTCCTATGCATGAGCTGCCATATGTGGACAACATGTTGCTACCTTTTCATAAACCATAAATAAAACATAAAAATCAAGACAACTGCTTGGGATTCAAATCGATTTTGTTGTGTGGCAGTGTCTTCTTTTGAGAATAAAATATTTCTTCCAATGACTATAAATATATATATGTCCATCCTTGATTTTGTCCGGCCGAAGCAATGTTATTTCACTTGTAGCATCATTAACTGAAACATTCTATGGACCCGAATACCAATATTAACACTAGTAGACACAAATAGTTTAATACTATATCAATATTTGTATTCAAGTTTATAATATATGTTTTAAAATGTTTAACTTAGATATGAACCTTAGACATGTATTCCTTATTAGAGGAGCTTAAAGGCCCCAGAAGGGTTGGTAAAGAGAACCTACTATGGATGTTGTGTTCAGTACTATTTGTGGGTAACATGGATCTGTAGAAAGAGTAAAATACAGGAGTAGTTTATACTCTCAAGCCTTCTCTCAGTTACTAAAAACAGTGCTGTTAGTATAACTCATGAAAGAAAAAGTTTTGCATGTGAATGGACAACCTAGTCTACTTCTTCTTATGTTATCGTAGCAGCAGATACGTCATGGAGCTTAAAATGCAGCATTTAATATAATTTATGTGCATAAGCTTGGAATGATGTGTCCCGTTTAGGTCTTACCTGCCATCCTGCTTCAATGGTATTGAGGTCGTTGTTCTGGTAGGACCCACTGGTGATCCAGAGCTGAGCCAAACTGAAGTGCTTGGCGCTCTCAACTGTCGGTTGCCACAAATTGAAGGTGGCTTGGGTTCCATAGTACTTATCATTGCCCCAAGCAGAGGCGACGGCATGCTGATCCATGGGATAGGAAGTAAAGTATACTTGCAATGTTAGATCATATAATAACGATACATCCATGAGATAGGATGTAAAATATTCTTGAATGGGAGGTTTTAGTTTGTACCTGGTGACCTTTGGTTTGATTGGATGTTTGAGGGTCTTCGACAGACATTAGATTTGGGACACCGATGGGCATCATCTTGCCATACTTCCTGATAGAGCTAGCCTTCAGTATATCCTCATCTTTGGTCCTTCGGATCGGTATGGTGTTCTCAGGGCACTCGCCATTTTGATGCCATGTTTGGGTGAAAGGATGAGTTATAATGCTGGACTCATCGTAATGGCTTATTGGGTAGTCAGAAGGCCGCATCTGAAACGGTATGATGGAGCACCACCACCAATGAATCACATCGAAATAAACATGTATATTGGACACACGAGGGTACAATTAATTGGCAGGTGGCAGCTAACACTGAAATGAAATCTGAAATGGTGTTGTAGAAGGAACCTGGATAACATGATTCTTGAGGAGAGGATGATCAAATGCAGGCTGTTTAGTGATGTGCACACAGTCTATGATATCTCCATCTGGGCTCTGTGAATTTCTCAGAATCAATGGTTGCAAGAAGATACCGTAACAGATTTCAATCGTCCATATGACCCCTTGTTATCTATAACTCTTATAATCCTAAACCCCACTAAGTATTTCTCTAAGCATGCAAGCTATCCACCTAAGCAATGCACTACCATATTGAGTTAAAATCCACTAAGTAAAACCTCAATAACTATTTATCTTAACATACAATGTGCTACCACATATATACAATTAAAATCCAATAGCACATATGACAATTGTAGTGTCCACGCCAACAAGACAAATAAGTATAGTCCACATCATCGTACTACACAATCCATTAATCCGCGATTCCCGCAGCAACGCGCGGGGTATGCTCCTAGTTTATATTTTGCATGAACTGTAGCTTAAGTGACTAGGAATTAATTCTATCTCTTGGACCAAACCCATCCAATACTGACCTATGTTTATTGTTTTTTGATCTTGAAGTCTTCATCACTTACTCTAAGCAAAGTCATTTATCTTTATATGATTTTGCGATATACCTCAACGGCTTATGTTTGTGACCATATTTTATTTGGTTTTGTTAACAAAAGGTGTGGTCAATGTTAATGTAAACATTATCTTTTTTTTCTAGAGCGGGTGTTTAGCCCGTTTTTCATTAAGAAGTGGAGTAACCAAATGTTACAAGAGACTTGCTGCAGCGGCGAGTAGCCAAAACAAGCAAGAACGCCTACGCTACTGGATTGTCTTCTAAAAAATTACATAGCAACAGTTTGCAGCGACCAGAGAGCCGACGGCACGGCTAGGCTTCGGAAGCCAGCAGACACCCAATGTAAACATTATCTAACATATCTAATGGCCGGTTTGGACAGATTAAAAGCTAGCTGTCTAAAATTAACACAGGTTAGCACTGTTTGATCGAGCAACAACAGGCTGTTTGACAGATTAAACAACAAAGGAATTTTTTTATGTATATAGGGACTCTTATTTTTTAGGATGTTTATAATTGTGGATATGATGGAGGCAACACTCGAGGACCCTGGAAAACTGCCCAGGTCCCAAGAACCAGTGGAAGACCATGAGGCCTCTCTTCTGCACAACTATTGATTGCCAGTGGAAGAAGAAGCCTGTGACATTCATATAGGCCTAAATGATGTGCTCGTTAACAACAAGATGCCTATATTGATTATCGTCCTTATATTCTCAAGATGTGCATGCTCAGGTTCATGTTGGTGCTCATATGAGTAGGATGCGCAAGCAAACATGCCTTCATAAGAAGGGTGGGCTGCTTGCATATTTATCAGTGTCTCTTTAGGTACGGTAGTCTGTCTCAGAAACAGAACTATATATATCAACCAAAGAAAGCCAGCAAACATATAAATTGAAAAGGTCCCAAATTTTGATTTCCAGTAGAAAAACACACCAACGTGGCGACGCTGTATGTACCTGAATGCTTGTGAGGGGAGCCTCGCTGAGTTGCCTCGCAGCTGCAGCCTCCAAGGCGAGAAGCACAAGAGAGATGATGAGCGTGGCCACCAAGCGCACTCGCGTCGAAGCCATTACGTGTTGGTTTATTTGTGTATCAGAGCTTGGCCTGCCTGCCCCGTGCTGCTTCTCACTTGCTGTGCAATCTGTATAACCATTGATTTATATTTAGAGATCAGATCAGCTAGAGAGACAGAGCGAAGAGGAGACTTATTGAGACGTCTCCTCCAATTATTATTATTTTTCCTCCAGACGATAATTATTCGGGTGCTTTCGACATGGATTGGAGGCATGGTCATCGCAAGGAGCGCCAATCTGCCCAGTTGCTACGGCCAGTTCAATTCTGAACCATGACTAGAAGACATGCATGGAAATTTTGACTTGTTCCCATGGGCAAAACACGTTGAATTAATCCTTTCCCAACCCAAACCCGATTACACACGGTTATGAAGATAGCTAACATGACCAAGTGCTTACATTATTATGATGGACAATTCGAAGAAGCAACATGAATGTATTTGTACACATCATGATTGCCGAGCTACATTAGTTTAATGAAAACTAAATATACCTACTAATACATCAGTATAGCTGTATCATGTTTGGGACATGACGACACATCATACTATTATACGCAAAAGGATTGCTTGACTTTTTGTCTGTTCTATTAATTATAATATCTCTTCCTGTATTAACTAGTGCTTTTTCTTGAACGGTATCAATAGGACGGCATGCAGTTAATTAATTACATCTCCACCTAATATTTCATATGAGATGCTTTATTTACAGTTAAATAGTGCTTTTATTTACATCTCCACCTAAATTTTTCTCAACCATTGATCTGAAAATAATCAAACTAATTAGAAATAAGGGCGGTCTAGTAATTCCAACTTAATCCCCTTCCGAAGCACCCATCGACAAGGCGCTCCACTCCTAGGGACTCGTTGGCGTTTGCCTGTCTCGTGCTCCACCCCATCGTTGATCCAACGCCGCCTCCCTCATGCACATCATCGAATAGGCTTTCTACCAAGGCCTTGTTTAGTTCCGAAAAGATTTCGGATTTTGGTACTGTAGCATTTTTGTTTGTTTGTGGCAAATATTGTCCAATCATAAATTAACTAGGCTCAAAAGATTTATTTCGTAAATTACAGACAAACTGTATAATTAATTTTTGTTTTTTCTTCTATATTTAATGCTTCATTCATGTGCCACAAGATTTAATGTGACATGGAATCTTGAAAAGTTTTTGGATTTCGGGGTGAACTAAACAAGGCCCAAGTTATCCCATCATGCCAACATTAGCTTGGGATTTATTTTGTTAATTCATTGACTGAACTGGCGATGCAAAACTTGTCGTCCTTGGAATTGCGGGACTCCATCACCAGTGGCCCTCTTTCACGGCTTCCTCGCCGCCACAGCCTTCTCGGTCTGAACCCTCAGAAGTCTTGCAAAACCAATTCCCAGAAGAGCTGAAAACTCCAGCTGCAAAAACATCATCGGGCAGCCCTGGATCAAGAGACGGCGGGTGGAGATGCAGAACTCGTCGGCCTCGGAATCGCTGGACTCCATCACCAGCTGGCTTTTGGCGCCAAGCTGCTGCAGCCTGCAGCCTGACATGGCTGGCGGGTGCCACCGAGAAGATAGCTTTTCCATGGCCAGGGAGATAAGGGGCAGAAAAAGTTATATTCTACGCTTTAAATTTGAAAATAATTTCTGATCCATATATTTTTGGTTCTAGACTCATATAGTTCAGGTTTCGGCCCACAACTTAAGTTCATCTACATTGGTTAATTTTATTTCATAGCCATCTGATCTATCTAAATGGGTGGCTCTATTTTTTTCTAAGAACTGCAAAATTTCACATTTCATATTAAAGAGTGCATGGCTCTAGTTATTTTTATTTCATAGCCATCGACTAAAGAGTTGGACTGCCGAGTCCTTTATTTGAGCGGTTCTATGTTGGACCCCACCAGGCGAATGGCTAGCGTGTTGTAGATGGGTATTACGATCCCAATCCTTCTACTTGTAAGAACCTGTTTGGTTCCCCTTGCTAAATTGTAGTTATATGAATTTTGACATATTAAATTTAGTGAGAAGAGATGGCTGGACGTCTCCCTAAACCGGTTGTCCGAGTTTGGGGCTATTGTATTACTCAGGGATTCAAACCAAGGTTGCTGAATGTACTAATCAATCATCCTAGCATAGTAAGCAACGATATAAATTTTCAATAATTAATATTTTTTAAATATGCTTGTATAAATAATATATTTTTCCAATATGTATATATATGTGTTTCTTAGATATACTGTAGGCACTTGACCCAATCGTTTGGCTTGAAGAGACACTCTCAAATTTTAGGTTTAAGGGAGTGGAAGTTGAGAGCTTTCATGTAGATAATGGTGGATTGATCCAATGTCAAATTGGCTTTTCTATCACTGCTAGGAAGGAATGTTGTACAAATCTAAGCAATAGGAATAAAGGCACCTGATAAGAAAATTGCACAAAAATATTATGTCATTGCATGTTGAAATAAATAAACTTGCGAATAATGGGTACACCCTGCCTAAACTATCCTCTATGATGATACAAGCAATAAATGCGGGCTGGTATCATTATGTTACGGGCTGTCGAAGCAATCATGTTGTAAAGTTGAAGTCAAACTCATAGCTTATATCTAGATTTGTTGTTATTAGAAAGCTTGGTTCTCATATCTATTTCTTTTGCCAACACTTACATGTTGATGGCTATGACTTAACCTACTCAGGTTGCAACTTTGAAGTCGTTATAAACTAGACAATGTATGTATTGGCTTATGATTGGAAATATAACGATGAATGGCTTACACTCACTATATAGAAGGGTTTCATGAAAACTAGCTTATGACTATGATGGGATCACCTAGCCCACCGACTTCTCGACCACTGCTAGCCGTTGCTAGTAGACTCCGTGTTCATACTTTTGAAGCAAGGGAGAGTGTACTACATAATGCATTGCTCTATGACAATGATATTTATGGATACCACATCGGTGACCTACACCACACCGACTTAATAATATGAGGAAGTCAAATTAGGCGGTGATCTACTAATGTTTATATGAACTTTGGGGCGTACTTGGGACATCTAGTTTGTAATGACTCAGTTTAAACTATTATGGTTATATGAACTTGATGAATTTGGGCGGATAATCATTGTAATATACAAGATCTTTAATTACTTAATGAGTTTCATTGTCATTTATGGATGTACAATAGTATAGCATATAATACGAATATGAAAACTATTTGACATGAAAACAGATTGAATGGAAAGTAACCACCAAAGAGAAAAGAAAATAAAAGAAACAAAAATTAAAAAGAAAAAAATAAAAAGAAAATGAAAAAGAAAAAAGAAAAAGAAGTGGCATTTAGTTTCGGTTGGTTAAACCAACCAAAACTAGAGGTGGGCGCCATCAGACCCGGGCTAGAGCCCCCTAGCTTTAGGCTGAGCTAGTATAACAAACTAGGACTAGAAGTCACTATTCAATTCTTGTTGGGTGGCTTTGGACTAAAAAGCGAGACTTTTCGCAGTCTTGGTTGGAAACCGAGACAATAGGGGGTTTCCAACCGGGACTGCTACCCATACCTCCACTAGTGTACCTTTTTAAAGACAACTAATTTACACCGACTAGTTGAAGATACTATCATTCCTTCTTTCGCATTATTGATTTATTTATTTATTTTGCAAAAATCACATTATTGATTTATTTATTTTTTTTTGCAAAAATCACATTATTGATTTATTATAAGGGAAAAACGTCATCCACGGTAGGTGAATAGATGCATTGTTGCCGACTCTAGATTGCAACATCCTATCCTTTAATCAACAGCTTCATCTTGTCATATGGGACGTGTTTAATTCACATTGAGTTTCAGGGGCTCGTAGGACATCTTTTTAAATTTATTTTTGTAGTTTTTTTGTTGTATTATATATCTTTGAGTGCTAGAAGTAAGTATAATAACATTTGTACACTAAAAAAAAGAATTATTTCAAGTTGGTCATGTCTTTGGTGCAATGCCTATATGATTGTAATAACTAACGACGAAAAAAGTTCTTATTCCATATATTCTGGAACACGCGTTGAAACATGAATTCATTTGGTGAAAGCTTTTAACATTTGATCACACATCTTACTAATGTTGATGGATGCATAACAATAATTGACCACTGCAGGGCCATACATGGATACGCATATTGCATGCATTAATATGGACCCTAACAGTTCTTATTCCTGTGTCTAGTAATATATATGCATTATATTGCTAAATGGGTACTCGTCATGCATGTGTCAACGAGATAGTTTTACTATGAGCAGTTAGGATTTTTCCCAGGTCCGCCAAAGTAGATGTACGTGCCCCAGTCGCCACTGGTACCACTCTGCACATTATAGCAGTTGCTCTGCTCAGTTATCGGGTTTACACTACTTGGCGATCTGAGGGTGTTCGACGAATCTACCACTAGCATGTTCTTGATGTGACAAGCCTTGCCAAATCCTTCATTAGGGAAGTGTCCACTGCCCATTTGTGTCGAAGTTTGGCCAGCATCTGGCGAGAATACCTCGCCACCCCACTCAACAGAGGAGGCACTATCTTTCAAGTATGTGAAGATCGAGGATGGCCAATAACCCACGTCAGTGCCTCCCACTTGTAGCCACCAATTGCCACTCTGTGGATCCTGCAAGCAAAATGTCAATTGGGAGAGTTGTTCAATAGTCAGAATCATGCATCAAATAAGCATGCATTTGACACGAGTTCTCTATGCACATTAATGAATTTAGTTTGTGTGCTTTGGGTGTGAATTAATGCTATGTATTATTTACCTTCCAAACCAAAATATCGAAGTCATATTGTGTGCCACCATAGGTGGAGATTGGGGACAAGCTACCAGCGATGGCGATCTGATTGTTTGTCTGGACAAACCCTGCGCATCCTAGGTTGTAACATCCTGTGTGTTGATATGCATCCCGCTATAAAATTCCAGATCAATAGAATGTTAGTAAACTTACCCCAACCTCAATGAAAAATGATCAATATTTCCAATGAAGACAAAAAGGAACGTGATGTCTATCTTACAGTCCAGTAGATGAAGAGTCTAGTATTGCTATCTCCATACATAGCTGGGGTAAACCTGCAATTTTGTACAGAGAAAAGGATCATTAGTTTACAATAATGAAAGTGATAGCACAACTTAGAGGGCAAGGACCAGAGCTTTTGGTGCGCTTCCTTTCCTGATGCAAACAAAAAACAAGCAAGGCAGAAAATTGTAACACCCTAAAATCTGCTCCTTTTAAAATAGATGAAAATTGATTTAGTTTTGTATTTGAGTGCTCATGAAAATATAAAAAAAAAATTTCTCCTTGTTCGGCACATCTTTATTCCTTGTTTTACACCCTATGCTTTCGTTTCGAGTTTCCCAAAATCTTTTCTGTGTAACCCAAATCACTCCTTTCAGTTCCTCACCCGTCAATCAATCTCTAAAAAGTTACCGGGAATTATTTTCGCATTTTCCTGAAACTCGTTCCACTTTTCTGTGAGCATAATCTAATTTTTAGATACTCCTAGATATCTTTTATGGGCTCTAAATACTTTATTTGGGTTCCTCATGTTCTAAAATATCTCTAAGAATTTTCTCATGATTTTTGGACCCTTCGTAGTATTTTTCGGACCTTAAATATTAATTCTGGACTTTCTAGAATTATTTTTATTCACGAAATTAATTAATTCCGAAAATAATAAAATATCTCGTTTTTCGATCAACCCAAAACCCTAACACTATATATATGCCGGCGTAGCCCTTGACGCGCTGGTTCCGAAAGTACGATCGGTTTTCTGAGCCGCCACTTCTATCGTTCTAGATCTAAAGCCGAAGTTTCGAAACCTAAAGCTCCGACGAACTTCCGGCGAAGGTTCGGCGAGCTTTTCCAGCCATCTTGGACATCTCCTGCGAAAACCGTCGCCATCTAGAGGTTCGTCTTGTTATCCTCTACACCGGCATGTCATTATTATTTTGAATCCGTGGCCGTATGATCGTTTTCCTAACCCTTCTTTATGTTTTCCGACGAGCTCCACCATAGATGACTCTGTTCTTCATCTTTTTCGACCGCCGGTGACCCCTACCCCTCCCTGCTGCTGCACATCGTGCCACCCTTGGGACGTGCGCCCCAACTCGTGACCCCTTGCGCTACTGGTTCCAGTCTGGCCGGCAAGGCTATCTCCGGCCAGCTGCTCCGACGTGGCCTCATCGTGCCCCATGTGCGGGGCTGCGCATCACTGGTCACGTTGGGCCTCTTGGTCAGCTGGTGAGCTCCCACCTTGGCGTCTTTCCCTGGCCAGGAGGCAAGGCGAGCCTCCTACCACTCACGTACACAGTGAACGCCATGGCCATGGAGGTTACGATCCGTACAGGCACAAGATAGAAGATGAGGTATTTACAGAATCACCACTCATCCGTAATTTCTACAATTTAATCATCTTAAATCTAATTCGGTTCATTCAAGTTGCGTTATTTTCATAACGTTGTAGTAGTACCAATGTTTATGATGTGTCCCAATTCTGAATTTATTAATTTAAAAATACAATTTGTTTAGTATTTATTTAATAGCTTTTTAATTAAAACCAACCTAGGGTCGTAAATTCGTTCTTGTCGCACCACGACCGTGCCGACCATAAGCTACGTGTTAGTGGCGATGTTTAACATGTCTCACATCATCGAATGTTATAAGTTAAATATTAATTTAATTTATGCTTATGCAATTAAGTTTCAAATTAAAAGCAACACGGATTTGTGTATAGCTTTTTTTTATATATAAATTAATATTAATTTAATTAATATCAACTTTAGTGTCTTTTGAATTATAAGTTGTTTAATTCAAACTTAAAACATAAGTGCTTTAGTTTATTTACCACATGCTTTCTATACATAGTTAAATACTAAAGTGATTAATACACTTGCATCTAGTTTTATAAGTAAAAAATCAGTAGGTTTTATATTTATGTATTTCATATATAAATGTTAAGCTGATTAAATGGTATACATAATCATGTTTCTAAATTATAATTTATTTAGTCCAAACATGTATGTTAAATTTGATTAGATTTTAGATGCTCTCATATGTCAGTTTGTATTTACATGTTAGTGTGGATTTGGCATAAATGATATCTAAATATTTATAAATAAAACATGATTAGTTTTAACTTGACTTTTAAAAATAATTTATGTTAACATTAATCTGAATTAATAACTTTTATATTATTTTGTTTACTTAAATAGTTAAATAAATTAAATATGTAAGCTTCTCTTTTATAATATAAAACTATCGTTAGTCATTTCTTTTAACGATAGGTTCGGTTTCGGTGGTTCTTGCGATCTTGTAGTGCTGATCATTTATTAGTACACTCTTTTCTCTTGTGTGGTGTACTGTTCTTAGTTGTTCTATTGTTGTTTGTATGTTTGCCTATGTGTGGTGCTTGATACGAGTAGACGAGAACTGTTTGTGGACGTTGAAGATGAGAAGATGATGACCAAAAGCTGTTGGTGTGAGAATTGAGCAAGTGCTTAAGGCAAGTATAACTTGGGATCATCCTTGTTACCTATTCACTTATAACTACACATATATGTCATATGCATGCTTTCACCTTGTCGACCTTAGCAAAATCATAGATGATTGTTACCTGGATTCCTTGCTACCTACTTGATATGCATTTGTTGTAGATGTGCTAGTGCTTGATATAATCCATGATCTTGTAAGATGATTAATAACTATGCAATGAACGTTAAAAGATGACAAATAACTATATGAGATCTTGTCTGTAAGTGATCACCGGGACAACAGTGCAACCATGAGGGCTATAATGGCTCTGGCTTTAGCTCAGTATGGAGACCTTTTCTAGCTTGTTAGAGGTTACCCGAAAGGGCGGAGGGGCTGAACCGACACGGGTATAGTGCGAGCCCCTGTCCCTATGTGTATAGGCTGCGCGTCATTGTGCCATTCGGAAGGGGGGTATCTATATCTGCTCGCAAAGGAAACCTTGCGGCCCTAACATGTTAGACGAACTTTTGAAAGGCTTCATAGTGATCCCTGCCGACCTTCCTTGGGAGTGGGTTAAGAGGCTGATCACCTCGGGCGAAAGGGTAAATCATGACTCATGGGTAAAGATGTACAACCTCTGCAGAGTGTTAAAACTAGTATACTAGCCGTGCTCACGGTTAAGAGCGGCCTTGGGGGTTCTTGCTGCGACGACGATGAGCTTGTTAAGTTGTTATGTTCATTTGATTATCGTTTATGCTAAGAATTAATTATGCTTACACTTGATCATGTGATTAATGGATTATTACTGCTACCTTGACAATTGCTATTAAATTATGAACATGCTCTCCACTATTAAAAGCTAAATGCAGTTAAACCAGTGTCAGCCATTTGAGCCTCATGAACCCCTGGTTATACTTGTTGAGTACGATATGTGCTCACTCTTGCTATTTCCCACCACTCCAGTATACTACTAAGAGTTATCAGAGGAGCGAAGGAGTTACGAAGGACGTTATCAGGATACAAGAAGTGCTAGGCATATGTTACCCCCAGTCAGCCGTCCCTGTGAAGATTGAGCCTGAAGATTAGTTATTGTGTTACGATTCTCTGATGTAAGTGTTAATTATAAGTATGTTTCCGCTCTATAACATTGTTTTTGATATTATTGCTTCTGTTGTTGTATCTGTGGACTTCCTGGGCACACATATGGCTAGCCTGGTTTTGTTCTTTAAAATCGGGTGTGACAGAGTGGTATCAAAGCAGTGTTGACTGTAGGACGTATGCCTAGATAGAACTGGTCGATTAGAAAAGTCTAATTTGCTATAAAACTATTTTATTATCCCTTGACTCTTTAATTTTGATTATTTCTCAATCCTTGTCCCGTTGTATTCTCTCCTTGATAGCTTCCTTTGAGCTATTATTGCTTACTCCCTTGGTTTTTGTTCTATGTAATTTTACTAAAAGTTTTTTTATCCTACCTCATTCAAAAGTTCGATAGTCTTTTATCATCTCTCATCTGCCCTTTAGGATGACCACCATATTGAAGAAACACGTATAGAATCGATGATGTGTTGTGTGCTTGTCTTGTTTGGCGTATTGCTTGTGTGTCGTCTCTATTCTTGTGTTTTGAAGGAGGCCCAAAAGTTATCGTCTTGAGAAGTAGCTCAATCTTGTTAAGTGGGGTAGCGTCTGCTACCATCATCTATCTTAAGTTTCAAGACCTATCGACCTAATGATCAATCTTATCTTTCTTGTATATCTCTTTCTTGTATATTAAACTTTATCTTTTCTATCATCAATCGTCATCTTCTTCTGCTCTTTTGTTAGTCTTTGCCCCTTGATTGTTTACCTTATAATATAATGATCTAAAGGTCAACTTCATCCTCTTAGTCTACTTTTCTTGTCATCAATCTTTGTATTTCTTGTGATCGATTATTATTTTTCAACTTAACCTTTGTCCGTCTACAGTTATTTTATCAACTCTCATTATAGAGCTCGAAATAACATTGAAGAACTTACCAATCCTTGCTAATTTTAATCTTTTATCATAAATGTCATAATCTTGAATCAAGGAATTCTAAGCACTATAAGATGTATCTTTATCATTTATATTATCTCTTGCTGATCTTCACTCCTTGACTTTAGACCTCATAATCTAAAGATCTGTGATCAACCTTTATCTATTTTTTTAACCTTCCTTGATCTTTCTTTTCTACCTATGCTGATCTTCAATCCTTTGATCTCATTTCATAAATCCCAAATGAATCTTGAGAACAAATCCTTGACATTTTTGTCAACCTTTGTTAATCCTTAATCTCTAAATCATATCCCGTCAAAAGTATCAAAACAATCTTGAAGATCTGCTTTATCGTTATCTCTAGTCTCATCGAATCTCGGGACGAGATTCCTGTTAAGTGGGGTAGAATTGTAACACCCTAAAATCTGCTCCTTTTAAAATAGATGAAAATTGATTTAGTTTTGTATTTGAGTGCTCATGAAAATATAAAAAAAAAATTTCTCCTTGTTCGGCACATCTTTATTCCTTGTTTTACACCCTATGCTTTCGTTTCGAGTTTCCCAAAATCTTTTCTGTGTAACCCAAATCACTCCTTTCAGTTCCTCACCCGTCAATCAATCTCTAAAAAGTTACCGGGAATTATTTTCGCATTTTCCTGAAACTCGTTCCACTTTTCTGTGAGCATAATCTAATTTTTAGATACTCCTAGATATCTTTTATGGGCTCTAAATACTTTATTTGGGTTCCTCATGTTCTAAAATATCTCTAAGAATTTTCTCATGATTTTTGGACCCTTCGTAGTATTTTTCGGACCTTAAATATTAATTCTGGACTTTCTAGAATTATTTTTATTCACGAAATTAATTAATTCCGAAAATAATAAAATATCTCGTTTTTCGATCAACCCAAAACCCTAACACTATATATATGCCGGCGTAGCCCTTGACGCGCTGGTTCCGAAAGTACGATCGGTTTTCTGAGCCGCCACTTCTATCGTTCTAGATCTAAAGCCGAAGTTTCGAAACCTAAAGCTCCGACGAACTTCCGGCGAAGGTTCGGCGAGCTTTTCCAGCCATCTTGGACATCTCCTGCGAAAACCGTCGCCATCTAGAGGTTCGTCTTGTTATCCTCTACACCGGCATGTCATTATTATTTTGAATCCGTGGCCGTATGATCGTTTTCCTAACCCTTCTTTATGTTTTCCGACGAGCTCCACCATAGATGACTCTGTTCTTCATCTTTTTCGACCGCCGGTGACCCCTACCCCTCCCTGCTGCTGCACATCGTGCCACCCTTGGGACGTGCGCCCCAACTCGTGACCCCTTGCGCTACTGGTTCCAGTCTGGCCGGCAAGGCTATCTCCGGCCAGCTGCTCCGACGTGGCCTCATCGTGCCCCATGTGCGGGGCTGCGCATCACTGGTCACGTTGGGCCTCTTGGTCAGCTGGTGAGCTCCCACCTTGGCGTCTTTCCCTGGCCAGGAGGCAAGGCGAGCCTCCTACCACTCACGTACACAGTGAACGCCATGGCCATGGAGGTTACGATCCGTACAGGCACAAGATAGAAGATGAGGTATTTACAGAATCACCACTCATCCGTAATTTCTACAATTTAATCATCTTAAATCTAATTCGGTTCATTCAAGTTGCGTTATTTTCATAACGTTGTAGTAGTACCAATGTTTATGATGTGTCCCAATTCTGAATTTATTAATTTAAAAATACAATTTGTTTAGTATTTATTTAATAGCTTTTTAATTAAAACCAACCTAGGGTCGTAAATTCGTTCTTGTCGCACCACGACCGTGCCGACCATAAGCTACGTGTTAGTGGCGATGTTTAACATGTCTCACATCATCGAATGTTATAAGTTAAATATTAATTTAATTTATGCTTATGCAATTAAGTTTCAAATTAAAAGCAACACGGATTTGTGTATAGCTTTTTTTTATATATAAATTAATATTAATTTAATTAATATCAACTTTAGTGTCTTTTGAATTATAAGTTGTTTAATTCAAACTTAAAACATAAGTGCTTTAGTTTATTTACCACATGCTTTCTATACATAGTTAAATACTAAAGTGATTAATACACTTGCATCTAGTTTTATAAGTAAAAAATCAGTAGGTTTTATATTTATGTATTTCATATATAAATGTTAAGCTGATTAAATGGTATACATAATCATGTTTCTAAATTATAATTTATTTAGTCCAAACATGTATGTTAAATTTGATTAGATTTTAGATGCTCTCATATGTCAGTTTGTATTTACATGTTAGTGTGGATTTGGCATAAATGATATCTAAATATTTATAAATAAAACATGATTAGTTTTAACTTGACTTTTAAAAATAATTTATGTTAACATTAATCTGAATTAATAACTTTTATATTATTTTGTTTACTTAAATAGTTAAATAAATTAAATATGTAAGCTTCTCTTTTATAATATAAAACTATCGTTAGTCATTTCTTTTAACGATAGGTTCGGTTTCGGTGGTTCTTGCGATCTTGTAGTGCTGATCATTTATTAGTACACTCTTTTCTCTTGTGTGGTGTACTGTTCTTAGTTGTTCTATTGTTGTTTGTATGTTTGCCTATGTGTGGTGCTTGATACGAGTAGACGAGAACTGTTTGTGGACGTTGAAGATGAGAAGATGATGACCAAAAGCTGTTGGTGTGAGAATTGAGCAAGTGCTTAAGGCAAGTATAACTTGGGATCATCCTTGTTACCTATTCACTTATAACTACACATATATGTCATATGCATGCTTTCACCTTGTCGACCTTAGCAAAATCATAGATGATTGTTACCTGGATTCCTTGCTACCTACTTGATATGCATTTGTTGTAGATGTGCTAGTGCTTGATATAATCCATGATCTTGTAAGATGATTAATAACTATGCAATGAACGTTAAAAGATGACAAATAACTATATGAGATCTTGTCTGTAAGTGATCACCGGGACAACAGTGCAACCATGAGGGCTATAATGGCTCTGGCTTTAGCTCAGTATGGAGACCTTTTCTAGCTTGTTAGAGGTTACCCGAAAGGGCGGAGGGGCTGAACCGACACGGGTATAGTGCGAGCCCCTGTCCCTATGTGTATAGGCTGCGCGTCATTGTGCCATTCGGAAGGGGGGTATCTATATCTGCTCGCAAAGGAAACCTTGCGGCCCTAACATGTTAGATGAACTTTTGAAAGGCTTCATAGTGATCCCTGCCGACCTTCCTTGGGAGTGGGTTAAGAGGCTGATCACCTCGGGCGAAAGGGTAAATCATGACTCATGGGTAAAGATGTACAACCTCTGCAGAGTGTTAAAACTAGTATACTAGCCGTGCTCACGGTTAAGAGCGGCCTTGGGGGTTCTTGCTGCGACGACGATGAGCTTGTTAAGTTGTTATGTTCATTTGATTATCGTTTATGCTAAGAATTAATTATGCTTACACTTGATCATGTGATTAATGGATTATTACTGCTACCTTGACAATTGCTATTAAATTATGAACATGCTCTCCACTATTAAAAGCTAAATGCAGTTAAACCAGTGTCAGCCATTTGAGCCTCATGAACCCCTGGTTATACTTGTTGAGTACGATATGTGCTCACTCTTGCTATTTCCCACCACTCCAGTATACTACTAAGAGTTATCAGAGGAGCGAAGGAGTTACGAAGGACGTTATCAGGATACAAGAAGTGCTAGGCATATGTTACCCCCAGTCAGCCGTCCCTGTGAAGATTGAGCCTGAAGATTAGTTATTGTGTTACGATTCTCTGATGTAAGTGTTAATTATAAGTATGTTTCCGCTCTATAACATTGTTTTTGATATTATTGCTTCTGTTGTTGTATCTGTGGACTTCCTGGGCACACATATGGCTAGCCTGGTTTTGTTCTTTAAAATCGGGTGTGACAAAAATACTGCCGGTATTATGTTTCCACTTCAGGTCTGACCTGCCATCCAGCTTCAATGGTATTGAGGTCATTTCCGTTGTAGGAACCTGCAGTGACCCAGAGCTGTGACAAGCTGAAATCATTTGCCCGAGCAATTGTTGGATCCCACAAATTGAAGGAGGCTTTGGTTCCATAGCACTTATTATCCTGTGCAGCTACTACAGCATGCTGTTCCATGTGAGCGAAAACAAAGTTAGATGAGCAACAGTAGAAATTTTCGTATGAATCAAGGAGGGAGATTATCAATAAAATGAAGGTGATTCTTGAATAGATTTTGTTTACCTGGTGGCCATTCAATACATTTGGTGTGTCAGGGCCATTTATGGAATTGAGGTTCGGAATACTCCTGGGCCTCTTCTTGCCATACCTGCTGATAGAACTTGCCCTTAGGACATCCTGTACCATGGTTCTTCGTATCGGTACGGTGTTCTCAGGGCACTTGCCATTTTGATGCCATGTTTGGGTGATTGGATGGGAGGTAATGTTGTAGTTTTGATTTAGGCTTCTTGGGTGGTAAGAAGGCCGCATCTGAAAGTTGATAGATAAGTGATATAATGATACATAGGTGTTAGTGGCGGCGACTGCATATTTTCAACAGAATCACCCAAGCATGCTACTCCTGAGTATGTTTGGTAAGGAAAGAGGAACCTGGATAGTATGATTCTTGAGTAGTGGATGATCAAATGCGGGTTGTTTGGAGACGTGCACACAGTACGTCTATGATATCTCCATCTGGGCTCTGCTAAATGCGCTCAGAATCAGTGGTTGGAACAAGATTGAGAAGGGAGAATTACAAGACTAATTACCCTATCGTTGGGACAGTTCAAGTTGAACTATATTCATCTTCACATATATACAATATATGTGATGAATATTTGTCTTTAATAAACTTTTGTTGACACATGAATATAAAGACTGAGGCGAGTTGGAGATATGTCGATCTGTTCCCAAAAAATAACTTTAACTAAATATGTATTAAAAATATTAATAATATTTATAATATAAAATTAGTATCATTGCACATATTTTCTATAAAGCGAGTCAAAGTTGTTGGCACGCAAAACATTGCGATCAGCATTTAGGGACATAGTATGTGTATGTCATCTCTGAAATGTGGCGGTAACTAGATATTTTACAATTGGGGACTGTTTAGAATGCTGGAATTTGGAATCAGATCAATTCTATAGAGAAAATGCAAGAACTGAAAAAAGTCCAGTGTTCTAAAGAGAGCCTGATGGGACAACTCTTCATATGTTTCAAATTGTATTTTTTTTAATTTCACTTTATGTGAAACTTGTTGGAATTTGACCAAGTTTACATAAAATACATTAACAAATGTAATACCAAATAAACGTACTATCAAAATAACTTTTTCATGTAACATCTAGTTTGATGTTGTATATATCAGTGTAATTTTTTTATAAATCACTTTTTTGAATATAGAACAAGGCTGAATCATGTCAAAGCTAATACAACTTAAAATTTGTAACTGATGGAGTAAATAGTAAATTTCAGAAAACATGTAACATATTTAAAATCATTGCTGAAGTAGTTTTGTCGAAGTAGCCGTCTATGACCAACATGTGTTTCTAGAGACGGCTAAGGCCTTGTTCAGTTGTTAAAAAATTTTGTTTTCGAGTACTGTAGCACTTTCGTATGTATGTGATAAAAATTGTCCAATCATGAACTAACTAGGCTTAAAAGATTCGTCTCGTAAATTACATGCAAACTGTATAATTAGTTTTTGTTTTCATCTATATTTAATGCTTCATGCAGTTGCCGTAAGATTCGATGTGATGAAAAATCTTGAAAATTTTTGGAAACTAAACAACGCCTAAACTAATAAAAATGCCAACAGAAATGCATTACCACATGTGGAGGTCCTACAAACACGTACGTTTGCATATGCATGCATGCATCGGTACGGTACATGTATCTATTGAAAAATACCATGCACGACCTTTGCATGCTGCATACACGCGTGAACGTCGTCAAGCTGAACGTCAAGCAGTTCTACACATCTATCTACCTCGATGGTTGCCAGAGGAGTCTTGTTGACACGCCTCAGGAGGCTCTCCACCTCCTGCCGCTGCTCCGCGGACATCCCAGTAGTCGTCTCCGTCGCCGCCGCTGTGACTTCTGGCTTCTCGAGGAAGAGAAACCCTAGAGCCACAACAATGGCGACCAAGCACGTTCGCATGGCTGCCATTGGGGCACCCTATAGCTACGTGTGGTACTACTAGTTTCTAGCTTGTGCTTCAAGCAGTGTGCAGTAGTGCGTAGGGAAGGCCGAACGCCGTGGTCATTTTATAGGAGCTCGAGGTCGAGTAGCGAGTAGCGAGACATCCATGCTGGTTGGGCGCTCTGCCTTGTTCTTGTTGTGGATGAGCACGTCGTCAAAGTATTTTCCCGCCGTATGCTTCTCGCGAATGTTGCTAAGCCAAACGCGTCAGCGTCAGGTTCACGGAAGCTTCAACTGACGACTACATCCATTGAGCCCATCTTATGCTCTTCAGCGAACTCTTTGTGTTCCATCAAATGCTCAGTCGTGCAAAATTAAATCTGATGAACTTGAATTAATATTGATAGAATTTTCATCACCCTGTACTGGCCTCAGCATCGATTAATCGCCTCACCTTGAATTCATATAGAACCTTTACTTTGTACTGTCAAATACAACTCAAAGTTCTAATGTAACAAGATTCATACAAATATTCGACACATATCTACCAAAGCATATAGTTGATTTTCTGGCCGATTATTGCGGTGTCACTCAATTGATGAGTCATGAGTCAGAAAGGATATATGAATCTGTAGTATATACGGCAAGCAAGACTGACGTGTAAGGCAGGTTGGGAATGAGGAGATATTCTTTAGTCTTCTATATGGAGACGGATTTTGCAGTCATCCAAGTCTTGATTTGTCTCATGTCAATTTTCTATGGTGCCAAACAATCCTTTGAATTCTCAATGAATAATGATATATTGTGGAGGTTCACACACGCGTTGAACACAATATCTAGTAGTACCTACAAAATACTTCACTGTGCACCAAATTGTAAGTACTTTTAGATTTGTCCTAAGTCAAACTTCTCTTGATTTGACCATATTTATAGAAAATTGCAGAAAGATTTATAGCATACGTAAATGAAGATTACTTACATACACAAATAACAAGATATGTTATTATAGTGCATTTATTTGATATTATAGATGTTAATTGATTTTATAAAGTTCGACGTAGGACAAAGCCAAAATGACATACAATTTGAAAACGGGGAACTTTTTGCAAACACTTTACTTATTCCGGAGATAGGGATGTTGATGATATATCCGCACATAAGTTTTCAATGGCAAACACAACTTATTTAAGATGTTACTCTCTATGTTCAAAAATATACACTTCATGAATGGAGAGGTACAATTCATGAAGAGGTACATAACTTTTCAATGGAAAACTCAAATTATGAATGGAGAGGTACAATTCATGAAGACCAAAAATACAGGCGTCTTTTCCAAAGGTCTCGCATAAGGTAGTGCCTGCGAAAATATTTTTTACATATCACCACTACACGAAGTATTTTCAGACTCTGGCACTTTCTCTGAATGGAGGCGAGCAGCACGTCCATCTCTGCCAAACCGTATGAACTTCGTGTAATGTACGACAACTTAACCGGCTACTTTATGAACTCAAACATATATAAAAAGTTTCAACTACTAAGTTGAAACTCTTGTAATGTACGACAACTTAGGTATAGGATGTGTCTCTAGTGGAGATTTTTTGAAAAAATCAAAAATTTAAATATCAAAATATTTGAACCTGAAACAAATATTTTGAGACAATAAAGAACTTCAAATTGAAAAATTATCCATATCAAATATATAGATCAGATCAGCCACCACAACTTTCGTATTAAATGTGAACATTCAATGTTGTTTATAGGAATTCTGAATAAGTAACTTTCGTATTAACTATGTGAACTTAGAACACACATATTTGACACTCTAGATGATTTCAAATAAGTATCTTTTGAACTACAAGTTGTAGATTGAGTTGATAGCTACGACTTTGGATAGACCATGTCAACATCTGGAGTTATTTGCAAATTTTAAATTTCCAAAATCTATGAACTTTAAACAATATTTTGGATTCTATACAGTTTCAAATAAAAAAGCTAGAGACAGGACGTGCTAATACGACTGCTAGAGGTGGCAACCTTAGGATGCCCACCAATGTAAATGATATATTTTCAGAGCTGGGCACTTTCCTGGAGGCCATGCATGCATTCGTCATTTACGGAGGTGGTGTCTTGTTTGCTTTGCTTTCGTCACTCGTAGAGGCTGTCTCCTAAAATTACTTTTCCTTTAGTATATTTCGGTATAGTACCTACCAAATTCTTTTTCCATAAGGATCCACATCTTTGTTTTTATTATTGCCAATAAAGATATGTCGTTTAATAGATTTACCAGATACACAGATATCGAGTATTTCCAAAAATATCTAGTATTAATATATTGATGTGGAAAGTTGGACAGACTATTGAGTACTGATGTGGAAGGGACGCCGGAAGCATATATGGATAGTGACATGCTCTATATAACTTGACACATTGAACAGATAAAGATAGATATGATAGCGCATGCCTGAACCCATATAGCACGCAATGCTAGCATCAAAACGATGCACGCTGACTGACTGAGAGACGACGCATCGCGCACGTCTCGGCGTGAAGACTTCATCGAAAATTAGTTATGTTTCACGCTCGCCGTAGCACATACATACGCTGGCAACAGTTGTCCGATCGAGATTGACTCGTAGTCGTCGGCCAACGAGCTTCAACTATCCAATGGTGGTAATAAATATAACAATTTGTGTCAAATGCATAGTATATACTCCAACAGTAAATGGTGATATGGCTGAATGGGCCGGTTTGGCACGTACGTCGATGGTGTAGAAAGTCTACAGTTTTTCTCAAGCTAGTAGCCGACTTGTTCCTTGTTTTATATATAGTTTTCCTTTTAATTTATTGTTGGTATGAAATATATCGTGGCTAGGGTCAGGTTCGAACGTCTGTCCTCCATAGTTTATGTTCTCAACTTGATAGATATGGGCAGTGGCGGATCCAGAAACGAACCAGGGGGGGCTAAAGAACAAGGCGAACAAAAAATTTTGCTCGGTAGACACAGTATACTAGTAGATATAACCTAGATTGATAATGTAATATGGATTCAAAGTAGTTAAAGTCAAAGATACATAGAATTAAGGATAGAAAAGTACCAAATACAAGAAGTCTTCCAGCTTAAGAATTGACACCACTTGAACCAATACGACTTGAACCGCCACACTCAATGCTACATAATTTGCAAATGTCATACACTTCTTCAATAATCAAGATAACAAATAAAAAGAAAAGTAATAAAACAATACACACCTTGGGACCTTGCGTGGCAAGTTTATCTTACGATTTCTTATGCCCTGAAAGCGCTCCAAAATTTTGTCATCTTCAATAGATACAAACAAATCCCGCTCAATATAACATATCATGCTATCATTCATCCAATCATCATTCATCTTATTCCTCCTACCGGTCTTGATAATATTCATAGCAGAGAAGGCTCTTTCAACAGTTGATGTTGCCACGGGCAATATCAATGCAAGCTCAATGCGGCGATACACCAAAGGAAAATATGTATGTCTATCACTTAGAACCATCTTCTCGGCAAGGCTACCAAGATCAATACAAGTGTCAAAATCTTCATCATATTTGACTTCATCCATGAAATTTTGAAGCTCAGTTCTTAGCTTCACACATTCATAATCACTAAAGTTAGCATAATAAATCTTAGCAAGCTGAATTAATTTCTCCACCTCATAATTGGTAAATTTATTTCTTGGATCAAGACAAGCAACACATCTCAACAGTTGTGTTGATCTTTCAGGAAATCGATTGTTCAACTCACAAATTATTTGACCAAGGACAACATTGAAAATCCCATGATGAAAATGATGGTAGTAGCTCACTAATTTGGCTCCACGACATTTTGAACGACCTCTGACTGGTATCATATCGTCCATATTAGGAATGTCTATCTTCTGTTTGTCAGCAAAAGCTTTTACCTCCTCAAAAATATTATCGCAACCATTTTCCCTCATGGCATTTAAATTTCTCATCACAGCCCCAATCAATCCTGTTGCACGAATAATGTTTTGATTTTTCTTTTGCAAACATTGTGATAGGTCCTGAGTTATCCCCAATACTCTAATAATAAGATGCAATATGAACACAAATTGAAATGGCTCCATTTTTTCTATCAATCCAGAGGCTAAAGTTTTCTTTTCACCATCAGTTCCATCATCACTAATATTCTCTAACACCTCAAGCACAAATTCCCACATGAGCATAAGACGTACTAATGTTTTGTGATGTGTACCCCATCGTGTATCACCAGCCCTAGCAAGACTAGTTTCTTGGTTTTTCCCTCTTCCAGGAGTTATTTCACCACTATCTAATTGCTCAACAAGATTATCATGGTGTTTTTGCAAAAGTTGATCTTTTCTCTTGCAAGAAGCACTGACAGTATTGACAACCAAAGTGACATAATTGAAGAAATCATCAGTTGAAGCACAACATCTAGCTACAGCAATTACCACAAGCTGCAATTGATGAGCAAAACAGTGGATGTAAAAAGCAAATGGGTTTTCATTCAATACCAGCCTTTGTAACCCATGAAACTGCCCTCTCATGTTTGAGGCTCCATCATATCCTTGTCCTCTAATCTTAGCTATAGACAACCCATATTTTCCAAGCATAGAAACTAATGCTTCCTTCAGTAAAGAAGATGTGGTGTCAGAAACATGTTGCAGGCCAAGGAACCTCTCAATCACACTTCCTTTGTCATTGACAAACCTATTAAACAAAAAGAAACATAGTGTTAATTAAATACAACAAAAAGGAACAAATGAAATACACAAACATATAGTATATACCTCACAACCACAGCCATTTGTTCCTTAATTGATGCATCACGGGCCTCATCAACGAGCACTGCAAACCAACGATCTCCAATTTCACTCTTAATTAATTCACTTGTCTCCTCTGCACAAGCCCTAACCAAATCTTTTTGAACTGTTGGACAACTCATTTGATTATTCCCTAGAGCATTTTCATTGGTCACAAGTGCAGCTTTACTGTCTTTCTTTCTATACCAATCAAGCATCTCCAAAAAATTCCCTTTATTTTTTGATGTTTTAGACTCATCATGTCCACGAAATGCTAGAGCTTGTAAAAGGAGAAATCTAGCAATGCCTAACATTATGGTTAAACGAGCTTTATATGCCTCCTCTTCTGCTGCAGTTGTTACTGTCCACACATGTTGTAGACTTTGCCTCTGATTGTTGAAATCAATTGCTCGTTTTCTTGCTACACTATGATAGCCATCTATTGATTGAGCATGCTTGAGCAAAGAAGCCTTTCCCTTTTTCCAATTCCTAAACCCTACTCTGTTGAATGCATCATTATCAAAATCACTTGTTTTTGGTGGCTTAAAGAGGAAGCAATAAAAGCAATAGGCTGCATTCTTTCCAGGACTGTACTCTAACCAATCAAATTGAGAAAACCATGATTTAACAAAACCTCTGGTTTGAGTTTTACCCCCTGTTCTTTCATACTCACAATTTGGTTGATATGGACCCATCTGTATGTATGCTCTCCTAGCATCATCCCTAATATCTGGATGAAATTCATCAATTGGCTTTCTAAGACCTGGATCAGCAACTATATCATTCATATCAAGCTCAATACGGGGTCTTTTTTTGCTCAACTCGACTCTTTTTACTGGAATCATCTTTCTTAGAAAAATATTTTTCCATTCTATAAATTCAAACCAATCAATAAATCAGTAATGGCTTGAATCTAAATCTAATCAGTACAGTAATGAAAAAAAACAGAGGGATCTTCTCACCTTGTTGCACAATCCCTAACCCTAGCCCCTAGGGCTGGCTGCGGGCTGTGGCTCTGGCGACTGGCGGCTGGCCGTGCACCGCGCGCCCGCGCAGCCGCGCTGGTGGGCGCCCCGCGCCTGGCCTGGCCGCTGCCTGGCCGGCTGCCGCTGGCCTCCCTCGAGGGCCGAGGCCTCGATCCTCGCTGAGTCGCTGGCTGTCCCGGCGGGCGGCGGCGCGGCGCAGTGGAGACTGGAGACGGTGGAGTGGAGGAGCGCGTGGAGAGGGGAGGGGTCGGGCGTCGGGCGCAGAGCGGGCGAGCGTCGGGGTCGCGTGCGTGTGGACTGGCGTCGAGTGAGTTTTTTTTAGGTCACAAACTTTTGGGCCTGATGAAGATTTGCTCCAAGCGTTTTCGGCCCACGAGGGGGGCTGCAGCCCCCCCAGCCCCCCCCCCCCCCCGTCCGTCCGTCACTGGATTTGGGTACGTTCCTGGGCCGAGGTGTGCAACTATGAGAGTGTTGGGCTTGCGTATGCAGAGTGTGCGTGTGAATTTGTCTACGATTATTATTGTCCCCAAAAAAATACCTGAGGTGGATAGTAATGCCTCATTTGACATGGCACAGCTTCACCAGTGAAATTATTTTATAGAAAATAGCTTCATGAAATGTTTTCTTGGTGAAACTGAACCGTTTTGAAAAAAATTGGTTGGCAAAATAGCTTTATACATGGCTGAGAGAGGAAAATATGGGAGAGAGATGTGAAAAGCTATTTTTTCAGCTTCATATCTCCTCAATTTCTTTTCGAGAGCATAAAAAAAGAAAGCTTAGTTCATGATGAGTTTTTTTGAAAAGGGGTCTTCGGTAAAAAACAGCTTACAACAGCTCTTGAAATTGTTGATGAAGTTGTACCAAATTGGTCTTAATTTTGTGTCATGGTTATTATATATTTATCTAGGCAACGGATCTAGTGCAAACTCATCTTCCGTTAAACTGTGCAAACTCTAATCTGGACCACATGATGTTGATCCAAGGAGCACGGAGAGATTGGTAATTTTGCACTTAACCGCCCGCTCTTAATCACACTTTTACAAATCTCTCCTTCCACCTCTCTCATGCGCTCCTTTGGATCAACATCCTGCGGTCCAGATTAGAGTTTGCACAGTTTGCACGGAAGATGAGTTTGCACTAGATCCGTTCCACCTCTCTCATGCGCTCCTTTGGATCAACATCCTGCGGTCCGGATTAGAGTTTGCACAGTTTGCACGGAAGATGAGTTTGCACTAGATCCATTGCCATTTATCTATTACTAAATCATACCCATGCATCGCTGCACAATACAAATTTTCTAGCATTGTTTCTACCTCTGCTCTCAGTGGTCGGACAAAGCACGACTACTCGTTTGGATAGAGACATAGCTTCACACGCCCAACACACATAGATAGTAGAGCACGCTGGAAGTGGTAGGCATCAAAGCTAGCGCACGCCGACTGAGACGACACACCTCGCGGCCACGAACCGGCCGGCCGTGAAGACCCTGTAGAAAATTAGTTAATTTTCACACTCGTTGTACAAGATCGAAGCCGACACGATTGATTATTTAGTCCATAAACATTAACCGCCTGGTTAAACAACTAATGCTGGGGTTGGGGAATCGTATGTGTAAAACATGCATGGTTGTGTGCTTTTATGTGTTGTTCTTTTAGGAATAGAGACGACGACCACACATGTGTCACTCCACCAAGCCAAAAACGACTTAGGGTTTGGAGCTCTTCTTCTGGCCACCGTGGATCTCTAATGGAGGAGGCGGTGGTGGTGAACATCCTCCCATGCGGTGGCACGGCCTGTGGAGCGGCGCGGCACGGCCTCGGTCGGCGACACATGTCCTCTGGTGCAGTGGCGAGACCACCTGAGCTGAGCAGCAGCGCAGCCTCACGGTGTGGCATCACACGATCTCCCCAGCGGCACACATGGCCTTCTCATCTGTGCACGAGGCCAGGCCCCCCTCCTACTATATATGGCATGGCGGCACACGGGTCTTCCAACATGGTGTTTGTGGGGGTGAACAACGTGTGTCTAATCGGCCTCACCAACCTGCTGATCTGCCTCTCTATTCGGACTTCCCTCTGCTACATGCAAGGTCATGTGCGTCTATGAGCAGTCTAGGCTCTACCAGTGTGTGATCCAAATCAGTGTCAACATACTTTTTCCCTAAGATTTAACCCATTGCTATAATTGTTCCTGTATTAGGGGTAAGCTTTATGTGATCTAGAGTTGTGGACTGGTACCCCTTTTGGATAATCTATTATTTGCCATGATAAATAGTTTTTCGATGAGAGCAATCTGATATCTAAAACTGAAAGAACAACAGGTGAAAATAGCAAAGGATTGGTTACAAAAGTAATATTGCTGAGACTCAAAACATTGGTATTCATTATAGTGTATATAATGTGGCCAATGCAATGTAATTATTATGGTGTTAATTTTCGCGTTGCAATGTACGGGCATAATGCTACTAAAAACATGAGTTCATTGTTCATGGAATGATGTTAGTAATAGCTGTGAACAAAGATGCACCTTTGTACATACAATATAATTCTTTTTAATGGTGAACGGTTCAGATCATTATCTAGGGTTGTAACGGTTGACGGTATGAACAACGTTCTTGTAGTGGTTGACATATGAGCGAGCTCACATGCATGCACATCAGGGGGGGGGGGGGAGAAAAACAAAGAAAGGGGGTAGTGAAGAGTAGACGGATTGAAGGCCAGAAACGGGCCGAGACACTATCACCTCACCAATGCTTACAATGGGCCTGCTGATTTTTGAATTTCTCTACAACGGGCTGGACTTCACGTGCTGCACTCCACTGTGGTATGACAAAATGTGAGAGCCCATGTATGAGACAAGGAATTTTAGGGGAAACCAGCATGCATTTTTAGGCGTAGAAGCAAAGCATGTGAATAGCGGCCAGCATCAGTGGCGGAGGACGAAAAAAAATTAAGGTATGGCGAGATCGATAAGTAAAGTAATCTCTCTCAAAACGGTTCACTAGACATAGTGATAGTAAAGCACAAAGTACAAGCATTTAGGATATAAAAAATTATAGAAAATACATACAAAGTCAACTAACCATGTGACGATGAAGCTTTATTTACGCCTAGGCAATTGCATTTGCCTATCTTTCATGTTTTGAAACGTTTTCTTGATCTTCTCAGGATCAATTCCGGATTGAACTCAGTTATTGTCCCGGCGTGGTGCGGAGATGCCATGATGGGGGAAGTGGGCGAGGAATGAGCGGATGCGGGAAGTGAGCATAGAACAACGTCCATCCGTCTAGACGTTTGTTATATATCATTACCGTGATAAAAAGGACACCGTCTTACAAAAATTATTTGTGTACTAGAGGGAGGCACCATCTACATATATACATGAATAGTGCAGTAATGACACAAGTCATATATACAAGCAGAACAAACAAATAACAATGATTGGCTGCAGAAAACACTCGCATAAATAATTAATTAAATAAAGGAGACAAACATTCTGAAGCAGCGAGTAGTATGATTTTGTATGTGCCCAATGAGTATTACATATCATGACTATCTAGCTGCATGCTGCCCTAGGAGTTGTGTTGATTAATTAGCCAGACGACTACAAATTATTTAGGATCAATCGAGCAATAGAGGCAGGCCTCTAGTAATTCATGTGTGCGTGTATAGCTCCTATTGGCGCAACGATGATAAAACCACGAAGTGTTTGTGTGGGTCATTGCATTGTAAAATGCATTCCCGAGACTGGTATATATACATGTACAAGCAGCTGTAGGACCCTCTGGCTGTGCTTATCCTTTCAGCGTAACTTTGACACATAGCTCATTAGCTTGCATTAGGTGTCACAACCTGATGTTACATTGGCCAGCTCTCTGAAATATCAATCCTGAAATGTTGGTGTGAATGTCTAGGAAAGTAGGAGTTGTTGTTGGTGTTATTATATTTGTTGAAATTAAGTGATAATTATATTGCTTACCCTTTTTTTATGTAACATACGATAGGCTTACTGATTTGTCAGCCATTTGAGCTAATGACGACTATGGCCACTGTATGCAACTCGAAGTGACGACTTCTTGATAAATTAGGGAGTATATATGGACCAGCAACTAAAGACTACGACACTAACAATAATGGATTTATATGTCATTATACTGCATGCTTATCAGTTGGTACATGCGTACAAAGCTTGTGTGTGAAATATTTATGGATCAGTTTTTCTAACTATGAGTTAAGAGCAGGTATAATGATTCATGCGCAGATTAAAAAAACCAGGATAGTGATGCAAGGCCGGACTAATCATGATGCGTAGTTGATTGCTCAAAAAAAATAATGATGTATACATATGTACACAATTATTGGTGAAATAGAACATAGCTGAGGAGATTCTTCCTCCTACCTCAAATATGTCCTTCGTGCCTATACAGCTGAGGTCGACATAAGTACTACGGGAACAAAACATATTAACCATGCACTTAACTAAACGCCCACTTGCCAAAACAGCACAAAGGAGACACTGAAAGGTGGAATAATGCGTCAAAAATATATATTATGAGTGACACAGGTAAACAAAATGCGTCACTGCTTAGATGTCACCCATGGCTAGGAAACAAAATGCACTATTGATAAGTTATCAGAGAATCTTCCCAATTAGATGCACCGCTGAGGGATTGCAATCAGTGACACATCGGAGCAATAGTGATCGATGCACAAATTAAAAGGACCAGGATAATGATGCACAGTCGTACTAATAATGATGCGTTGTTTAGTTGATCCCATCCAAAAACGTTTCACCCCATCCCATCGAATGTTTAGATAAATGCATGGAGCATTAAATATAGATAATAAATAACTAATTGTACAGTTTAAATGTATTTTGCGAGACAAATCTTTTGAGCCTAATTACTCTATGATTGGACACTAATTGTTATCGTTACAAATATGTTACAATATTTAAAAACTTATCTTTTCGCGAACTAAAACAAGGCCTATAGTGATGCACACAACTGTTGATTAAATATAGGGCATCTTAGTATTGCTAGCTAGGAGATTCTTCCTCCTACCTCAAACTTGTCCTTCGTGCATAGGTGAGAACGATATATGTATAACATGAACAAAATATATTAACAGTACATTTATTAAGGGCACTCACAATGCAGACTTTATCATAGAGTTTAAAAGTTATTTATTACCTCAAACAATGTGGGCTTAGAGTCTAAATAAGACTTGGAGTCTTATTTTTTCCACCACTTTCTTCAATAAATATGCTGCCACATTAGCAAAATATCATAAATAATATGTAATTAATTGTCTTGGACTCTGTGATAGAGTCTTGCATTGTGAGTGCTCTAACTAAACACCACTATGTCATAACAGCAAAAAGAATACAGTTCAAGGTTGGCACACTAGTACATAAAATTTAATGGAGGTTGTCACTTTTGATTATTGGAGGTAGGCATAAGCAACCGCCTCTAATGAAAGGTCACGGTTAATGCACAGACCATGGAAGCAGGTGCTTTGCCCGCCTCGGTTAATTGTTATGAAAACCAGAAAAAAAATAAAATCATATGAATAGGCCTGCCGAGCCCATCCACAAGCCAACCAAGCTCATCCACGGGTGGCTACTACTGCTCATCGGATCCGCTGGATCCGCCGCTCTGCTCGCTGGATTTGAGCACCATGAGAAATGGTCGGGCCCCACGCTTGGCGTCGGAGAAGGAGAAGATCGAGCAACTCACTGGTGCTCTGCCACCACGCCTATGCCAGCCCTCGATCCACCTTCGGAGAGCGGACACACTAGCGAGCTCACCGGATCCACGAGCCTCGAGGCTGGATCCGTCGGATCAGTAAGCCCCAACACTGGATCTGATGCGCAGGCACTGGAGGCCCCGCTCCAGCACCGCTGCCGCTGCTAGGGTTGGAGAGGAGCGCCTTTGCCTTGCTCAGAGTGGGAGGGGTGTCGCGCCGCTGCTCGAAGGTGTGTCGTGCCGCTGCTAGCTGGCCGCCATTGCCAGGCGCCATGCCCGCCGTCACCGAGCATGTGGGGCCTCCATTGCCCGGAGCGCATGGAACCTCATGGCCAGGCATGCGCGGCCTCCACCGTCATGATTGCACGGACCCTCGCGGCTGGCGCACACGGCCTCCACTCCCTGGGTACGTGGCACCAGCCACCAGGCCCTCCACTAGGGCCAGTCGAAGATAGAGTCAGAGGAGGGAGAGGGTGTGCGATGGGAGGGCATGAGGGAGGGAGGGAGGGAGGCGCATATGAGGAAGGAATGTGAGGGAGGGAGAGAGACTGAACAATTGAAACAGAACCCTAACTCATCGTATATATATGATGAGTGCGATATTGGGCCGAATTTTAGGCTATCTGGGCCACTATTTTTAGAGACGAGCCATATAACCTGCCCGCCTCCGTATATTGATTTATGGAGACAGTTCCTTTAATATGACCGTCTTTGAAAATAGATTAATTTTTTAGACAGTTATTTTATGTTGACCGTCTCTGTAAATTGATTTTACGAGGCGAGCAAAAGGGACCACCTGTTGGTAAATAAAAAAAGTCCACCTCCATTAATATACATGCAGATGCAGTTTCTGATGGTTGGGGGAGTCAGCAGTCGCCAGGAGGGAGCTCATGGAGGATGACATTCTGGTGAGTTTTATTTGGCAATTCAATCCCGTTCTTTGTTCTTTCATCAATTGAGCTGAAGTACGTACTAAATGCTTATTCTGAAAAACACAGCTGAACACCACCACCGCGAGGAGGAAGGAGAACCATGGGCAGTACGGAGGCTTCTGGCTCGCCGAGATCATGCAAAACGCCATCGCTGCCGCTCACACACGCATCAAGTCCAACCCACCTGACATCTTGCTGGCCAGCTTGCCGAAATCCGGCACCACCTGGCTCAAGGCCCTCGCCTTCGCGACGCTGAACCGTGCCACGCACTCGCCGTCCGACGCCCAGCACCCGCTCAGGCACCACAACCCCCACGACTGCGTCGGCTTCCTGGAGATGATGGTGACCAAGGACGACGACGACGACGAGGCCCTCCTCCGTTCTCCATCACGGCCACTGCTGGTACAAACACACGTGCCCTACTCCCTGCTTCCTGATGCCATCACGGCGGAGGGCTCCGGGTGCCGGCTCGTGTACGTGTGCCGGGATCCCAAGGACATGCTGGTCTCCTTCTGGAACTTCCACCTCAAGGAGGGACCGACTTTGGCCGCTGCCGGTGGCGGCGGCGCCTGGGTCGGCGACTCGTCGGCGGCGGCAGCAGGCCTGACCAAATTCGAGGACGTCTTCGAGCTCTTCTGCGAGGGACGGTACCCTGGAGGCCCCTACTGGCTCAACGCCATGGAGTTCTGGCATGAGAGCCAGAGGAGGCCCAACGAGGTGCTGTTCCTGAGGTACGAAGACATGCTGGGTGATCCGGTCGGTAATGTCAAGAAGCTAGCAGCGTTCATGGGGTGTGCGTTCGAGGAGGAGGAGGAGGGGGATGGGGTCGTGGAGCAGATCGTGGAGCTCTGCAGCTTGGAGAGTCTGAAGAGCATGGAGGTGAACAAGAATGGCACTACGGTGCTGTCCTTCAGGAATGAGGCGTACTTCAGGAAGGGAAAGGTTGGTGACTGGAAAAACTACATGACGGTGGACATGGCGGCGAGGCTGGATAAGATTGTTGAGGAGGCCACTCGAGGTTCTGGACTCACCTTTGCAGGATCAGTGTTGCATAATTAATAATAAGATTGTTCAACCCTCTCTATATTTACCATCATATAATATATAGCTATATATATAAGATGAAATATGGCAGTACGCACTACATGAAAACTGGGCTTTGCCGACCGCTAAAATCATGGTTGTACAAGAAAACAGGTTGGAACCTCATGTGTGTGTGTCAGTTTTTGTGGTTGTACAAGAAAATACGGATCACACATCTTTGTTATATAATGAAATTATGTTCTTCATTTCAGACACCATGGTCGTCGTTCCTAGTTTACTTTCTTAATAATGGAGATCAGGCATATATGGTTGGACCAATGCAGATTTCATCTTGATAAAAGAATAAGGTCTCTCTTTTGGTGGAGCTCCTAGGAAAGAGATAATATTTTATCTTTTCCATGAAAATAAACTAGGAGCTAGTGTACCAGGGTTCAAATTTATGAATTTTATGAGCTGCAGTAGGACTTTTTTTTTACTGAACTGGAGGGCCTAGAGTCCCTGCAGGAATTTATTTAAAAGTAAGTACAAACAAGCAGGGAAGAAGTTACATAGGGGTTAGAAAGGAGTTACAGAACAAAATCAAGAGACAAAGAAACAAAGAAAGAAAAGAAAGCTATTGCAAGAATCAATTACAGGCTTAGGATCCATTGATCAAAAAAATTAGAAAGGCCTACTTTCATTCTCAGAGCGACAAGCCGTAATTCTTTGAAGAAACTTTCTCTGCATTGCTGGAAATGCATCTGATTATTGTTGAATATCATGTCATTTCTGGCCTGCCAGATTGTCCATGCCATTAAGACGATGGCGATCATAAAGAACTGACTTTGCAACTGATCTTTGATTGCCATAATGTTAACAAAGGTTCCTTCTCCCTGGACCGTACTGAGATTTAAAATCCCCCAACATTGTTGTGCAAAAGGGCATTGCCAGAAGAAGTGTTCCAAGGTTTCCTCCTGTGTAGAGAGGCAGAACACACAACTAAAGGAATCCAGTTGCATCTGTTTTCTTCTTAGTAAGTTTCTCGTATTTAGCCTATCATTCATTAGGAGCCAAAAGAAGACTTTGTGTTTTGGTTGGCAAAAACACTTCCATAGCCATTTGAAGGCGCCTCAATATCTTGGTGACCTGAGATGTGCCTGTAAGCAGTTTTTGATGTGAAAAACGGGGTCCCCCTTGAATAAGTCCAGGTGTCATTGACGTGCTCTTCCAAAGACGTTGCTTCTCTTATCTGATCTATTTCCTGTACTTGATCAAAGGAAATTTGGGAGAGGGGGAGGATAAACAGACTGGTGAGATCATCCTGTTCAAAGGCCTGCTTTTGACTGTGATATGCTTGTTTCTGACAAAGGAAAAGGCTTGAGGGAAGAGCAACTGCAACGGTTGAGAGTTAGGATGCCAATTGTCTTGCCAGAAAAAACAAGTTTTCCCGCTTTTGACTTGAACATTGGCCAGTTGTTTGAAAATGTCTAACAACTTCATAATATCTCTCTACCAAAAGGACCTCTTTTCACAATTCCTGGTAGCCTATTATTTCTCTAGTGTTTTTCCCACACTAGATTGACCCATGGAATGTCTTTTTTGTTGAAGAATTTATTTAGGTTTTTCATCAACAGAGATTGATTTTGCACTTGTAGGTTAATGATGCCAAGGCCTCCTTCCTTTTTTTTCTTTACAGACCATTTTCCAAGCTACTTTGGGCCCTCCTCGTCCATTTACATTAGATCCCCTCCACAAGCAATTTCTTCTGAATTTATCAATTTGCTTTATGACTGCTTTTGGGAGCTCCAAGGTAGAAGGTTGGCAAAGCTGAGAAAACTGCATTCGTGACTTGAAGTCTGCCTGCTTGATTTAACATGGAATAGATCCCCCCAAGCCTCCTTTCACATTTATTAATTTACTAAAGGTAAGAAATCTACAATTTTGGGCTTTGTCGTTCCCAGGGATAAACCAAGGTAAGTGAAGGGGAGGGTACCCTTGGAGCAACCAAAAGTAGCCGATAGATACTCTATGTGGCCTTAAACGAATGCATTGGTGTTGTCTGACTTGAATGTCGCTTATGCGCACTTGCAATCACTCTTATACATGTTTATATGGTTCCCGTGTTTCTTAGTTGAAATTTTTTTAATTTTATTTCATTTAGTAGCTAAAATATTCAAAATTCAAAATACTTATAAAAATAGCAACCCTAAACTCATAAATCATATGTTTAGATCATCATACTTGTTCACTGTGTCATCCTTGTCTCAAAACATGTGAATCAACCATTTAGGTCATCAAACTTGTTTGGTTGTGTCATCTTGGCCGGAATCAAAACTCATAAAACACATGTTTAAGTTCTTAAAATTATTGAGTCGTATCATCTCGGTCCCTAAACTCGTAGATCACCCGTTTAGATCTTCAATCTATATTCGAGTCGTAGAGCCAGCCTAAATGGGTATAGACATGTCTCTGTATGCATGGTCCGAAGATCACACTAGTATAGGGGCAATACTATATAGGCGGTTGGTAACCTATTTCTACTAGCGTTTTCAATACCGCCTGCGTTGGAGGCCAGTAGAAATGAGCTAATTCCACATGTGGTTCCTTGTGAGCCGCCTGTAGAAAATATTTCCAGAGACGACTCTCTTAGGAATCGCTTGTGGAATTTTTTCCCACTGGCTAAGTCACAAGTCGCGCAATCTTTCACGTAAAATTGCGCGCTACACGGCTAGTGGGATTCGAACCTCAGACCTCGCCCTCGCGCGTAACCTCCTCTTCCACTCCACCTATCACTCAAATGTGTTTATATTAGAGTTTAGTTCCCCACAAATTATCCTAAACTGGACATACATTAATTATTTGAGGCCCAACAGATTCAAATGGAAAAGATGTCAACTATAAAGTTTCATAACTTTTCAAGATCTACAACTTTTATATTGGTAGTTTCTCCATCTGAGGTCATTTACAAAATTTGAGAAATTCAAACGTTGTTTTCGACGACAAGATGATCTCAATGAAAAATTATCAACTATAAAATTTCATAACTTTTCGAGATCTACAACTTTCATTTTGATAGTTTTTTTAAATGAGGTCATTTGAAAAGCTCAAAAAAATCAATTTTAAATTATTTTTATAGTTGGTTTTTTCTTAAGCAACCGCATGTAGAAATATGATTTTTAGTGGTGGTTCCTTAGAAAAACCGTCTTGTGTGGAAAACCGTCTGTGAAGATACATTACCACAATGTAAATGTAACCATCTTTACAGACGGTTGGACATGTGATAACTAAAACCGTCTATGGTATAAAAGAAGAACATCGGCGTTGTACTCTTTTCTACTAGCGTAAGAAGCTCATTCTTATCTAGGTGATATAGTGGGGCCCATTTTAATCCTTCGATCATAATTGGTGCTTTTCTTTATTTCCATCTCTATCATCTGCCTCAACCAGCTGCATCATGTCAGATACGTATTGTGATCACCTCGTGCTTGATTTTTATCCTTCTTTATTAATTTCCATTATTATATGAGCACCGCCACGAGCACAATGGATCCACATGGGCCACCCATCCATGCATGCTCACTGGATCCGCATGGGCCACCACTATGGGCTCGCTGGATCCACATGGGCCGCCACCAGCACCACACTACTCAAGAATGTCAGATACGCATGGCCTGCTGCTTCTTCTTAGATCAAAACAAGGAATTAGAACCGCACAAGCGCTAGCTTCTGCCCCAAGCTTTATTCATGTCCTGTATAAGTCTTTTAAAAACATTGTGTGGCGGCTTTCCTTTCCTCTAACTAACTCGTGGACTAGCTTCATGATTTGCATTATTTATTAGCTGTCACAAGTATTTCATATATTACGAATACTCCAAAAATGTCATGGTCATGGTGCGCAACTGTCGTCATCCGGCAAGTCGTAGGACTCAGTTTCTATACTCCCCTTGTAATATGTGTATTCTATAATTTCTAGGACATATTAACAAAAGATGCATATATCCTCACTTTGTTTCTATATAAGACAGTATTAATTATCAATAAAATTAGTAGTGACTGGTTGATAAATAGAAAATTTTAAATGCAAAACTAGTTTCTGATTTCGGGAATGCCTTGTATTTGAGAATAAATTTTGAATGCTAGAATATCCTATATTATAGGACGGAGGGAGTATGTTATATTAATGGAGCTGTTGTTGACAGCTAGCTATCTCGTTAATGAAATACAACAGCGACAGTTGCATGTGCTGGAATTGACCAGATTCAGATTGAAACACAGCAGAGCAGGTGGAGACATCTTGAGAGGTACCTAAATTTGATTGGCAGGATTAGCCCATTATCTAAGGTGTTGCACATTCCCGTATGATGCGTTTCTACAGTACTGGAATATTTGACCACCTGGGTTTGTTCGATGTGTGTTGATACCATTTTGTCTTACATATCAGGTCGCGCATGCAGTGGCTCCCCTGCTGTTTCATCCGTCATTTCATACTAGTCTGTCTTATGTTCCATGATTATATTTTTCTCGTCTTTGATATGACACAAGCTCTGAAGAGCTTATGTTTTTTTGTATTTTGGTCTTAGTCATCAACAACTAGTCCCACAGCTCACACATTAGAAAATTCCTCTTCGATACCAACAGAGAAAATAACTTGATTATCTTTGTGTTGTGACCGCTCTCTTTGCATTGTTAAGGACATTGAGTGGTAGACTACACTCTTAATTGCAACGATGCCATAATGGTAGTTCAATATAGAAACTTAGATAGTTTCTTTGGTGTCCAAAATTAATGTCAAGAGAATACTCAAGATACTACAATTCGTTATTACTACTGTACTAGATTTGTGTTCTTTTTTGGATGTACACGTATCTAATTCAGTATAGTTTTATATACAGTACAAACTATACTCTACTATAAGTAGAAGTCATCTCGATCGTATGCCGATGAGATAAGTTGCATTTGTACGTATAGAAATCTGAATACCCTTTATTCACTGCTCATCTTCCTATTCAGCTAGCATCGTCCATGGAGATAAGCCGAATCGGCCTCATCTTCCTGTTTCTCCTTTCACTGCTGATCCTTGTATCATCCTTGAGGCAGCGTCCGAGAGCAAACTCCAAGAAAAAGCGTCCTCCGGGACCATGGGCTCTCCCCTTCGTCGGCAGCATCCACCACATGGTCACCTCGCAGCCACAGGCTGCCCTCCGGGAGCTCGCCGACAAGCACGGGCCAGTGATGTACCTGCGGCTGGGGCAGACGGACACCGTCATCGTCTCCTCACCGGCGGCAGCTCAGGAGGTTCTCCAGGCCAACGACCTCGACTTCGCGTCACGGCCGTGTCTCATCGGCCCGGGGATCATCTGCTACGGCAACCTCGACGTGGCCTTTGCGCCGTACGGCAGCTACTGGCGGGCACTGCGCAAGCTCTGCACCATCGAGCTCCTCAGCGCGCGCAAGGTCAGGCACTTCGCTTCCTACAGGGAGAGGCAAACCATGTCCCTGGTTGCAGAGATCCGTGCCACCGCCGCTGCCGCTGCCGCTGCCGGAGCTAATAAACCTAAACCTGTGAACATCCGTGGGCTGCTGGTGTCATGCACCAACACAATAACGTCGCTGGCGACCTTCGGCGATGTCTGCAGCCAAGAGCGCAAAGAGCAGTTCCTGTCCGCAGTGGCTGTGGCGCTGAACCACAGCATGGGTTTCTGCGTCTCAGACATGTTCCCATCACTGTGGTTCGTGGACGTTGTTACTGGTGTGACACGCCGGCTGTGGAGGGCGCACCGGCAGCTCGACGAATTGTTCGACAAGATCATCGAAGACTGTGAACAGAGGAGGAAGGAACGCAAGGTTAAGAGTGGTGGAGGAGAGGATGAGGCTGCTGCAGAAAATGATCTTCTGAGCATCATGCTGAGGGTCCGGGATGAGGAGGACCTAGAATTCCCCTTCAACAACACCAACATCAAGGCCATCATATTTGTAGGTCCTGCACTGTGAGGCTAACTACCCAAAAATATTTGGCATCATAAAAGGATTAGAGGTTACTATATATCAGATCTAGTACAGGCCGGTTACTATATATCAGATATAGAATGCAACTATCTAGGAACTTAACTTAAGCAGCAGACTAATCTGAAAGTTTGGATCTCCTGTTTCAAACTGAAAGTTGAAACTTATAAGTACTAGGGTATGGTAGCAGTTTTTTTTCCTCATGCATCATTTTGACTGTTCTTCTATCAATGAAATGTAGGATTTATTCACAGGAGGGACAGAAACAATTTCATCTTTAGCTGAGTGGGTCATGTCCGAGCTCATGCGACATCCGGGAGAAATGGCTAAGGCGCAAGCAGAGGTGCGGGAAGCCTTTAACAACATAAACCCTCATCATCATGAATCTTGTATGGACAGGCTACACTACACGAGGATGGTGATCAAGGAGACACTACGGCTTCACCCACCTCTCCCCCTTCTCCTACCCCGTCTCTGCCGGAACACCTGTGACATTGGTGGGTTTGAGATCACAAAAGGTTCTAGGGTGATCATCAATGCATGGGCAATTGCAAGAAGCCCAATGTACTGGGACAATGCTGAGGAGTTCAGGCCAGCAAGATTTGAGAACACAATGGCTGAATATAGAGGCACAGAATTTTATTACTTGCCATTTGGTAGTGGGAGGAGGATGTGTCCTGGCTCGGGCTTCGGGATGGCCACATTGGAGCTCATAGTGGCACGGCTTCTCTACTACTTTGATTGGAGCCTTCCAGGCAAAATGCTCCCAGAGGAGGTCAACATGGAAACAATAGTTGGCTCAACAGCAAGGAGACGCAACCAGCTACACCTTGTTGCGACGCCTTATGATGTTCCAATTGAAATGTGAAGACCCCAGTAGAACTGAACACTCCACTGATTTTTGGTGGTCTTATCCTTTTCACGTGCCTTAATGTCAAAAAAGCTTTCATGGTTTTAGTGCAAAGTACATTACAGATGTAAAAATGCACTGAAGAAGAATGCATGCGTTGGCTCTTTTGAATTGTATGTCGGTCCTATCACGTCAGTTTGTTTATCAACTATGAAGCATAAATACAGTTCTGTTCAACTTTTACACATTAAAAACACACAAAGCTTTTCTATTACTGCTTCGTTAAACATACACTACAGCGGAGATGATATCTATGGTCGGTCTTAGGCAGTTTTCAGAACTGACACTGCCCTAGGACTGAAAAGATGTGTCCTTTCTAGCATAGGGCTTCCAACATCCTTGGAGATCCATTTACATTGGCAATTGACTTAACACAGCTGCCCCTGGTGTTAGCTTTTTTTTTTTTTTTTTGAAGAGCCTGGATGGCCCAAAACCCCTACAGTTAAAATTTATTTATTACTAGGTAAATGTCTTTGCATTGTACGGGGGGCAAATTTTTTTGAGTGAACCTTAGTAATTGGACATGAGTGTATGAGCTATGAGGACTTTGTATTGGATGCGGACAAGTATATTTTGTTTTTGTATTGGAATCTGATAGGACGCGAACGCATGAACTTTGAAGACTTCGTATTGAACACGCATGGACATATAGATTTGGTCTTTCAATCAGAACTAGGTGCACAAACATGTGTCGAGTGAATGATGAATATTGATCTTGACCCGATCACATGTAATCTATTCAATCCATTTTATATTGCAACACCTATGTTCACCACACCTATTTAAGGTGAATTTGAGGAAATTATTATTTGCATATGTCTACCTTATTAAAATTGTTTTATTTGATTTTTTAGGAATTTAATTTTTTTCTCATGGAGAGATTTTATTCCTCTCATTTTTTATTTATGAATGTGTGCATGATTTTGTTTCATCGGTGTCAGCAAAGATTTCCTGTGTATGAATATGTGCATAATTTTTTGGGTTGCCGTAAGCAAAGACTTTGTCAAATTCCTCTGTTTGAATATATGCCTGATCTGTTTCATTTTTCTGTAATCAGTCTTTTATATAGTTTTCGATGGATTGATTTGTTTTCACACGGAGAGAGTTTATTCCTCTCATTTTTATGTGTATGAATATGTGCGTGATCTGTTTCATCGGTGTTAGCAAAGATTTCCTGTGTATTAGTATGTGTAATTTTTTTGTTGCCATAAGCAACGCCCTTACCGAATTCCTTTGTTTTAACATGTGCCTAATCTGTTTCATTGGGCTGTAATTAGTCCTTTATATGTTTTTCGATGTGGAAGAGTTTGTTTCGAAAAAAAAATCATGGGAAAAGTTTTTATATTTTGTATGTGTTTTCTCCAAAAATGTTTTTTTTCATATAGGATTTGAAATGGGGACGACGGTGGTTTTTTTACGGTGTTCTTTTTGTGCTATATGGTTTGATTTTGGATTTTTTTTTGCCGTATAAAACTATTTTCACCAACAACACCCAAAATACAAGATTCATTTAACATTTGGGTGGTGCAAAGGGAAAGCAAGAAGCAATAATGTCAAACTATATTTACTAATTAGTGTTTTTTTCAATTGACAAAGAAGCTAAGTGGTTGAAATTACGTGGGCAGTATAAGAAGTTAAGGCTACTGTTATTAAAAACACACTCAAGTTCTGCATTGCCATGACGAAATATGACTGATGGCAAAAACCATATTTATCTAGCTAAGAACTGCAGTGTTTGAACTGCATATGCAGATTTATTCCTCCGAAGTTCAAGCACTACCCAGACAAAAAGAAAAGTGAAAAAAAAAAAAGCAAACAAGACCAGGCGGCAGTCACCTTTGTCCCGGAGATGAGGTTCTCGTGGTGGCTGGGCTTAGTCTGACCGTACCTCCGTCCAGCCAAGAGTGCCAACAATTTCCGCCCTGTGCATCTTTCCCGCCAACTACGAGCGCATGCATGAAGAGCAGAGTCTGCACCGGCGGTCGTACAAATGCATGCATGCAGATATGATAACGATGATGTCACTCCGAATTAAAAAATTCTACAATTTAAAAAATAAAGAGTCAAATTAAATTTGCATCATTAGGTTTCTTATAATCAATCCTTTTTGATGATGATGAACTATCAGCGCTAGTTGGTAACACGAACCAGTGGTAACGAGTCGCCTTGATTTCACCTATTTTACATTATGGATTGACAGTGAATATTATCACCAATGGTTTTGTTCAAACTGGTGCTAAAATACCTTTGGTAAAAAAACAAATTTTTGCACTCCCTCATTTCAAACTATATGTCATTTTTATTCTTCTAGATGTGTAGTTTTTTGCTATACATCATCATAGTATAATAAAATCTACGGATCAAAAAAAAGCCAAAAAAATTTACAATTTAGAATGGAAGAAGCAGTAGTGAACCGTGAATATCCATGGAGTAAGTTGTATATGGATATTCGGTTCGGTAACAATATATATGTATAATAGGTGGTCCTTAAGACTAACTCCAATAGAGTAGCCATAACGTGACCAAAATAGGTTGCATACAGTGTTTTTTTAACAAAACATGCCTCCAACGTAGGCAAAGCCATGACTCATTTTGGGTGCGAGGTTATGCAGAACCCAAATAAGGGTCTTCTCCTTGTCTTTTTGGGTCTCCAGCCAACGCAACCACCACAACTTCGATCCGCGGGGCCACCCGATGAGCATCTCCCTGCCGCACCATGTGGCCTCCTCCCCTCATTTGTGCGTCGCCTCCTCTCCCACGCTGCCGCGGTGCGCCGTCTACCCATCTCCTTCCTTCGCCTCTGCGGCGGCGATGGTTGCCCGCCGTTTCTTCACCGACGCAAGACCGTCCCAGCCGCTCGTGCCGCCGCCACAGGAGTCTGTTGTTGAGCCGCCCACATCAGAGGCCGTGGGCACCTCGTCTTCCTCCACCACCATTGCTGGCGTCCGAGCATCTATCCACAGGTCGTCGCTGGGAGCTGCAGTGGGGGCGTGGTGCCAGGGTGGTGCAGGCTACGAGGAGGAGCTGGAGATTGTCCTCTGCGGTCGCTGTCATTGCGATTCAGACCCCACTCCTCCGCGCGCCGGTGATCCGCGGCGAGCTATGCAGTGGCAGCGTCTTCTGCGGCATGTATGCAGGCCAAACCAAATGGGAGCTCTGCTTTTAGGATGGCTGTTGGAGACGATAAGGTTTGGGTGCCTTACACTTTTACTGTATCTAACCCAAAACATAGAATAGGTGTGGTATTTGGATTCTCTTTGTTGGAGACAGTCCAAGCTTACCTATAACTATGGAGCTAGGGTATAACTAAAAGGACATTGAGTAATTAAGTGTGTCCTCGTACGTTGACTACAACCTTAGCTTACTATACTATGACAATCCCTGTTTATTTGAGTTTATTTATTATCAAATTTATTAGCCATTCAATAGTGTTTTTGTGTTACACAGCCGCTCAATATCCTCAACCTGTTGTGGACTCGCATGATACCCGCAGCAGCTCGTCCAAGTAATCAGCGCCGAGGTCCTCGAGCTCAATGATGCTACTGCAGCACTGGCTGATGACCTGCTGCTGCGGCGGCGCTGCCATGGACACGTTGGAGCTGCTGGACGACACCTCGTCGGAGCATTCCGGCAGCATGGAAGAAGAAGAAGAAGCCGTCGGAGGCAGTGCGCCGCCTACGCATGGATCAGGATTACCGCCGCCGTTGGTGACGGTGGGCAGACGGCAGAGGCGAGCTCCTCGAGCTCGAGCTGCTTTTGCGCCTGCGCCTGCGCCTGTGCTTCCGCTTGCAGTGCCGCCGCTTCAGCGCGAGGACAGGGGACCCCAGCGTCGCGGCGAGCTCGAGCGGCGCCAGCGACTCCCGCACGCAGTCGACGGGGAAGTTGAAGACGGCGGCGGCGCCGGGCGCCGCGAAGGCGGCCTGGTCGTAGGCGAGCGCGGCGGCCTCGGCGGTGTCGAAGGTGCCGAGCCACACGCGGGCGCCCCTGCGCGTGGAGTCCCGGATCTCGGCGGCGAACGTGCCCCACGGCCGCGGCCGCACCCCGATGAAGAAGGCGGTGGCGCCCCGTGACGAGGCGTCGTCCGTCATCTCTGCTGGTCCGACGACACCTTAATTACAGTTACAGGAGGAGGAGGAGGATGACGACGACGAAGGGACGACGATGCAACTGAAGCACATCACCTCTCGCGAAATTTATAGCCTCTCTCTGCCCCTGTTGCATTTGCTCTACGTACAACCGTACTGTACGTGAAAGATGACAAAGCCTCTCTAGCTTGTCAACCTCAGCTCTCTCGATCGACTGATCAGGCTTTGTTTAGTTCACCTTAAAAACCAAAAAAGTTTTTAAAATTTTTCGTCACGTCAAATCTTTCGGCACATGCATGAAGCATTAAATATAGATGAAAATAAAACTAATTGCACAATTTACCTGTAAATCGCGAGACGAATCTTTTGATCCTAGTTATTCTATAATCTGACAATATTTGCCACAAACAAACGAAAGTGCTACAGTAGCTGAATCCAAAAAATTTTCGTATCTACAATAAGTACGATAATCATTACCAAAGATGAATTAGCTACCCACCGCAAAGGTGTTAATTACGTCCAGATGGGGGAAAAAATCACTGCACGCGTGATGCAGAAAAATTCACTGCCGTTTGATCTTTAATCTGATGGTCATGCGCCGCGCATAGTGGCATGCCGCCTGCATGGTACAAGCTGCCGCCCTAATAAGTTTCTGCGGAGTCAGAACACGTGGACATCGGCAAAACAGTGTTGCACGGGTGATTTCCTACATCACGAGTGCGACACGTAGTACCTGCGCTCAGTGCAATGTCAAAGAGACTGCAAAAGACGATATAAAATTTATTTTTTTAGATAAAGGAAATTGATATTTCCGGCTTCACTCATCCTCTTACGAGGATTACATTTTAGTAAAACAGGTAAGACCTACGTCACCTGAGTACACTGGATTAACTGAAACAAAACTGATAAAAAATATATTACATCTCCAATAAGAAACTATGACTTGCACTGGTAAGACCACCAAGTCACTAATCCACATCAAGACCAAGAGGATACTGAAAAAACGTAAGACGCCGACCGCCATTAACCTGGCAACAGAACAAAGCTCCTGGTGCACTTGCAAGGGACATACCAATACCAATTCGGCACCAAAGCCGACACTCCATGGGATAATCCAAAAGCGACGTCTCCAACGAGCATATGACATCCAAAGACGCCATCATCACCCACCAGAAACACCGGTGTTGGGTTTTCACTCAGGAGATCCTCATGTAAGACCCGATGACGCCTCCAGCGAGGAAAGTGGCGCCCACGGGTGTCACCGCCGTCTAAACATGGTAGCACTGCCACTACGTCCACGAGCCATTCTGTTACGCCAAACACCAGCGACATAAGCATCACTGGATCAATCCATCAAATCCGGAGAGCCAAGTTCCACCAACTAGATGCCCATTGCGGACGACAAAGCCATCTCCAATGTGGACGCCTTCTCCTAACCTTGACCGCCGCGGTAGCCGTCTAGGCCGCTTGCTGCCAACACGATGGTAAAGTCATGTGGGAGGGGCAAGTAACACCCCTCCTCTCGCTTGCACGAACCACCACCGCCATTGTTGCAACCGCCGTCAACCACCACCGACATTAGCTAAAATTTATTATGGCCCTAGTTATTTAAATTAATTATAAATATCATGGTCAAATGGACAAAGTCGTTTTGTTGACGGACAGCAGTAAAACAGTTTTCTATTTTATATATGGGGTTCTGTTTAGTTTCCAATAGAATTTAAAATGCAAAATTTCAACTACTTTAGAGTGATGAAATGTAAAATGTCAAAATTTTCAGGATCATGTTTAGTTTCATCTAAAATAAAGAATTTATTGTCCTCATGACCTCTTGATGCTCTTTTTGGGGGTTTTTTTTTGCCTCTTGAGGCCAAAATCCAAAATGGAGAAAAACTACTTTTTTGCCAAAAAAAAATTGCATATGGTGTTTAGTTCCATTTTGGACCAAAACCTAAATTTTTTTAGGAAAAAGAGAACTAAATACCCCGTTACTAAAAAAAATCCTGGTTATAAATGTCAAAGAAAACGAGGAGACAGGATGGGCGCAATGGCAGAACCAGTGGGCTAGCAGGGTCGTGGCTCTCCGAAAACTGTGAAAAAAAATTAATTATTATAAACATTTGAATTGCATCACATTTTATATATTTTTTTGTTTTGAAGACCATATAAATAGATTTTTTTTGAAAAATAGTTTCATAAAAGTATATATATACCATTTTTGGTAAATATTTTTATAAAAAGACAAAGAGTCAAAAGTTAAGCTTTGAAGACCATGTCGCTGTCCTAAGGCCAGTCTCAATGCATGTTTCATGAGAGTGTCATGCACATTGAATAGAGTGCCACATAAGCAAAATTGTTGACTTGGCAGGGTCATTAAATGAAGGAGTTTCATCAGATGAGAGAGGAATTTCATCCCCATGAAACTGAAGTGGCTCGGTTACCTAGTTTAACTGTGCCATGAAAGTATGTATTAAGTACGGAGGAAATATGTATGTAGCAAGTCTGTATTGCTCACCCCGGTAACTTATGTCTTTACAAACTAATTTTGCCTGGTTGTTAATTAGGCCTCTTGCTCTTGCGTTGGATCTCCTCGCTCGTCCTTCTGGATCTGCCAGACCACCGGGGCTCTGAGCGCGTGTTCGTCGCTAACTATCACTTCTATGCTGACATGAATGGCTGAAACTTTCGATGTTTTGGTTGGGCCGGCCTTCATCTTGTCTTCGTCTGTTGCACAGTCCTGTCATGATCTAATACGATCGAGAGATACAAGAAATAATATCCCATGTTACAACAAATCATTTTTCCTTTTTGACCGAAACTACAACAATCATGAATTACCAGAGATGAATTAGCCAAAATACAACTGTCTGTGTGGAAAAGTATAGAGCAAATAATAACCACGCACAGCAAAGGTGGTACGGCCGGACGGCCAACAAGTACAGTACTTGCGCTCACTGCAATGTCAAAGGAGACTGGAAAAACAATAGTATAAATTTATTGTTGCGCTGGCGTGGACGGTAAATATCAAGGTCAAATGAGAAAAATAAACTCGGTTGTTGACAAACAGGAAGTAAGGCCTTGTTGGGCAAAGCTTCTCCACCTTCTGGAGCCGTTTTTTGAGCTATTTTATGCTAAACCGGTAAAATAAAATGGCTTCATTGATGAAGTCTCTTAAAACATGCTCTCACATTGGGTTGGGGAGAGATAAAAAGCCAAAAAGAGTAATTTCACCTAGCTTCACCTCATCCACGTGTAACTTAGCAAGCATTGAGCCTGTTTTGCCCCGCAAAGAAGAAGCGCGCAGAGAAGGAAGCCCGCGCAAGCTGCCGGGACTCACATGAAGAACCAGAGAAGAAGGGAAGAAGAAAAAGAGAAGGACGTTCTAGTCATCTCATTCCTTTTGCACACCATGAGAAGATGATTTGCCAAATGGGTCATTAAAACGGCTACAGCTCCAATGACAAAGTTGTTCATAGAGGCAAAAAAAAGGTTTCACTGGTGAAGTGGAGGGGTTACTTACAGGTGCTCAAGTACTGTGTGTTCTTTGCAGGTGGTATGACAGGAACAACTTTCGAAAGGTTTGGAGTGACCGCAAAAGGCGCACAGACGGCATACTTCCTAGTTGGAGCTAACATCTTTGAGAAAAATCGAGCAGTGGAGCGGCTCGCTCTTGGGTGCGCACGGCGGTGCGTGGTTGCCGATGCTATCTCGTGGCACTTGCAATGCGACACTTATACTGACAAAAAGAGGAATGCACTCATTAGTAAACTGGACAACCATGGCCGCAATGAACTAGCCAGGTATGGAACAAATTCATGTTCAATAATTCAGTATCTGGTTTCAGTAATCAAATGTAATAATTAAGATGCTTTGGATGCAGTGGAATGGAGGATCCGGTAGATGACCTCATCGACCTGTCTGCTTCTGGCGATGCTTCCTGCAGTCTTCGTGAACCTGTAAGATGGATGCACACATCATAATATTAAATTGTTACTGATAAATCAAAATGGTAATGAATCAATATATTTTCTTGAAATTGCAGCGGAAGCAGTGGCTCATGGCAAGATGTACAAAGGAGACACTGGGAACGCGTCAAGGGAGCACAGCGTTGCTGTTAGTTCGTACAGTAGAGATCTGTTCAGGAAGGCACAGTTTGATGGAGGAGCAGAACATCAACAGTCTGGAGTATTCCCAGCTGGAGAAGCTCACCTTTTCAATCTGCTCCAAACTGGCATCTAGATTTCGTGCTCAGGTATGTACTGGCTTCGATCATCCTGAAATTACCGACGGTTCCTTTTTTTTCTAAATCTATGCTGCTTACTGATTTATATTACGAACAATAATGCAACTGAAGATCAATGATCAGAATGGAGAAAATATGGAAAGTGTTGGGAAGAATATAGACGTGGAAGAAGTTGAGCTGGAGATACAGGAATTGGCTCAGTACGTTCTTCGGACCTGCAGCTCCATCAGCTGGGATACCAGGCAGACATTCCTCCACGTTGCAAAGAGCTACTACTACGTCACTCACTGCTCACCAGAAACAGTTGATACTCACATCTCCAAGGTTATATTTGAAGATGTCAATGAGGAATAATACCTTACCGTACCCAACTCCACGTTTCTGTTCCTATAAATGTTGTCACATATATACAAACATTTTACTATGAATAAATGAATTTGGAAAGAAGACGGGCAGGTATGTATTGTTATTGCAAAACTGTAATACGTTATTTTGCCCATGGAAGCCAAGTTCGGTTCTGAAAGTTGTTTTTCTTTTTTTTTTTTTGGAACCACTTTCTGAAAGTTGTACTCAAAAACCAAATCATGGGCTTGTATTCTTTGGGGCACATGGGCTGATGGGCCTTAGAATGGGACTGCCTGGACCGGCCAGAAGGCTGCACGGACACTCCAACTAATGGCCGGTCCATTAATTAGGAAAATGGTAGGATTAGGTCGTGTATTCATCACAAACCGAATTTTACATGTAGGCCCCCAGGTCAACGTGAGGATCATTTTGTCTAGGAAAGGACCTTCGCATCGGTGTTGCAGTGGGCCCTTAGCTTAGATTAGTGATGCACTTCCTAGCAACTTGAAGTCTAAAAGTCTGATTGATTGAAATCAAGTTGCTCATCGTTCCAAAAAATAAAAAAGGAAAAAAGAAATGAAGCTGCTCCTGATTCCAATGTGTTGCATTATGTTGTGAAATCAAATTTGGGCAACTTTTTTCGCCTTCATATGTTGCATTTTTTTGTCTTTCTGTTTACTGTTTGTACATGTCACTTGTGGGCTAATGGTGCCTTTTCACTACTACCGAGGGAATTTTTAGGGGGCGGCTCCTAACCATGTAGGTGTGGTTAGGCTAGCCACCCCCTATTTATCTGTTACTATAAATAATTAATTTTTAGGAACAGTTGGTCAATTGTTTCTAAAAATATAGAGGCTACATATATATTTTTAGGGGTAGCTAAAAAAACGGACGGCCTCTATAAATTATTTTTTTAAAAAAATAGAAAATCTTGGCCAAAAAATTAGCAAAATAATAGTAATTTTTTGTTTTATTTCGAGAAGATCTAACCGTTGATTTATTATAAGAGAAAAATATTGTTGGCTGACCGAAAAAATACGGTTGATAAGACAAGCGAATGGATCAGCTCATGGCTTAAACAAAAGCAGGGCCAGCAGCACCACGCGCACAGCAACTTAGCCAAACTCTGAGGCTCGCACTGCGCTTATACTACTGTTGGTATCCACCTGCATTATGGGATTATGGTAATCAAAAAATTTGCATATAATCAATCTTATTTAGAGCTATATTTTCTGCATGCTCAATATGAGCATCTTCAATGGTTGGGCCAAATCCTCAAGATTGATGTAGTCATCACTGGCACCTCTTCGTTGTTGGAAAAGGTTCCATAGAGCTCTTGTAACCACTAGAATATAGACCCTTTCACAAAATCTAGCGATTGTTTCGAATACATAAACTTGTAAAGTGTGCACCTAACCAAGCTAAAGCGAAAATGATTTGATAAAAACAAATTGAATACTTGGATTTGTAAAGTCTGCTCCTAAGCCTGAGAAGCAGTGTCAAGCAAAGCCAAAGATTGTATAGGTTCAGTGTCTATCCCACTTGGTACAGTATATATAAGTATTTCTAATAACATAATAAGGGATCCATGGACTTGCAAATAACAACTAACAATTAATAGTTCAAGTTCATCTAAACTAGAAGGATAATATAAGTGAACTAAATTTTAGTCAAGCTTCCTTAGTTGTTAGTCTATTAGCCAAATACAACTAGTTAATAAGCGCTTATAGTTTCATGTGAGTTGCATTGCATTAAATAGGTTACCACATAGATTTTTTTATGACATAGCGGTGTATTTAAGAAGAGAGAGAAGAAATAGGTTTTATCTAGATGAAACTTCTTAATACGATTACCAACTCTATGAGTCTTGGAATTAAATGTCTATAAAACTATGAAATGAAACTCTTTTGAGGGTGGGTGTTTCATCCAAATTTCATTTCCTTTCACATGACATGGCAGTCTTGAAAACAACGCTATGAAACTCTCCACTGAGGCCTAGTAGCAACTATACCATTGGGGGACAAAGTCATAGGGTTACTCTAAACTGTAGTAACAGATCGGACTGACCCATTCTCATATATATATACTTGTATGCAACTTGCTCAATCATATGTATAGTTGACATTCTAATGCGTTTATATTATGATGATGCGTCATGCACCAAATTCTATGGTTTAATTGTGACATAACTTGTAAAGTCTCTAGTGCTTTAGAACTACTTCGACATGTTTTGTCTGTAATTTTTTATATAACTGCTTAAATATGTTGTTTTACAATGACTTCGACTAACAACACGTAGTTTTCTAAGTTTTACACTTTTTCATTATATATAATGTAGCATTATTACGAATTAAAGTGAAACATCATTAATTTTGAAAAAAACAAATGTTAGGATGTATTGTATATATGATGGTTGTAAAATAAATTTTTGTAGGACAATGATTTTTAGCAATCGAAGATATATGTATAGTGCTAAGGCAGTTGAATTAGGAACATGATTTAGTTCTTTAGCTTTCTGTGAGGAATGAAGCTTCGTCTTCGTCGTTTTGCCCAACAAGCAGATGCATAGTCAGGCTAACCTTAGCTGTTATACGTACTCCACATATGTTATAGTATATTCGTATTGTACAACAAGCTAATAAATAACGTGCGTGATCATTGACATCTTGCAGTTGACAAGCTATATATGAAGCCTCCTACATGCATGCATGGTACAGTATTACGGTAGTTATTCATGCATTATCTTCTTTATACTAGTTGATGGATCATCAATAGTATAATGGAACATTGGAAGTAGACTCCAGCACAAATGACTCGATCAACGTTGAACCACACGATCATAGAGCTGACTAGACCGAGCTACTAGCTAGAATGCGCATTCCTGTATGCATCAGTTCATCACTCTGGAAATGCTGGCAACTGTGAACAACGGTAATCGATATGAGATACGTACCCACGTAGCTTGTTAGTTCAAAAGTTACAACCAAAACAAAATAATTAGCACATGTTGTCTATTTTGCGTGAGAAAGGTCATCGACATTAATTTGACAAAATTTTAACGATCAACTTGCGGAGACCACGTATTTATCTATTTTGGGTGCAGTCCTTGACCTCACTGACGTGTAGACCTAAAAAATTCCACTGACATCACCTCAATATTATAACGTCACCGGGTATATGATTGCTTCAGTACCGATCATTGCTGCAACATGCGTTGCAACGGGTACTTAAAAAAGAGAACACTCATGTTTCTTTTTTTCCTCTCAAGTCTTGAGAATTGAAATATTATAACAACTATTCTTTTGGTAACACATGTATTGAAATTGTATCAACAACGTCCTTGTCGCGCCCTATTTTACAAATAAAACCGAATACAAGTATGATAAAACTTCATCTGTATAGAGAAAATGTGCTTTATTTATTCTCTTAACTCCAGTTCACTTTACGAGGACCAGTTTGATATGGCATAGTCTCATACTAAATCCGTTCCAAATTATAATTCGTTTGACTTTTTTTACCTCAAGGTTGACCCCGTGTCTTATTCAAAAATGTATGCAAAATATCACTTCTTTTGTTGTGGCTCACTTTATTAACAAAAGTTCTTTAAAAATAATTTAAATTTGATTTGTATAAATTTTTTGAATAAGAGGATTGATCAAACCTAGGCTCAAAAAAGTCAAACAAATTATAATTTGGAACAGAGGGAGTACGTTGGACCTTGATTATTCATTTATTTTATGATTATGAAATTGTGATTACTAGTAGTACAGTTTATTACAAACTAACCGTATCAAGTCTGTGCTACACTAACTAAAATTTATTGACCAAATTATTGGGCAAAGAATGTAAAGTTTGAATCTTAATATGCTTGTACAACTTATAAACTGTATCAGAAGAAACATACACGACTACTTCATCGGTGTTTCTGGATAGGATATGTTGACCATTGGTGGCGCACCATGCAACGAGCTCCTTTGAATTGGCTGCAGAATCGTCCCACTCTTCACCATCCTGTTGAGGCACTGTTCTATCAATTAGGATTCTACGCAATGCACCAAGGGATTGATCAGCTTCTCCCTCGTGGCATCACATCCAACCTTAAATAGTTGTGCTTTTTCTCTTACTATAACATCAAGAAGCGGACCCAGTATTATGGATTTAACCCTAGCTTGGGAAAGATGTGGGTGTGGATCAAAGCACAAGGTGTGTTAAGACCCTGGGTCAGGGCGACGAGCTACAGTTTGATTTGGCTGGTGAATCGTGCAAGATGAAATGATGCATAATTTTGGAATGGCATGTCGTTGTTGTGCTTGCATAATGGGTGCAATAGAAATGGGATGGCAAGGTTAACCTTTTGGCCCATGAAACCTAATATTCGAATGGCTGGCCGCAAATGGGTTCCATATGGGTGACCTGGCAGTGGCAGCGAGCAATAGTTAACCATGAATTGTGCCAAATTTTAACATACAATTCAAAATAAAGTGCAAAGTCAGCAAAGAAAGTTTGGAGGCAAAAAAAAACAAAATTCTTTGCCTGGCACTTGCTCGGCAAAGAGCCTCTTTGCCGATTGTCTGCCCGTGGCACTCGATAAAGGCTGACGATGTGTACCACCGTTAACCTTTGCCGAGTGCAAAGATGTGCCGAGTGTCTGAGACTCGGCAAATAGGCTCTTTGCTGAGTGCCAAACTGTGCCGAGTGTCAGGCACTCGGCACGGCACTCGACAAAGCATATAACACTCGGCAAAGTTTCGGTTTCCTGTAGTGTGACCTGGCACTGGCAGTGGCAGCGAGCAATAGTTTTAGAGCTGCTCTGTAGCACGCCGCTATGACTCTTGATTTACATGAGAAGTGAGGTGTCAGTTGAACGCCTGCATGCCCACATGCTCACATGAACGACACGACGTGGACGGGCTCAGGTGACCAGGTCATAACATCAGTGGTGTGGCAGCATCATAAGTTCTGCATCTCAAATTGATAGTGAGTGTGAGGGACGAAAGAGGAATGAGGGATGGACGATGAACTGAAAGCGAGAGTGAGAGTGAGTGTATACACCAGTTGTGAGTTTAAGGAAGGTGGAAGGGTGAGCCACACACCCGCACAAATGTCGTGGCACACATGGACTCAGATGGCCATATCATGACATGAGTTGTGCGGCACAAGCGAAGGTTTATTTAATTTGCAGCTCGAAACTTAAAGCGGCTGGGAGCGAGTGTGAGGAACGAAGAGGAATATAACGAGGGGTATATTGAGTTGCATGTACCGACCAATTCAATCCAAAAGCTTAAAGCTGATGAGAAGAGGTGGACAATTCACTTATATTCCAACACTCCCCCTCATGTGTGGAGGCTCCCTCAGGCCTCAGACGTGGAATAGGAGCGCTAACAAGGATTCGAACTTGAGACCTCTAGCTTTGATAACTTATTGAGTTGCATGCACCGACCAATTCAACCCCAAAGTTTAAGCTGATGAGAAGAGATGGACAATTCACTTATATTCCATGGACAGACTCAAAGCGAGAGTAAGAGTCAGGGATAAAAGTGAAGTGACGCACAGATGGACAGGGAAGAGAACGTGAGACAGAAGAAAGAAAATTTACCGCTTTTACTATTGGTATAGAAGGCTTTCAACAAATGGATGCTTATTCTTATAGTACATATATATATTGATAAAAACTATAAATATAACAAACAAAGTTGAAGATCATTAATGAAAATTTAGACAACTAAAAAGATAAAATAACAATTACAACTTATTATCAATATGGAAAGATGAATAGAAATACATGGATTGATATACGCATCCACTGGTTGGAAAGATCAGACAACATCATTTGGCCCTGTGGGCACTCGGTTTAGCACACCAGCGTGTGTGAGCAGTGCCCAAAGATGCGTGATGAACTCCCCTCCTCTGGCAAGAGTTTCCAGGTGCGCGCGGGCATCGTCGGACGGCGAGATGTACAACATCATCTCCGCCCAGAAATCAGAGAGGACCTTCCACCTTGATCTCATTTCTTGTACATGTTCAAGCAGATAGCTTGCAAGCCTAGCGCCTTGTGCGATTACCAGCATTGCTTCATCAGCATGCGGACCTATATGGGTGCCAAATGCCCTTAGTTTTTCACACTTGTCCTTCATCGTCTTTGCTCCTTCGATTACCTCACCTGCTTTCTCAATTACTTCGTCAAGTATAGATTCTGATATAGAGATGTGGTCAGGCAAGAGGTGAGGTGCGAAAGCGAGGAGCTGCAAGCAGTACTGAGATAACGTGGAGGCTGTTCTGACGACATCTTGTTTTTTGGCTTGTGTATCCAGCTGGTGCTCACACAGGGTTGTAGCAATGTGCCAGACCAGTATGGTGCGCGTTACCGATCCCTCAGCAGCGATACCACCATCGCATGCCCAGGATAGGTGACCATGAACGCCATTTTTCTTCAGCGATGTTACCCCGTTAGTCAGGTGGCCGTTGCTTCCTAGTAATGTCTCAACGATGGCTTTCTTCACATTTTCAGATAGCTTGACTGATTTCTTGCACCCCTTCTTGTTCTTGGCCTTGTCCACCAGGCGCAGTGTAGCATAATGGAGACAATTGCTAGCTCTACTTTTGTGGCCAAGCTCCTGGATGACACAGTACTGCCCCAGTCTATTCTTCCATGGGCGAAATGCCTGCAACCTCAAGAGAAGTCCCAAGATCATCTCATGGAAACAACCCCTTCTTTGCAAGAAAGATGTAGTGACATAGCTTCTTATCAGGGCCACCTTGAACCAACCTGAGGCTACGTACAGGTACAGCTGGTATAGCTCTAGGAATGCCAAGACAACAGTTATGAATATGGTCAAATCAGACAGTATCGGGTCATCCTTAGAGCGATCCCTGACGATGAGGTAGGTGAGCCACGAGCATAGGCCAAACATGATGATAGGAAGACAGAGAGCTAAGTAGCGACCCTTCTGGTAGAGGTAAGAGTACCTTGTGTAATACAAGTCATGGACAAAAACAAGCTCTTCCTCGATGACCCTGAATGCCCGCTGATGTGGCTTGTCCCCAGCAAGTAGGCCTTTGAACACGAAGTCATGAGTTTTCGGAAGCTTCGCCTCTGAGAGCATGAAGCCAGCAAACCTTCGGTTGAGCATCTTGGAGAGTGCCATGGACAGGCACACGTCCTTGAGCAACATGCCCCGCTCATGGAGCAGTAGATTCCCAGTACATTGCCAGATCTGCTCCACTGTGGTAACCTTGGAGGTGCTGCCATCCTCATGGTACCACGGCATGCGCCCAGTACGACGCTTGGTGCAGTATTTCTCACCAGCGACCATGTACTTGTAGCCTTCCATGGTCACTGGGTCGAAGGACCTCAGCTGGTTGTCCTTGTGCTTCATGTATTCGGCGATCACCTTCATGTTCTTGCAGAGGTAGGACTTGCTCACCATCCTCATGGCAGCGATCCTCTGGTACCACTTGAGGACGCCGACAAACAGGATAGCCAGGATCGAGTGAAGGTAGCGGAAGTGATGATTTTGCAACATGGTAATATTCACGACGACATACACCACCAAGAATCCCTTGAATAGGTGATTTACATAGATGCTTTTCCAGTTGTCGATGTCGTTGAGGTGGCAAACTGTGAGGTTGTCCGTGCTTCCAAGGAGGAGAAGCATGAACACAGCCCACACAGGGAAGTCATCGAGGTACCAATCGGAAGTTCTCATCCGCCCAATGGTGAAGCTCACCAGTGGGTAGGACAGCGTGCTGACTCCCATCACCAGGGCGTGGATGCCACCGTGGCTGGACCTCCGGCGCGAGGAACCAAGTATGTGTAGGATGAACATGGCAGCAACGGCCAGGACGACCAAAATTTCTACTATTCCTATATGATTCTTCCCAGAATCAATGCAATCGTATATGGGACTAGAAATTGGAGAGGGACTCGGTGACAAATCCATGTCGGCATCAAGCATGGTTTCCTCCCCAAGAATTTGACAAGAGTGGACACTGTTTATACTAGTAGTCTCTCTGCCTCACTCTAATGAAGGGAGTACAACAGTTGGAGGGTGGAGAGGTCGTCTCTTCTAAGGCTCTATGGATTAGGGAGAGAGCGAGAGAAGCATCGCTTGATGGTTGTTAGTGTTGGGAAAAGCTAACGTAAGCATCCAACGTCACACAATAACGAAACCTGCTTCCAAGAAAGTCACGCCGTAGACAAGTCAAATCAAATTATAAGTATTGCTTCTTCTTGGTCCAGTTGGGTGAGTTGTTTTGCCACATAGCTAGGGTTGTTGAAGTCGGGCGCCCTGTCATTGTAGCCTGTATGCGTAACACACTCTACCATATGGAGAAATATATATATATATATTACAGTTCATGTGAGTGGACATATGTGACCACATTTTAGACGCAATATAATATATATATATATAGGTGCGCCGGCTGAACACGTTTCTGAACAACTGGGTTGTAATTACTAATCACAAGCGATGTTAGAAGAAACACAACACAGAGCCATGTTAGAATATGACCAACTTAATCCATCCTTATAACATTAGGTCCTAAGATTGCCGATATATAGATTCAAAGCAGAACCCCGCGCTGGATTTAGTGACGACCTGATCTGGTTAGAAACAACTAGTGCAGCGGGATGTGTATGCTACAAAGATCTAGAAATGGCAACGAATATTTAACTGGCTCAAAATATTCACATGGAGCAACGGGAGGAGAAACCCGACGCTTGTAAGACTGGATAGAGCCTTTTGCAACCTGCTTTGGGATGAGCTTTTCCCCTGGGTCACACTGTCAGCCCTAAGTAGTTCATGCTCAGACCATTGCCTCTTGGTCCTCTGCAACCAACAACAACCGCACCGTAAAGCGACCTTCAAATTTGAAAATTTCTGGACTCGCACTCCGGGCTTCCTGGAAGTGGTACAGGAGGCCTGGGAGAAGCCTGTCCATGGTTTAAACCCACTACTAATCCTACATAACCGGTTGCTGAACACAGCCTCTGCTCTCAAAAACTGGAGCAAATCCCTTTTCAGTGAAGCCCGTATGCAATTGCAAATGGCTAACAAAGTAATCCTGCGGTTGGATATTGCTCAAGAATCCAGGTCACTCTCTGATGCTGAATTGGAATTACACGGACGTCTTAAAAAACAAACCCTTGGCTGGGCTGCTATTGAGCGATCAAGGCGACGTCAAAGCTCTCGAATCATACAAATAAGAGAAGGTGATGCTTGTACTAAGTTTTTCCATCAGCGAGCCAAAGGGCGTCGAAAAAGAAACATGATTGCATACCTTAAAAATGAAGCTGATGTCCTAGTCTGGAAGCACAGTGAAAAGGAAAGTATACTCCACCGACACTTTGTAGAGATTCTGGGCACTAAGTTAAACAGATGCCAGACGCTAGACTGGGACAGCCTCAACCTGAGCAGACTTGATGACCATTATCTAGACCGGCCATTCACGCTAGAGGAACTGAAACACACGGTCGATGAGCTGCCGGCAGAGAAGGCACCAGGGCCGGACGGATTCACTGGACTCTTCTACAAGAAATGTTGGGATACCATCAAGGCTGATTTGCTAGCTGCAATGAATAGTTTTTATGGACTACGGACCGGCCCAATGAGCAGTTTGAATGGAGCCAACATAATCCTCATTCCGAAAACGGTCACAGCGGAGTCACCAAAAGATTATAGACCGATCAGCTTAATTCATTCTTTTGGTGAATTTGTGACTAAGACCCTGGCTATCCGACTTTCACCACATGTTGACAAGCTGATCTCCAATGCCCAGAGTGCATTCATAAAACGACGCTGCATCTAGGACAACTTCCTGTATGTTAAAAACCTGGCCCGTGCATACCATCGCAAGAAGATCCCGGCACTGCTATTTAAACTGGACATCTCCAAAGCCTTTGACACGGTATCCTAGGAATACATGCTGGAGCTGCTAGACCACAGAGGTTTTAGTGCCAGGTGGAGGGAGTGGCTCACCATCATTTTTAAATCCTCGCACTCAACTGTTCTCCTAAATGGCACTGAGGGGAGCAACGTTAACCATGTCCGTGGGCTCAGGCAAGGTGACCCGCTATCTCCATACCTATTCATTCTCGCCATTGACACCCTACACAGGATCTTAGAGGTGGCAACAGAGAACAATACCTTGTCTCCGCTACGAGGGAGGAATGCCAAGTTGCGGCTGTCACTCTATGCTGATGATGCTGTAATTTTCGTCAACCCGGTTAGGGAGGAAGTAAGAGCACTTTTCAGTATCCTAGAGCTTTTTGGGGCTGCAACTGGACTGAGGCTGAATATTGAGAAATGCACGGTTGCGCCAATCAGATGTGCGGCAGTCAACCTGGACCATGTTCTGCAGGATTTCAGGGGTAAAAAATCAAGCTTTCCAATAACATATCTAGGCTTGCCATTGTCTTTGGGAAGACTCAAGGTAGTCCATGTCCAAAACATTATTGACAAAGCAAAGTCCCGACTTGCTGTATGGCAGGGACAGTTACTAAACCCAGCCGGGAGGAGAGAACTAGTTCGCTCGGTGCTCAGTGCCATACCAATCTACCTGATGACTTCGCTTAAGGCCCCAAAACAAATGACAGAGGACATAGACAAGATGAGACAACGCTTCCTCTCGGCAGGTGACAGTACACTGACTGGGGGAAAGTGCAAAGTAGCATGGACAACCGTAGCGAGACCAGTAGAATTTGGTGGGCTAGGCATTATTGAATTGGAAAAGTTTAGTAGAGCTTTAAGACTAAGATGGCTTTGGTTCAGTTGGACAAATCCAGAGAGAGCATGGCAGGGATCTGAACTGCCAGTGGATTATAAGGACCTGGCGCTTTTCTCAGCGGCCACCAAGGTCACAGTTAGGAATGGACGGAAGGCTTCCTTTTGGCACTCTAGCTGAATTGAAGGGCGCCCTCCAGCAAGCTTGTGTCCACGGCTGTACAGATACAGCAAGCGCAAAAATCGAACGGTAAGGGAAGCACTGTTAGGTGGAAGATGGATCCTGGATATTGCACATAACCTGAACCATGACCTTCTAAGGGAGTACTTCACGTTATGGACTGCTATTGAGTCAGTGCAGCTCGACTTTAAAGATAGCCGGGAGGATACCATAATTTGGACCTTGGAGAGCTCAGGCGAATACTCAGCCAAGTCAGCTTATACAATCCAGTTTGCAGGACACCTCCAGTCGGCTCACCCAGTTTTGATCTGGAAAGCTTGGGCGCCGCCGAAATGCAATTTTTTCTTATGGCTGTTACTCCAGGACAGGTTGTGGACAGCGGCACGGCTACTACGACGTCAATGGGAAAACAATTACTTCTGTGCTCTTTGCGAGAGAAATCTGGAGACGGCACATCACTTGTTCTTCGAATGCCCCTACTCCCGCCTTGTCTGGCAGCTTGTGGCTTCATGGAGCTCTTGTTCCAGTCTACACCCGGCAAATTGGGAGGTTAAGCATGAGCTTGAAGACTGGTTCAGTCAAATGTTGGCATCAGGAGGGAAGAAGAGTCACACCCTGGCAATCCTCACCCTGTGGAGCATCTGGAATAGACGGAATGCGGTCATCTTCAGGCAAGAATGGAGAACAGCACATGCACTGCTAATCGAAATAAAGGATACGGCGCATCAATGGAGCTTGGCTGGTGGCTCTGCTCTACAGTCTCTCTTTATTGTCCACACAATTAGTGAGTAATTAGCTAGTCAGTTGTTTCCTACTCCCGCACGGCCTAGGCCACAGTGGGGGGGCGCTGCTCGCACATGTAAACGGATGTTTTGCTCCTTCTCCTTATTATTAATCAAAGCCGGACAATGTCCGGATCTTTCAAAAAAAATATTCTAGTGCCAACACTCACATGCGCTTAGTGATTTTGCTATTCTTTTTTACAGTTAGAACAAAGCTCGATTAATATGTACTACAAATAATAGCATATGTTAATAAGCTTGCACAAATGTGTACTATATTATAAATGAAACTGCATTGCTCTTACAATGATCTAGTATCACAAGTGCATTGTTTTCAAAGGTAACATGGTGATCATAACTCATTAGCCTTTGTATATTAAGCTTCTCTTGTTTTGCTTTAACACAAGCGTGGCACTTAAAACATTGACCATATCAAATTTCAGGATTAATTTTAAACTAGCTAAGCGGGGACATGCAATCAAAATTAACATGACATAACCTCGAATGCCAAACACTTGTCTAAACATTATTCACCACATGGCTCCACGTGTATCTCAGCAAGCATTGAGCCTGTTTTGCCCCGCAAAGAAGAAGCGCGTAAAGAAGGAAGTCCGTGCAAGCTGCCGGGACTCACATGAAGAACCGGAGAAGAAGCAAAGAAGAAAAGGAGAAGGGCGTTCTAGTTATCTCATTCCTTTTGCACACCATGAGAAGCAGTATTGCCAAATGGGTCATTAAAACAGCTATAGCTCCAACGATAAAGTTGTTTATAGAGGCAAAAAAAGGCTTCACTAGTGAAGTGAAGCCATGACAAACGGGGGTTAAAACACAAAAAAATTACCGATCATAATATCAACTTGGCATGGGTGTTCGGGCTTTCTTGGATTTATTTCAGGATTTAACGGCGTTGTGCTTTCAATGGTAGAGGCGATGTTTTCGTCGACAGCGAGACGTCTGTGGTGACTTTGTCAATCTTGAGACGTACCGACATAGTCTTTCGCAGATGCTTATAGAGGTAGGGTTTGTATACGTGTGTTCATAGAAGTGAGTGTGCGTATGTATTGAGCGTCTGCATTTTGTACTTGTGTAATTCACACAAAAATTAAACAAAAATATCTATTTAACCCTGCTTAATATTGTTGGTTGTCTATACTTCATTTATTCACCTACAAAATCATGTATTCTACACCATGAAAGCTAACCATCTATATAAATGCATTATGCTGCTTTAAAGGTAGTTTCGCTGATGAGGTATATTATGGTCACTCAACAAATAATAGGAAGATATCTATATAAACCCATGACATATCATATCAAGAGTTGATTACAAAACCCCTCGACTATAAAAAGATATTGTAGACCTTAAAGAGATTAAAATATTCATATGACCCCAATGGTTTTGTGTGGCCATTTTTGCAATATATCTCGCCACACTAGCCAAAGCACTTATGCTTCCATGTAGACCCATCTGTTGCTCGCCCTCCCTACTATTTGTAGGCTACCCCAGTCCATTAGCAGCCTCTAGTAGTTGGTCCATGTGTGGTTATAGTCGGTCAGCACGTACAGAGAGATACTATACTGGCGGTTCGCAACCCCTTTGTACAGGCGGATTGACGAACCGCCAGTGGCTATAGGCCTGTGGAAATAAAAGTTTTCACAGGCGGTTAACTGAGAACCGCCTGTACAAACAGATTTCTACAGGCGGTTCAGTTATGATATCCGCCTGTGGAAATCAATTTCTACAGGCGGTTCTGTTATGAGAACCGCCTGTAGAAATTGGATTCTACAGGCGGTTCTCATAACAGAACCGCCTGTGGTAAGATTTTCCAATTTAACCCTATTTTCCAGCAAATCTTATTTTTAATATATATATATATATTATATACATTATATACATTAATATTGAAACTATGTTAGGCTACAAGATTCAACCAATGCAACATGCAATATATTTATATATATCATTACTTTGTACATAAAATTATATTAATTACAAACATCACACATCAAAGTTTTTTGTTTACAGACATATGAGGTTTCACATCTGAAACCTCTGCTCTAATAACCCGATCGAGATAGCTTTAGCCTACTAATATCTCTTAGCGCTATAAACTCAGGCTTTGCTAGGACGCTGGTCGGGTCGTGATATTTCCCTTCGGTGGGAATAGCTTCTCTCAAGAGAAAAGTGCAGAGGTCCTCAACTATGTTATATAGAACAGCTTGAGTCACGCTCTTCGCCTTTTCCAACTCATGTTGCTGCAGAGGAAGTTAGAAACATCATAAATTTATAGTTCATATAACACATGCTTATTAGCAACAAAAAATGACACAAATAATATAAACGACTATTAGAGCAATACCTTAGAAGGGTTAGTTACATATCTTCCGGTCTCTCTCATGAACTCGCAGACGTAGAATCCACAGTGGACCGATCCGACTGGTTGCTTATGGCACTGATGTATGACAAAAAAGTGGATATTTATTAGTTGCAACATCGTCATATGCATATTATATTTATAAAAGACAGCTTGTGATATTTTGGTACGTACCGGCCATTTATAAAATAATCTCAATGGCTGCCCCGGTTCTGATGAATCACACCTTCTACCTTTGATCTTATAATACCTATAGGCCCTATAGTATCGAATACACAATCCTAAAGTTATTCTGAAACTCTTATAAAAGTAGGTATTAATATTTAATGTACTCAGCTTACCGTTCTAAGTGTGTAATGAATTTTGCATAACTTAAAGGATCATAGTCTGCAGAGTCTAGGACTAGCACACGTCCAAGACTAGGATTAATGAGGAGGCAGATCCAGTGGTCCCTGAGAGAATCGAATTTATGATGCAAGTGCCCATTGAAATTACTAATACGACGATGAATACAAATTGACACTTACCCAAAGTTGTATGGGGCAACAACACATTCTCGATCTTGATACTTGAGCAGTGCCAAGGCTATGTAGAGGTCGTATTTACATTCATAATCTAGTCGACTTTCATCTATTATCTTCTTACGCTCAGCGGGGTCCAAACCTTCTAAGGAGTCGTGTTTGTCTCCGATTCTGAAGTTGTGCTGCTCCTCGCATATCTTCATCGGGCTCAGATACGCAACCCTTTTACTGGCAGACCTATCCGGATCTGAACCGTACCGCATCTCTTGTTGTTCAAAATTCATTCTGCAATGAGCACTTGTATGTTAGATGTTGAAAATTGATGCAACTCATGAATTATTACAAAGAGATGGTACGAGTGACACTTACAATGCAAACACGGTTACCAGCTGCATGTCTAGTCTCTGCAGGTTCATCATTAGCCACATGTCCTCGAAGGTAACGATTGTCTTTGTCCGCTCACTGTTGAATGCAGTTGGTGGTATAATCACATTGATCGTGTGAATGCCTACAGAAGCTGCTCTCATATACCAGTCATGCATCCTTTTTATACCAGCTGGGATCTTTTTGAGTTTGTCCCAACTAAGTAGTGGTCTGCCTGGCTCATATTTAGTAGGGACATATTTGTAATCATCCTTCGTTGGTGGCCTGATATTGAACATACGTGTTTCAAAGCTTTTCGACCCCTCCTTCTCATGCTCTGCTAAGTCAACAAGTTTCGAAGTGCGGCTCCTTGCAATTCCGAACAGAAATAGGGCCGTACCAGCGGCCTTCTTCTTTGGCTCGAACGGGGAAACCAATTTGGGGACCGAGAATTTTGTTTTCTTTGGTTGCGGTGGTGTCTTATCATCTTTTTTTGGTGCCGGTGGTGTGGAAGATTGCGGTGTTGAAGCATGGGGTTTAGGTGATGGTGGTGAAGCCTGGGGTTTAGGTGATGGTGGGGGAGTGGGTTTTGATGGTGGCGGGGATGGTGGTTGAGGCATTATTGGTGATGGTGGTGGTGGGGATTGTGGATGCAAGATTGGAGAGGTTGGTGGAGTGGGAAGAGATGTGGGATGGGACGACTCCTGAGTCTGCGGCACTTCTCGGGGTGATGGTTCTGGTACCTGAGACAGCAGGACGTCCCGTCGAGGCCAAAGAATAAAATTCTTGATAGCTTGTCCCAGTTTCTCAATGCCCTCGGGACTGGGAATGTCTAGCATGTCGTCCTCATATCCTTGGACAACTGTCAACACTTCCACCCTGCAGTAGTCCTCAGGGATCTCACTACCATGGAATTGACGCCCCGGGATCGCAAGTCCTGTGGCTACTTCCCTTGTACGGTTATTGTTAAAACCATACCTTATGACTAGGGAGCAAGGCACAGGACTATCGATCTCATCAACTGGATAGCGGACCTTGTCTCCGGTAGAGGCAATACTACTCGGGACGACCGGAGCTTGTTCTGTTGTTGTCGGGGCGACGACTAGCTGCATTTGAGGAGGCTGCTGGCCACTTAATTGGCTAGACATTGCGGTCGCCAATCGCTGCATCAACTCAGGAGGAGGATTGGAGAGGATTTTAGACATCACCTCTTCGACTTCTCTCTTAGCCTCCTCCTTAAAATAATTAGACATTTCTGCCTTGTAGCGATCCCGTTTCCTATACATTGCTTCCCACTCTGGTCTGAATCCTTCTTTCCATCCTTCTTTTGATGAGATGCCTCGTACACGACCAGGATGCTCTGGGTTACCCAGAGCAACAGTAAGGACATCTTTCTCCCTTTGGGGCTTAAATTCGCCCTCTTTCTGCTTAGCTGCCACAGCGAAAATATTCTTCGCTGCCTCTTCGACCATTGGGTCAGAAAATGATAAGCCAGACTTGGCTTCCTTTGCCGGTACACGAGCACGAATCCACCTCGAGCCCCTGCGACCAAGTTGGTCAGGAAGCGCTGGCAGACCCTTAGCCCTCTGCGCTTCATCCTCTTGCTCCCATTGGGCAACCTTGCGCTGGTAACCACCTGTGCCTAGGTGATGGTGGTACTTGTTCCTTTTTGCAAGCTCGGATTTAGATTCGCTCAAAGCTTTGAACTCCTCGGTACTCCTCTACTCTAAAAACACCGCCCATTGACCAGCAGTGATTTTATACCTTTTTGTCGGGTCCAACCCTTTCTTTGCCCACTTAGAATTCAACTCGGATTTGTAATTCCTAAACATGATTCCCTTCAATGTGTACTCCTTTACTAGGTCTTCTGAACCCTGAGGTAAAACAAACCTTGTAAGCAGCTTGTCCCACATTCTTGTGATTTCATTTTGGTCCACTTTTGCCCACTCCCTGACTGTGATGTCAAGATGGTCCCTAACTAAGAATCCAAGTGCGTTACGCCACTTAGGTAAGGCCTCTAGAGGAGCTAGGGGTTGTCCTGTCGGGCTCACATCTGTAATTCTAAATGTGACTTTTGGAAACTGATTCAATCCTCTGTCACCTCGTTTCCTTTTCCTATCATCAGTCTTCTCGGTGGTCTTCTCGGTGGTTGTCTCCGTCGTCGGTTCGGGTGCACCTTCATGTGTGAATTCTTCCTAGGATAGGATCTCTTTCAGCTCATGAAACTGAGATAACACCTCCTGTTCATGTTAAAAGTTAAACACATAAATCATTCTTGTACATATACTGAGGGAAATAAAAGTTAGAAAGATTTAATTATGGATGACTAATTCATCACCTCATCTACTTCTGCAATGTAATCAGGGTCACGTTCTAATTCACGACGAGCGTTCCTCTCTATGCGAGGATCTGGAATGTCGCTAGGGGAGGTCTCGTACGAAGGACTTGATTCACGTTCTTTTGCATTCTCTGTGTGGTCTGACCCTTGCGTTTGCTCGGTGCTGTGTGATACTTGCATCTTCTCTGTATGGTCCGAACCTTTTGCCGGTGCTTGGTCGATGCGGTCAGACCCTGACGCTTGGTTTGGGGTTGGAGAAGTCATCGTGCTAATCTATACAAATAATTACTTAGCATTATAAATAATGTATATACAAAGACACTTAAACTAAAAGCAAATATAAAGTTTATTAATTGTTTATTATTTTTACACATAAATAAATATATGCAATTTACATATATATATAATTGCATTATAAATAATTGGATTATAAAAAAGAAATAATAACTACTTAGCTTATGCTATAAAGTATATACATAGACACTTAAACTAAAAGCAAATATGAATTGCATTGTAAATAATGTATATACAATTAATAATTTAAGAAAAATAAAACATCATATACATGAAATAAGAAAAATAAAAAATAATTATTTAGGATATGCATAATGTATATTTATCTAGGACAATTAATAATTAATAATTATTTAGGACAATTAATAATTATTTAGGACAATTAATAATTAATAATACATCATATACATTTATTTAGAACAATTAATAATTATTTAGGACAATTAATAATTAATAATTATTTAGGACAATTAATAATTAATAATACTTCATATACATTTATTTAGAACAATTAATAATTATTTAGGACAATTAATAATTATAAGAAAAATAAAACATCATATACATTTATTTAAGACCATTAATAATTAATAATTATTTAAGACAATGAATAATTAATAATACATCATATACATTTATTTAGAACAATTAATAATTATTTAGGACAAAATAATTGTAAAAAAATAAAACAACAGATACAATTATTTAGGGCAATTAATAATTAAAAATATACATCATATAAGAAAAATAAAAAATAAGAAAACAAAAATTGGCCGCTGGTGGGCCGGCCCAGCTGCGCAGCCGGCCCACCGGCCCCTGCCCCTGCCCCTCTCTCTCCCCCTCACCCTCTCCACCGGCCGCAGCACGCGCCGCCGCCGCCGCCTCGGTTGCGCGCAGCCCGAGCCTTCCCCGCGTGGATCCGCAGCTGCAGGCGCAGCCCTGCCACTGACGACGGCCGTCCACCCGCCTCGGGCCGCGCTGCCGTCCAGCCACCTCAGGCCGCGTCGCCGGCGGCGAGCAGCGGAGAGCACGCGCGGTGCCTCCCTCTCCCCGACCCCGTGCGCTCCCGCGGCGACCGAGCGAGCTTACCTCGACGGGAACGACGGATGCTCGACGGAGAACTCGACCCCGTGATGCTCGACGGATGCTCGACGGCGCTGTGGAAATTTTTAGCAGCCTGCCGGCGTGGATTCGAACTCTGGCGCGTCTTCGGACTTAGAAAATTTCGGGGGTCTGCGCGCGGCCTTTATATGGCCTCCATTTCTACAGGCGGTTGGCATTGACCACCGCCTGTAGAAATGCTTTCTACAGGCGGTGGTCAGTGCCAACGCCTGTAGAAATAGTTTTCTACAGGCGGTTGCTATTGACCACCGCCTATAGAAAAACCTCTACACAGGCGGTGGTCAATACCACCCGTCTGTAGAAAGTTTTTTGTAATTTTTATTATTATTATTGTTTTCTATATTTTTTGTTACTATTTTTTTATTGCATATTGATATTATAATATAATAATATTTTAACATAATTATTTCTATATTCTATATTGGTAACATATTTATATTGTTTATATATTATTTGTATAATGATATTATAATATAATTATATTGTTTCACACCTATATATTATTTTTATATTATTTTAAATTTCAAATGCATATTGCATATTGTATGAAAGGTAGAGCTTGATGAGCTCTAACTCCTCTCTATCCAAAACTTTTTCATTTGAGGACTTTTAGTGCCTAGCTGGACCTAGTTTGACCTAGTCAAAATTTGAAATTTCACATTTCCACAGCTACACACACGTTTTCGAAACCCGAGACGTCCCCAACTCGAAAAGTCATGAATACAAAGTTTGTTCCACTCATCAAGATATACATTTCATACATAGGACATTTTTGCATTTGACAAAGCGTTTCAAAAGTGTAGTTCTAAATCCACAAGTCTCACATATAGTTTCATAAAGTTTGTGTCACATTCAACACTTTGTGACTAGAGTTTACCGATCCTTTCCCATATGCCAAAATATCCTATGTTTGGAATGTGTATCTTGAGGAGCTCTAACACCCATGTATTCAAAAGTTTTTCATTTGAGGTCATTTAGTGCCTAGTTTGACCAAGTCAAATCTTGAATTTTTTGTGAAAAGTCACTTTGACCGGACCCTTGGTAGCCTCAGATACAAAAGTCATGATTACAAAGTTTGTCCAGCTCATCAAGATACACATTGTGTGTAAGGGTCAACTTTTCATCTGAGAGAGTTTGGACCACTCAAATTTTGAAATTTCAAATTTCCACAACTACACACACGTTTTCAAAATCCGAGACGTCCCCAACTCGAAAAGTCATGAATACAAAATTTGTTCCACTCATCAAGATATACATTTCATAAATAGGACATTTTTGCATTTGACAAAGCGTTTACATGATACAATCTAGGCCGCTACTATTCTTCCTTGTCCATCAGGGCGCACCCATGGCAAAGAACTCTGTGGGATGCTTCGCTCAATATTTTTTATCTTCATAGGATGGTCCACAAAGAGGGACATATCACTGAACTGGTTAAAATCCTCCAGATCCGATACACCGTCAACTCCAACTGCTTGTTGCTTTCCTGGAAAAACTACATGCTTCGGTTTGTCGGTACTTTTCTTCTCATTCTTAGAAAGGATCTGCTCAGCATAGAAAACCTGTGCAGCACGATTAGCAAGGATTCATGGGTCATCTTTATATCCCACCTTACTTAGATCAAGAACTCTGACCCCATAATTATCCACTGTGACATGTTTATCTTCAACCCATTGACATCGAAACACAGGGATCTGAAATGTACCATAGTCTAGTTCCCATATGTCCTCGATGAAGCCAAAGTATGTAATAATATCACCAGTTTTGTCATCTACGGCCTCGCATCGAACACCACTATTTTGTGTCATGCTCTTTTGGTCCTTATACTTGGTATGAAATGTGAATCCACTAATGTCATAGGTTTGCCATGTTATGACTTGGCGTGATGGTCCAGATGCCAAAGCCTTGATGGTTTGTTTCTCAATTGTTTCCCCATATGGAATGTCCTGCTCCCTTAGCCATGTGTACAACTGTTTCTTGTGTTCCTTCATTACCCAATCCTCTGTTTGCCTAGGATTATGTTCTCGAAGCTCATCCATGTGTTGTTCAATCAAATGCTCCATTATCGAGAGCTGATGTAAGATGCTATGATGTGCCTCAAGTATTGTATTATAATCTGGTGGGATGAATGATTTTCGTCCAATCCTCCCACATCCATGTAGCCTACCCTCATGTCTTGACGGAGGCAAACCTATTGCAACCTGGTCTTTTAGGACATTATTGCAGAATGGTCCACCGGACTCAATCGCCTCTTCGGTACAATACCCCTCTATCATGGACGCCTCGGGACGAGCACGAGTTGATACATAGCCATTTAGTATTGACATAAAACGCTCGTAAGTCCACATTTCATGCAGGTACATGGGACCCAGTGCCTGTATTTGTGGAACCAAGTGCACCACAAGGTGCACCATGATATCAAAGAATGATGGGGGGAAACACATCTCAAACTGTGACACTGTTTCCACTGCGAATTCCTGAAGGGATTCTAACTCATCATGGTCAATTACCTTTTGTGTGATCTTGTTGAAAAAGTAGCACAATCGTGTGACTGCCATCTTTAAGAATACTGGATTTATAGCCCTTATTGCAATAGGGAGGAAAGTAGTCAGCATGACATGACAATCATGTGAGTTGTAGTTGGTGAGTGCTAGGTCTTTCATTGACACAAAACTCCGTATGCTAGAGCAGAATCCAGTTGGGACTTTCAATTTCTTCAACCACTCACACATCGCATGTTTCTCATCTATGTTGAGGTTGTAGCTTGCTGCTGGGAGATGGTACTTCCCATTTTCTTGAAGAACAGGATGAAGCTCTTTTTTTATGCCTAACTGCACCATGTCAAAGCGTGAATTGAGTCCTTCCTTTGTCTTGGTCTTGATGTCTAGCAATGTGCCAATTAGACTTTCGAACACATTCTTCTGGACGTGCATACCATCGATCGCGTGTCGTACATCCAAGTCTTTCCAGTATGGCAAATACTCGAAGAAAATGGACTTCTTCTTGAATGTTGCCCCTGGAGTTGATTTGACATCCTTTCTTAATTTTCCATCCTTTGTCTTCTTTCCAAACACAAATTTAATGTTGCTGACTATTTTGAAAACTCTATGGCCTTTGCTATTACCTAGTGGTGCATCTGAGTTCCTTTCATCATTATTGTCAAAGTACTTATCCATCTTTTTCAGGCGGTACTTGTGTCCTTTCGATAAGAAGCGTCTGTGCCTCATGTACACTATCTTCTTAGATGCATTAAGGGACACGTAATGGGTTCCATCTATGCACACCACGCAACCAACCTTTCCCTTGAATTGCCCTGATAAAATAAAGAGAGCAGGGTAATCGTTGATAGTAACAAAAATAATTGCTCTTAGCGTGAATGAATCTTTGCGATACTCGTCCAACATTTGAACACCTTTTTTCCATAACATTTTCATTTCCTCCATCAATGGCTCCAGGAAAACATCCATGTCAACTCCAAGTTGAACTGGTCCAGAGATAAGTAAGGTTAGCGAAAGGTATTTTCGCTTCTGCATCAACCATGGAGGGAGGTTGTAGATGGTGAGAATCACCGGCCATGTGCTATGCTTCCTGCTCCTCTCAGCAAATGGATTCATTCCATCTGTACACAGTGCGAACCTAACATTCCTTGGTTCGCTGGCAAAGTCTCGGTGGTTGTCATTGAAATCTTGCCACTGCTTTCCATCGGCTGGATGGCGAAGCTTGCCATCATTTTTGTGCTCATCAGAAGCATGCCAACTCATAAGTTTTGCATCCTCAGGGTTAGCAAACAAACTCCTCAGTCGATCTACCACTGGAAGGTACCACATCACTAAAGCAGGAATCTTTTTCTGCGCATAATAGTCAACCTCTTCTTTATCTTTGCTCATGGGTTTTGAACTCTGTTGGGTGTTCTTTTGGGCCTTCTTTCGCTTCTTCCCTGCTTTACACATGGAGGCAGCACAATCCTCTCGATAGTCTTTGTTTGTCTTGTACCGACTTGCACCACACTTTGGACAACTATCCAAGTCCTTGTAATCATCACCTCGGTACAGGATACAATGATTTCTACACGCATGGATCTTCTCGACACCCATAGTCAGCGGACTGATCAGCTTCTTTGCATAGTACGTGTTAGCAGGAACTTTGTTCTCCTTTGGAAGCATATCGCCGATAATACTTAAGAACGCATCGAATCCAGCATCGGACAAACCATACCTGGCTTTTGCCATCAACAGTTTTAGCACAGCTCGTAACGTTGTGTACTCTTTGGTACAACCTTTACACTCATCATACAAAGGCTCTTCTGCTGCCTTCTTCAAGGCCTCCATCCCTTTCATTAATAACATTGAAGGTTCAGTATGACGACGCAACATTGCCTCCAAGAATTCAACATCTTCTGCAGCCGTATCATTTGGTAAGACATGAGTTCTTGCACCATCATTTCCCCCCAGCAGATCCACCAGCGGTAACATTTGGCACAACATGTTCACTCTGGGGTGTGTCGTGGAAAAACTGATCAGCAGGCATGCCTAGACCATCGGTGTCGATGTGTGCTGGGTCCCCAACTGTATAAGGCGCCGAGCTACCCTCTCCATGCTTTGTCCAAATCAAGTAATCCTTCATAAATCCTCGACAGACTAGATGAGAAATGATTACTTCAGTATCTTCAAATAGAAGAATATTTCTGCAGTCGTAGCATGGACAATATATATGCTTCGTCTTTGTTATCAAAGCATGGTTCTTAGCGGCATCAACAAACCTATGCACCTCAGGTATATATGATGGATCTAGTCTTGATAAGTTATACATCCATGAGGACCTCTCCATCATGACCTGTTGAAAAGTTAGTAAATTAATTGAAATATTGTCTACGAATATTTGTTATTAAAAATAAAAGAAGACCTAACAATTAAATCAAATTGAAAAAGAAATCATGGAAATGGTGAGAGGAGAGGCAACATCTTATACAAGAGGGCACAAAAATGCTTATCGCGTAATTAAATCAAATTTACATAAAAAATAACATCCTAAACAATATAATTTAAAAAACTAAAAAGAAAACTTACCTTTCTTAGCCACCTCCACCTCCTTCCAAGAAATGAAGATCAAAACCTCAAACCTTGTATTTTGACCTGTTGAAAACTTAGTAATTTAATTGAAATATTGTCTACGAATATCTGTCATCAAAAATAAAAGAACACCTAACAATTAAATCAAATTGAAAAAGTAAAACAAGTATCAAAAATAAAGACAAAACCATAAATATATATCTTTATATCACTAAAATAAATTTGACAAGGTACAAAAACACTGTTGATTAAAACTAAATATATTATATCACTAAAAAAATTGAGAATGAAACATGGAAATGGTGAGAGGAGAGGCAACATATGAAGCAACCTCATATATAAAAAAATGCTTATCGCGTAATTAAATCAAATTTACACAAAAAATAACATCCTAAACCATATAATTTAAAAAACTAAAAAGAAAACTTATCTTTCTCTCCCAAGCATGGAAACACCATTCATGGAAACTACTACATATATATTTCTTGGTTTTACAAATTAGAGAAGTAAACATAAAAAACAAGATAGGAGAGACATCATATATCCATCATAAGCAACTTTATTTGAGCAAAATAGACCATACCTAGCTATTCTACTCTCTCTCTCATGGTGAAACCCTAGATCCAAAAAGTAGCTCAAATTGAGCAAGAGGGCACAAAATGAGACATTAGAGGCATCAACTAACCTTTCTTAGCCACCTCCTTCCAAGAAATGAAGATCAAAACATCCCCCTTGTATTTTGGAAAAACTGGACCTCCAAGATGTGCTCCAATGGAATGTGGCTGCTACCTACAGTTCTGCCCGAGGAGGAAGAAGGGGTTCTCGGGTATTTATAGCAAGATAAATCACAGGCGGTTTGTTATGTGAACCGCCTGTACTGAGCCTTTTATACAGGCGGTTTTCAATTCTAGCCGTACAAATTTTCAACACAGGCGCATTATAACTAAAACCGCCTGTAGAAATGTTTTACCCCCGCCGGCTTAGAACCTCTGTGTACTAGTGCAGCTTAGTACCACCTTAGTTTAATAAGGTGAGGGCCAGCTGACGAGAGTCTAATATAGGAGTATGTCAATAGGGCGAGGGGCAGCTGATGAGAACTTGACAAGGCATCCAGGAGATGGAATGGAAGCTACGTACGTAGCTTGATCCTAAGTTTTCCATTAATTTTTTATACTCTTTCAACTTTCAGCTCGAATGAAAATCATGTCCTCATTGCTATAAACCTCCTTGTTTCTAAAGAGCATTACAATGAAGAACTCTTCGCCTCAATTGCCTGACCCAAGTGAAGCAGAGGGGCTCGGGGGCTCCCTGAGTGTACATCCATGGGTGAATTCCGCTCAACGCATAAAACACCCCCACGTGCGCTAAATTCGCCATTTCTAGCCGGGTCCCAATTCATCTTGTTTGTGCGCTCCCGACGCCCCGTTGTTAGGCCTCTAGCTCGCCCACCCTCCTTCCCCCTCATCCCACTTCTCTTTCTGCTTAACGTCATTATGAAAAAAAGTAAAAACATTTATTTCAAATTATTATAACTTTTAAATGACGTATCTATTTTTAATTCCATCTATGGGCCGTGTGACTGAGCTAAATCATTGCTATTCTGCGGTCTCCAATCTCTAATTGGGCCGAGTCTCCGCCAAGTCGCCAACAATCCCTGTGCACACATCGTCACAACGCGTGCATGTAGTTACCTACTGCACGATCAGCCATCTGTTCTTTTTTCTGCGTACTGACCAGATGCTACAGTATTGTAGTACAATGGTGAACAGTTCTACTGGCCTTGTTTACTTCCCAAAAACTTTTGCAAAATTTTTCAGATTCCCCGTCACATCAAATCTTTAGACGCATACATGGAGTATTAAATATAAACGAAAATAAAAACTAATTGTACATTTTGGTCGGAATTGACGAGACGAATCTTTTGAGCGTTCATAATTGGACAATATTTATCAAATATAAATAAAATTCTTCGCAAAATCTACTCGTACTTTGCTGAACGCAGTAATATTATTTGCCTATTTGCCCGTGATTTCCTTTTGATGAAAACCATATGACTGCTTGACCTTAACACTGCACCGAATATAATTCGGATTGTACTGTGTGTGCAGACTCTTAGATTTTTACCCTTTTTTAGCCAAGAGAGGTCGTTTCAGTTTTACCTCACCTCTAGCGTCATATGGCTTTGTTATTTTGACCGAAGTCAGCAGAGGAAACCTCAGCTTATTTTTCTTTAATTTTTTAGAACAGATCTAATTAAATTCACTTCCACAGAGAGTCGAATGCTACTTAGGTGCTCTAACCACTAGGCTAGAGGCCCTTTCGCCATATGGCTTCGTTCTTTGCACATCACAGGACAATTTCCAACATAATTTGTAGCCACAACCAACAACGGGATCCATGGGCGAAGCTACGTTGAAGGTCCACCAAAATTTGAAAAATCACTATTAAAAACAAATTTTCACCATGGTTATAAATTCAAATTTCACGACTATAAGAGAAATACACCCCCTTCTAATTTGCTCTAGCTTCGCCCGATCCATGTTCCCAAGCTAACGATGCACCTTCAAGCAAATATCACATCCTTGCACAAAAGAGGCATGTGTATATATAACAGTTATCAGAACTAACAAACCTAGAACAATACTAAACGAGCTAATAAGCCACACGAATCAGAATCAAGAAACCCCACAGAAGCCAGACAACAAGAAAACTTCTATACAGTATAATTAGTGAACGACGCGATGGCACATAGGCCTAATGGCACATCATTATTGGAAAGAAACGGAAGAGGCCCACAGCTCAGTTGTGTTGATATATTAGGCCTTTTGACGTCAAGCCATAGCATCTGTATTTCTTGATTTCTCGCTCTCTTGAATGAAGATTTCTATTGTCTACACCATTCACACCTCTGACAATTTCACACAGCAAAGGTAGAAAAGGCCGCGCGACACCGCAAAGGAAGCAAAGGTAGAGGAATGATCCTATCAATTTACTAGTGTTTAGATTCTTCAAAAAAAAATTACTAGTGTTTATTTCCAAGTTGCAACCTTTAACTTGAGAAAAGGTGTGTTTTTTCTCTAAAAATATACAGTCATAAACAGAGGTGACTCTCAAGTCTCAACACCTGCTTTTGCTCAGTTGTTGCTTGGAATTTTGCTTGTGTGTTCCCTTTCTCCCCACTTGGGGCGCAGAAAGTTTTCTTAGCAGTGTAGTTTGGATGGACTAGACAGGTGTGACCAGCTGATCTGGAGTTCCCTAGCCTTGTATTGGTGTTCAGAAAATCAAAAGTTTGTTGGCCAGTTGGGCTTATCCATGCAGTGCAACTTTATCTTTTGTGTTATATAGAGCGAGTTATGTTGATCATAGATGAGTATGGTTTGGATGTTGTATACACATGGAAAACTAATTAGATGTAAGCATTTTTAGTTCAGTTCTAATACTTATGTTCATAGTGGCACTGGCAGTGTAAAAGTAATATGTTTGAAATGGTCCTGTGATCATATTACTAATCAGCTATCTGCACATTACAAGATGTCAAAGTTTAAAAGCTAACAATATGCTTACCCGACAAGCAAGTAATATGATTGCAGAAAAGATATGTACTCAAACGAGTCAATCACGAATCAGATTCAAGAAAGCAAGAATATTAGACAGCTGTCAAAGTACAAGAAAACTTCTCTTGCATAATAACTAATTTCCCTAGTCTACATCCATTTTCACCTATGATTTCACACGGCAAAGGTAGAACAGCATGCCAGTGTTTGGCTTATGGAAGCAATGGAGGAATCTCACTGAACTTCTTGTTATTATTTCAAGCTCTGAGCCAAACTTTAGCTTATAAGAAACAGCGGCCCCCCACTAAGCCCAAGCTGTAGTCCTAAACTCCTATACTAGTTGCATTAAGAAGAAAGGAATGTTCAGAACAGCACACTGCTTTTCTTGCAGAATTACACAAAAATTTGCAGGGTAGTTTGGACCTGGTAGGTGTGGCCAGCTAGAGCTACCCTTGTGTTGGTGTTGATTGTCGAAGAATGAAGACTGATTGTCTCTATCTATGCAATTCACCTTTAGAGTTATCTTAATCTGAAGCATGATACGCATGAATACTACATGGATGCTGAACTTTAGTTGTGTGGATGTGCATATTTATTTGGTTGAGTTCCTGATCCTTATGTTCAGTGTTGCACTTGGCACTGACAGTGTAACAAAAGCCTAAATGTTACCTGGTGCTCAACTAAGGACTGTTACTAAGGACTATCTTCATTTCTGTATCATGTCTCCCTCCCTATGCAAAGTTTAAAGCTGCGACTGAATTCCTAGTTTCCTACTCTGTCCATGCCTGCTCAAGCTGAAAGCAGAGCATCCAGATGATGGGCTTAAGTGGGCCCCAGCAGTTCTTCCTGCACTCCGTGGCCCGGCACCGCACAGTAGTAACCGGGCCGAATCTCCCGATCAACCAGCAATGTGGCCCATGCCATGCACCATCAACCATGCTTGCTTTGCTTAGCTCAAATATCTGAACCAACTTATATATTTATAAACTTCCCAGTGCCCAAGTGATTTTGAGCACTAATTCTGTACATAAACTCTATTTCTTGACGGTGTTTTCAAAAAGAAAACTGAGCACTAATTCCAGAGTTATACATAAGTTGGTCTCACATAGTCTTGCATATAGTACCTAGCTTTCAGTCATCGCTTTCGGGCCAGTCTACACGCCGGCCGTCGCATGCAGTGCCAACTGTGACTGACGAGTTCGTAGTCGTAGTCGTACGTCAAGGGGCATGCAGAGCAGAGGGCACAACAAAAACAACACGGTTTCAGAGAGTTCAGACAACACTTGAAGTTGTAGCAGCTGAAGGTTACTGCATGGGCATGGCAGGCACGACCCTGCAACCTACGAGCACCACAAATAGCTTCTCCGGTAGATCCTCCTCTCTCGAGTCCTCGACGTGTTGACCATCCACAAACAGCTAGCATTCTGGACTGCAAAAAAGTCTGCGGCCAAAGTTCATCTGACGACGACTGGTCGCCATGCAGATATGCCCGTATGAACATGCATGCCGAGCTTTCGCCACAAGTTCCTCCAGCGTCGTTTTTCCTCTACTTTCTTAGCTTCAGGTGTTAAGTCGGCGGTGTCTTTGATTTTCTTTAGGTGTCACAATGTGTTCAGACCCTTTTTGCAAAAAAAAGCTTCAGTTAATTAACTTCCTTGGCGTCTACGACTGGAGCAAGAAGTCTATGATTCAGGCTGGTATAGTTCCATGATTTAAACTTGCCGTAAAAGATACATGCACTTGTTTACAATCCTTCTACTTCAGAACTTATGAGGTTTCTTTAATTTTTTTTTTTTTGCTGCTGCGTTTTGTGAGGTTTATTAATGTGGAGTCCCTAAACTTCAAGTGTTGTCTGAATTAAATTATTTTAAATTTTATCAAATTTATATATAAAAAAACAACAATATATATAACATCATATTAGTACCACTACGTACGCTTCGTTAGGCGCCATCAACACATCTACATTAACAGAATTTTTTGTTTACATGGCATATCTGTTTATCTTCAATATGCATCTGACACAATGGGCACAAATTTAAGGGATTATGTAGACCATATATCGTAATAGCGTGTGAGTACTTACATGAAAATTTAGGATTATATCATGTTTTTTATGTCATAGGTGGGTAGTTTAAATATAGATTTATGTGGTGCTTTGTATTTTTTTTAAATCAAAGAGTTGGACAATTCTTCCTAAATGATGGCCAGATTGTTTTGTTTCTAGTACTTACCTTTTTTTTCTAGAGGTCGCGTGAGAATTAACACGCACAGGCTTCATTAGGAACCTCTAGTTAAAATTTCTAGAAGTTATGGGTTTTTTCTAGCATGATATGGATTTCGTTACATAAGCTCTTACTTCGGCATCCCTTTTTGTTACATCAAAAATCTATATTTTAGCATTCAACTTTTAATCTATTTTTACATTTCTTTATCTACATGTCAAGTTGAAAGTCTAGATATTATTGTAGCATTTATTCAAAATTTTCATTTAAGTTTTATTAAAAAAACATTCTACAATATTTGTAGTAGTATTGTTTTATCAAACATAGAGTGCTTAAAATAAATTATCAATATTCATACAACACAATGTTTCATGAAAAACATACAAACTTATTTAAAATAGCAATTTATGAAATTCTTTAATAATGTAACTTAAAGTAAATTATTAGCATCAGTGCTATATGGTTTGTTAAGAAAAACATTTCACGCTTGATAAGCTATCAATATAAATGTTCCACATGGACCAAGAGTTTTAACCTAATATATACATGTTTACTTGGTCTACATGGTGGAACATAACATTGTGATTACTTTTAACTTAATAACAAAGGTATAAGTGTGCAACATAGAAATAAATACACCATACTTTATGGATATTAATTTTTTTTCAGAATAACTTATATTAGTAATTAATGCAGATTTGAGAGGTATTTTTGTTTATCTTTTATTATGTCTGAGGTGGATAATATTTATACAAATTAAAAGGTGTTAATTTTCATAATGGCATATGTGGGTAATTTTAATACAAACTTACAAATTATGTTGCATTATCTTTCATAGCATTTGGTAATTTAGATGCAAATTTAGAGAGTTAATTTAAATTTTCTTTCATAATAGTGGATATGGGTAATTTCATTGCAAATTTAGGGGTTTATTTGAGTTTCCCTTCAAAGTGACAGAGGTAGGAATTCAGATACAAACTTAGGAATTATTTTGAGTTGTCTTCCATATAAGCTGTGATAAGTAATTTAGATGAAGAATTTGAGGATCACTTTATGTATTTTTTTTTATAATGATAGTGATGGGTAGTTTTTTATAAAACGGAATAATCCTGTGATTATGTTTAGAGTCTATTAAATTAAAAGCAAGATGCCTTTGTTTATTGCGAGAATTTCTAAGATTTTACCCTTTTTCTAGCGTGAGAATTAATGTGAAGTCTTCATTTCAGCCTCTCATTAGCAATAGTAAAGATAAATGAGAATGACATAAAGCATCCGCAAGATGCTATCCATCTCCTCTAAAATCATGAGGAGAAAGAGGGGACCTGGCAAACAGCAAGACATGGGAGATCGACACGTCGAGAATCTATCTGAACACGAATCATCATCAGTGCAACAATCACATCGCAATGGACACCACCAGCAAACAACCTGAACATAGAGGCCATCATTGCAGCAGCACCACGCAGCGCATGCTGAATCCCAGCTGCTGGTGACGGCAAAAAGGTTTCTGATTAGCACAACCACCACAGCACCACAGCAGATGAGATCATGGCTGTCAGTAATTCAGTATCAGGCACTTGATGGCAAGTTGAGCGTATGATCAGTGGCCGAGTGCTGCTCATGTCCATCCTCAGATGTGTTGCTGCCCTGGAAAGTTCCTGACAATTGCTGTGGTCGTCGCTTTCTTGCAATTGGTGCGTTTTATTTAGGGGTGCACCTTTTAACCTATCTAGTCTAGAATTATTTTGAAAGATTAAAAATATGTTTTATTGTTTTTGGAATGATCCCATCAGCCATCAGGTCTAGATGATGTACCAAAGAATTCCTGCCTGTAAACTGTTGTTTCAGTTTTACTGCACCACTAGAGTCATATCTCTGCACACTAAGCTGAATACAACAACGTGACTTAATGACTGGCCAGTGGCTAAAGTAAACGAGTCAACAAAATATAGCTGTCCAAGAAAATTCAAGATATCAGCATCTAAAATCACACAACTAGAAGAAGAGGCCAGTTTTGATTGGTCATTTGACCTGAGAGATGAATTGCTTTTGTGTCTCTGTCTCCTGCTTTCTCAGTGTCTCGAAGGAATAACTTCCCCCTGCATGCACCTGCAATTCTCCACAGCTTTCCACCTTTGATTTCACATTGTGATGGTACCAAAAGGCATGCATATCACCAAGTGTTTGCCTCAAGGAAGCAAAGGTAAAAGAATCTCACATAACCCGTGCTTGTTTTCAATTTCCATCTTTAATCACTTTGAGCCATCCTTTAACTTTGGTCATAAGCAGTGGTGAACATGAGGGCCTACTTTGTTGAATAGATGCATGGCATTTCCCCTGGGTGTCCCCTTCCCTCCCACTAGTTCCCCACTTTGGGTGCAGAAAGTTTTCTTGGCAGTGCAGTTTGGTGGTAGGTGCCTGCCTTAGCTGGAGTAGAGTAGCCTGTGCATTGGTGTTCAGGAATCAAAGATTAGATAACCTTATCCATGGCATGCATGCCACTTTATGCTTAGTTTAGTATAAGGAGTTATCTTAATGAGAAGCATGGTTTGCGTGACTAATACTGATAAACTTTATTTGAGAATAGATTACATTTTCGTCAGAGTTCTGAACCTCTGATCCTTGTGTTCTGTGTGGCACTGACAGGATAACCAAAGCCTGAATGCTGCTCACTGCTCACCAGTCAGCACCAGCATAAGTGTTTTGTCATGAAGCAATGGGCACTACTAGACGGCTGATAGACTAGGGTCAGGTACCAATAATTGGTCAGGGCGTCTGATTAGTTAATGTGTGACAAATAATGCAAGTCACATACTAAGTATAGTCAGTCGCATGATTAACTACTTAAAGTATGCGTCTGGTGGATATCCAGTAGCTTTCGCTAATTATTGTCATATACCAACTCCATACCTTTATCTATAAAAAAAACAACTCCATCCTGGTCATATTGTGCATTAAACAGAAGTTGATTGATTCAGTGGAGAAAAGTCAGAAAATTAACATAAGTTGGTATAAGACAACAAGATGAAAAATGAAGTAATAACTAACTTAACACTAGAAACTGAGAATTTTTAAATTTATCTGATAAGGAAACATGAGGGCTATGTGAAGACAGCTACAATGTTCTCTAGAAACAAATATAAGAACATTTCCTGATTTTCTGAAGCGGAATTTTGGAATCCAAGTCATGCCGAGAAGCTAGTCAAAGAAACAGAGCTTCTAGAAAGTGGACTATCACTAGTAGTGTACTACTAGTAAACAGAGAGTAGAATCCGTTCTACGAGTACATGAAATTCTGAAGTGATGTTCTGCTTTCTGACAGCATGATGATTCATCATCTAGAATGCTAAAGATGCAGGGACACGCATGCTTTTTCCCTCCCATTTCCTGCTCTGTCCTGTCTGTCACGTCTTTCTAAGCATCATCAAAATATCCTCAAATAGAGTCAGTGTGTCAAAAGGGATCAAACTAAAGATGACAGGAAAAAAAACTGATCTTGATAGAGCCGTCTGCATTTCCCCTGCTGCCTCCATGGTAGCTTTTCCACGTTCCCACTGTGCACACTGAACTTCTGCTTAAATCTATGAAAAAAAAGGCATGTACACAAAGAGATGCACATTTTCTGCCACTCAAACTGCCATCTTCTGCCATTCATCAAGCAAAAATATTCCATCCATACCATACTACAATTTGGTGGCATCAAATTCCTGAGGAATTTTCATTCAAAGCTATGTCCCCTACGCACAAGTACACAACAGTCCAACCTGTGGAGTCAGTTAATCACGCCCTGCCTGACCGTCAAGCCCGTTAACCCAGCATTCTTCCCTCTGAATTTGACCAGATTTCATCTGCCAACACACGCATGCCAAATGCGTGTAGAAATCGTCACACTGGAAACCTGTTCATAATTAAACCACACAGCTGTTGCCGTTGCCGTCCCTTTCGGCTCCACCTAATGACTTTGTCAGTTTTCTAATAAGCTAACCACGGTTTCCATTCCAGATCGCCGAAGTTGGGTGCGTGTGCCGCCGGTGGCTGCGGCGGCGGCGGCGGCCGGCCGGCCGTGACAAGCGGACGGATTGCATCGCATACGACTTGACAAGCTGATGGCTGATGCTATTCTTTTTCTGTACACTAATAGGTGTTGGGTTAGTCAAAGCCTGTGCTTAGTTTTTTGCAGCTTCTTCCTCTCTAGGGTCACGAACTTGTGCACCCATAGGGTATAGAAAAACATAACGAATTTGGTTGTTCCTTTTTGCGCGATTCGAGATGTAGTTTTCAGCACAGCTGTCGTGCATAACGAACACTGAATGTATACATGTGTTTATTTATTTATTTTTCAACACAACTGTTGTGACTGACTGACTGGCCTTGTTTAGTTCCTAAAAATTTTTTTAGATTCTCCGTCACATCGAATCTTTAGACACATGCATGAAGTATTAAATATAGACAAAAATAAAAACTAATTGTACAGTTTGATCGAAATTGACGAGACGAATCTTTTGAGCCTAGTTAGTCCATGATTGGACAATATTTGTCAAATACAAACGAAAAAGCTACAGTGTCGATTTTGCAAAATATTTTGGAACTAAACAAGGCCAAAGTTGGAGCTGTGTTTTGTTACCTACCAGTTCCGAAAAGAGTTGACATGCTAGCGTTTCGGAGGCAACAGAGCAGACGGATCGCAGAGCACGCCACGGAGGAGACTGCAAAGTCTGCAACTGATTGCGAGCAAGCAGGACCCACGATGTGGTCGGTACTTGGCCACTTGTGTGGACTTTGGAGGCTTCCATTGAGTTGCCAAGTCAGCCTATTTGGCATGGCTTCAATTCACCAGTGAAATAGTTTTTCTTTTCTAGCTTTATAAACAACTTTACCAATGGAGTTAGAGCCTATGTTACATGGATACTCCAAGGGAGATGATGTATCCGTATCCGATACTCGTTGGATACGCGGATACACTATTTTAGTGAGTTTTCTTTTGAGAAAGTGTGTATCCGCGTATCCGATACATATTATATCGGATATTCTTACCCGTACTCGTGTAACGTAGGTTAGAGCCATTTCACTAACCGATTTAGCAAAACAGCTCATCATAGTGAACAAAACCTACCACATTTGTCGGCAACATCCGCTTCCTACGACTCTAAATGCTCTAGAGCTGGTAGAGAAGCTATGTCAGACAATGCCTTACATTAGGTACAAGACTCGCTGGATTTTTGCTTGAACATTCTCTCGGTTTTTTTTGTGGTTAACGATGGAAACACAACAACCGTACGTACGTAGGGGCACATGCGAAATGCTTTTAACTGTTTGTCCCCTGCCTGAAAAATACGGCATTACTGTTCATCCATTGCTGGTCGTCCCTGTCTGAAAGAACCACGTACGGCATCACTGTTCGTCCTTTGCATAATAACTAACTAATTGGTCCCTGTCAGAAACGAAACGAAACAAAACAATACACTGTTACCGTTCCTCCTGGTGCGTTGTACGTGCGTAACCGTCTGAAACACCGGTCATTCCCGCACGCATATATTTCGACATGCATGCATGCTGCTAAAAATGTTTTTCCTACCGGTAAACCGTCAACAATGGCGCCGCCGTGGAAGCGCGGCCGGCCGGCCGGCCGGCCACGGTTAATTGTTGCCGGCGCACGAGGGCAGAGGACACCGTACCTCCGATGCAAACTAGAGGGAGTAGCGCCTTGTTTAGCCTTGTTTAGTTCTAAAAAATTTTGTAAAATAGGAATAGTAGCACTTTCGTTTGTATTTGACAAATATTGTCCAATCATGAACTAACTAGGCTCAAAAGATTCGTCTCGTCAATTTCGACCAAACTGTGCAATTAATTTTTATTTTCGTCTATATTTAATACTCCATGCATGCGTCTAAAGATTTGATGTGACGGGAAATCTAAAAAATTTTGCAAAATTTTTTGGAACTAAACAAGTCCTTAGTTCATCCCAAAACTAAAAACTTTTCAAGATTCTCCGTCACATCATAGCTTGAAATAAGCATTAGATATAGACGAAAACAAAAACTAATTGCACAGTTTGCTTATAAATTATGAGAAGAATCTTTTAAGTTTAATTAGTCTATGATTAGATAATATTTGACAAATAAAAATGAAAATGTTACAGTTCCAAAATCCAAAAAATTTTCGAAACTAAAACAAGACCTAGCTAGCTTCTTCCAAACGAACTGTGATCATTGACTGACTGACCATCGCTAGAATAGACTTGACATTCTACATTTTCTACCTCGATCAGAAATTCAGAATAGACTATATTTCATTCCATGGGTGTTTTTTTAGTACTACCGTTTTATTTAGAATTGCTGTGAGCGTAGAAAGTCCAGGCTCACTGGAATACGGGCCGGCGTGACAGTTGACACTGATGTATACGTATACGCCGGCGTCGCTGTCTCGAGAGGTGACCTTTTTTTTTCTTTCCGGGCGTAGGATACGGATTTTGAATTTGAATAGCGTGCGATTTGTGTGTGCGTAAGCTGTAGTATAAAATACGCCAACCTGTCTGTGTTCTCAAATCTTGTAGTACGACCAGTCTTTCGTATTCGTCGCCACGTACCGAGTGACTTCAGGAGCCACACCACACTTGATAAAAGAGAGCAAAAACGAAACATTTTTGGTGGTTTATCTTTTTTTTTTGCAGGTGTTTTACCTTTTTGCGAAAAGAAATCTTTGCAAATGTTGCTTGAGCCTATAACGTAGAAGAGTTTCGGAGTCCTTGTAGTACGGCTGCTGTTTCTTGGGAGAAAACAGAGGAACATGAAGCTTTTCTTGGCACTGTTTAGTTTCCACCCACCTATAAACTTTTCGTTCTATCACATCGAATATTTAGACATATATATGAGGCACTAATATAGATTAAAAATAACTAATTGCACAGTTTGCATATATTTTGATAAACAAATTAAATCTTTAAACAAAATTGGTCTATGATTGGATAATAATTACTATACTTACAAATATGCTACAACACCTAAAACCTTTTCTTTTCGCGAACTAAACAAGGCCTTATGGGTGTGTTTGGTTCGTTTTCTAGACAAGCCTGGCTAGCAAAACTAAGACAGGCTAGTCTTAGCCTGCTCTAACTAAGCCAATTCACAGTTGTTTGGTTGTTTGCATTGTGTTAGCCCGGCTATAGACATGTTTGTTTGGTTGGATGACTTGCTTTGTATAGAGTCACCTTTTCTTTGGGAGGGTGAGTTCACCGCTTTTGAGGTATTGTGTCGAACAGCCGGTGAGCATGAACCTCACTGCTGTCCTCCTCGCCGAGCACCCTATCCACGTCCTTGTGGTGCTCGCCCTCTGGCGCGGTGGACGAGGAGCCATGGCGCGTCTTCCAATTCCAGCTGCGGCGGCTTCACAACGGCGGCATCCAGCGAGGCGGTGGCATTGGAGCGGTGGGGAAGGGAATGGGATCCAGACGGAGCAGGGTGGCGCTTCTTGTGGCTGTGCGGGATGGAGCGGGGCTTCCGGTGAGCGTGCCCACCGCCGCCGGCGGCGGCAGTGCGATTGTGGAAGGCAGTTGGCGGTGCGGCAACTTCGGCTGCGAAGGAGGAGCGCTTGGTAGAGATCTGCTGGGAGGAGGAAGTTGGGGAGACTGAGGTCCAGATGATGGTGAAGGAGAGGCCAAGCGCGATGGCGATGCTGACCTTGGCGATGAAGCCCAATGCCGAGGATGAGGCTGTTGGTGGGGCGAGGCTGTCGGTGCTAGTGGCGCGGCGGACGAGGAGCCATGGCGCGCCGCCCGTGGAGCACTCTTCCGCTTCCACCGCGCTCCACCTCGTTGTTGCGGCTCGCGCCCACATCGGCGATGGCGGGGAGCGGGGGAGACGACCGGAGTAGGAGCGCACTCACGACCGACAGAGGGAAGCAGGAGACGACCGGAGGAGGAGGAGATTCGCGAATGAGGGGGGTGAGCGGACTCACGCTCGAGCCTGGCGCAAGCCTGGCTCCGTGGAGACGGCCAAATCGGGCGTTCCCAGGAAGCCAGAAAAACGGTACAAATTGGGCTTGCGTAAGCCTGGCTAGGAGGCTGACTAGGAAACCAAACAGGCGCAACCTGTACTGTGGAAGCCTGGCTAGAGGGTTATGCAGGAACCAAACACACTCTATATATACTAGCTAGTAGGAAGAAACCAGATCAAACGGAAGAAAACAGAGCTATCCAGGCATTTTTGGAACGCTTTTTTTAAGAAAAATTTGGGTCTTCCGTAAAATTCCTACATACCAAAAAGGGTCCTCCTTCGACATAAATTAAAAATAAAGAAACTGTCTATAAATTTCTTGCTTAAATAAAGATTATAGGATGACTAACAAAAAGGACACTACACCTTTGTCTTATCGGACGGTTGAAATTTTGGATTTTGGGTATCGTAGCACTTTCGTTTGTATTTGGTAATTATTATCTAATTATGGACTAACTAAGCTTAAAAGATTCGTCTTGTAAATTACAGGTAAAGTGTATAATTAGTTTTATTTTCGTTTATATTTAATACTCTATGCATGTGCCTTAAGATTCGATGTGATAAAAAATCTTAAAAAAAATTTGAAACACAAAGGCCTAAGATCTGAGTTCAGATGTTTTTTTTTTTAAGCACCACCGAGAGATATGCACCAGCAACAAGAGCCCCGTGGTGCGGTGCGGCTGCTGCTAGTTGCTACGTCAATTCCCATTGCTCCAATGAAGCACCTAGCCATCCATGACGATGCATCATGGCTGTCACTGTTGCTGCTGCTGCCGCCGCCGATGCATCGTCATCTCGGCAAATATATCAATCACCACCAAGTACACACGATCGTCCACTGACAACGCAGCTGGAGTAATAAGTGGCGTGTCATCCTCATTCTCATCTCTCCATCTTCGTATCAACAACCCCCCTGGTGGCATCTATTTTGCATGCATGTGCAACCTTGATTCACGGTCCTCTCTCCTACTACCACTTTGCCCTCCGCAAAACATGGAGCAACAAGGAGACGCCACAAACTCCACGGCGCGTGTCACAATTCACTAACGAGAGACGTGTCACAATTCACCAATTCATCAAAGTGTCGACGTAGGAGTACTCACATTGTTCACATGGGCGGGCAGTGCCTGCATCGGGCAAAGCCCATTGCCACGTCTATCATAGTGAGAGAGAGTGTGTGTGTGTAGGCCTCGTCTACTTCCAAATTTTTTTGCAAAATATGAATAATAGTACTTTTGTTTGTATTTAATAAATATTGTCTAATCATAGACTAATTAGATTCAAAAGATTTATCTCACAAATTACAAGTAAACTATATAATTAGTTATTTCTTTTATCTATAGCAGTGTTGGGTAGTGACGGGTGATTGGGATATTTTTAAGCATGCATGGAACTGAATGGAAACTATTGGAGTCAGATGGATGATGGGCACATCACCAATAGGCCAAGGGGGATGCACGCACAATTCACAAGATAAGGTTCTTCGTATTGAAAATTATCACTCATAGATAGCCGATAAGGCCACTCACAATGCAAACTCTATCCTAGAGTTTAAAGTTATTTATTACCTCGAATAATGTGGACTTAGAGTTTAAATAAGACTTGGAGTCTTATTTTTTCTACCTCTTTCTTCAATAAATATAGTGTTACATCAGCAAAATACCATAAATAATATATAATTAATTGTTTTGTACTCTATGATAGAGTCTTGCATTGTGAGTGCACAGTTCGGAAAGGTCGATCGTGTTCGCAGCCGACGCCGACGCCGAATCTAGAACTACACCATCAGTTGGTTGTTGAAATTAATAGAGCCTGCTACTAATTGTGTGTGGTCTCCTATTTTTTGGGAGGGGTTGATCTCGATCTACACCGTCGGAGGATTAATCATGTGGTGCATAGTGTGTTGGGCTAGCTCTTCTTGGTCAAAGCTTTTTCCATGTCCGAAATTCCTGGTCAAGGTTTTTTCCACACTGGAGTCGAGTGTATCTTCTGCTAGCTAGAACTGGGTTAGATATGCGATGACGATTTAAAGAACAGAGGATTACTACTAGAGCTAGAGGAGCAAATAATTAGTTAGTTATTATAAAAGAGAAGAAACATGCAGCCTTTGCAACTCTCGAAATGATTGGGAAAAAATCGAAATGAATGAGATTAGAGGAGTCTGGAAAACGAAAGGGAATTGGGAGGAATTTTGGGTGCTGTGGTCCTTTTGCTGCTCACATGGGCATGTTGATATCTAATCCCCATCCCTAATCTTCTTTCCGGTCTCTCTCTGTAGTACAGGCTGCTGTGCTATGAATTTCGTTCCAAAACGGTTTGTACAGATATTATAAGTCACATGCATGCATGCTCCCTTTGACATGCACACTAATTAATTTAAAACCATTCTGGACTTAAACCAACAACATGGTACATGAGAGAGCTGGCTACAATAAGCAAGTGTTAATGTCAATGTTAGAGTTAATGAAAACCATATAGAGCAGGTTTTGTAAATCAAATGTACTCACCATTGAGCATATTAGTTAGTATATTATTATGAATAACACACACGTATAAGCTAGCATGCCTTGATTCTAACCAGCCAGTGCACAGCTCTACTAGCATGCAGGATTTGCCACCAGCTAATTAGGCCTTGTTTAGTTTCAAAAAATTTTGCAAAATTTTTCAGATTCTCCGTCACATCAAATCTTTAGACGTATGCATGAAGTATTAAATATAAACGAAAATAAAAAGTAATTGCACAGTTTAGTCGGAATTGACGAGACGAATCTTTTGAGCCTAGTTAGTCCATGATTAGATAATATTTATCAAATACAAACGACAGTGCTACGGTGTCAATTTTCCAAAAAAAAAATGAAACTAAACAAGGCCTTAATTAACCCAGCCCACCACACACTGGGATCACGATGCATGCTACCACAGAAGATCCTGCACTAATGATGTTTTTTTCTTTAACTTTTTTTTGACAAGTTTTTTCTTGAACTTGAAAACTGATTCGTGAGCTCCCTCTGACCACCCGTCGTCTTCCTCCTCTCCTCTGTTTCTTTTTCCTTTTGCCTCCTCCTCCTCCTCCAGTCCCCTCATCCCCCAACTTGCAGCACCATCTCCAGCCCAGCCCGCTGGCTGAAACCCTATAAAAGGCGTCCGAGTCCCACTCCCCGTCTTCCCCAACTCCGTCGTCTCTCCCTTTTGCTTCGACCTCGACGATCTCCTCCTCCGCCTCCTCCTCCACATCCACCACCACTCAACGCGCTCCTTCTTTCTTGGCGTAGTATATGATGGAGATGGTGCTTCAGCAGAGTCAGAGTGCCGGCGGCGGCGCAGGCATGTTCCCTGGAGTGGCGGCGGCGGCGTGCCGACGGGGGCCGAGCAGGCCGGCCGCCACGGCGCCGATGATGGCGAAGCAGGAGCAGGTGGTGGCTGACGAACAGGACCAGCAGCAGGCGGCCGGCGAGGAGGAGGGCGCCGGGGACGAGCTCCGGCGCGGGCCGTGGACGGTGGACGAGGACCTCACGCTCATCAACTACATCGCCGACCACGGCGAAGGCCGCTGGAACGCGCTCGCGCGCGCCGCCGGTACGTACGTACGACGCTCGTCGATCGCCGCCGATCGATCGCTCTTCCCGTCATGCATGCATGGCTGCTACCTGCTACCTGCTACTACTAGAAAAAATCGATCGCGATTAAGTTCCGTGGATCGTTGCGTCGAGATCGTCGACCTGCAAATTAAGTTGCCAACTTGTTGGTGATTATTGGAAGACTCAGGTCGTCGTCGCCGCCCCGTGCCATGTTTGAATAATATAGAATTCGAATAATAAAGTTCTCGATCGGCGCGTGCAGCTGATGCCGATGCCGGTCGTCGTCTCTATCGTCTCCGGTGTGCTGACGGCTGACGCCACACCGGAGATATGGATGGATGGATGGATGGATATATATATATATATATATATATATAGAGTAAAGTAATGATTGCCGCCACCCATATATGCATCCACCGCTAGCTAATGCTATATTATTCGCACGCATGACATAAGCAATGTGCAGAATTCGAATCAAATATAAATATATATGCAACTTGCACATGTGTGTCCTCACATGCAACTTGAAATTTGGGTGTATATAATATATGGTGGACGATGCATGCATGCAGGGCTGAAGCGGACGGGGAAGAGCTGCCGTCTGCGGTGGCTCAACTACCTGCGGCCGGACGTGAAGCGCGGCGACTTCACCGCCGACGAGCAGCTCCTCATCCTCGACCTCCACTCCCGATGGGGCAACCGGTAATTTATTATCTCACACCACCACCATCATCACCTGCTTAGACTATCTCCAACAATCGTCATCCAAAATACAAGACCCATTTGTTCTTTGGTAGCGCTACAGGTAAAAGGTTCCATACCTATTTTTAGTCTTCTCCAACAACAAGACCTAAAAGACAACACTCTCTGCAAATGGGTCTCGAGGAGAGAGGATACCCAAATTTGGGTTATGCCTCTCCTGATACCCAAAATAGATCTTCTGTATGGGTACTCTGTTGGAGGCTATAGGTATTGTGTTGGAGACCTATTTTAGGTTTGGGTTCCCAAATGGGTCTCCCTGTTGGAGATAGCCTTATACTATATCAATTGCTTCCTAATCACAGTACTTAGCTACGTCCTTACAAATTTGATTAACATTAAACGAGTTTTAACTCTGGCCAAACGCAGAATCCCATCAATTATATTACTCTGTAACAAAAGTATACTTTTAGCTTACTAAAATTTACTAAGGGGACCAAACAGGCCTGTACTTGCTAAATTTAGCTAGTTAAATTTTAGTCACTTTAGTAGCTACTCCATTTATTCTAAATTATAAATTATTTCAATAATATTTGAGGGTCAAAGTATTTTTAAGTTTGACCAAAATTGTAGAGAAAAATACTAAAGATTTGTAACATAAGTGAGTATACTATGAAAATATAATTAAGCAAAAAATCTAACTATATTTAGTTGGTATCATAATTATTATTATTTTATCATATAAATTTAGTTATAAACTTTAGATATTTTTTACTTTCTAAGATTCTTAAAATAACTTAAAGTTTAAGATGAATGGAGTACTAAATTTCTAAATACACTGACTAAAAAGAACTAAAATAATTTAGTCCTATTGATTATCTATGAGTAGCTAAAATAGTTTTAGTGGCTAAAATATAGCGAACAATCCCTACTTATGTCTATATGCATCGGTCGTCTGATTAACCAACCAACCACGAGTCGACACGTGGATGCACTGCGCAATGCAAAAGTGATGACGCGACGGGAGAGACTCGTGTGGACGCATCGTGCACAACAAGCACACTTGTAGGCACTCTTTGTTCCGCCACGTGGGTGTTGACGTGGACGTGTCGACCCCGGCGTTGTGCCTGACGTACGCGACACGCATTTTCACAGTGTAACCAGCGGGGGCAAGCAAAGGCTTAACTGTACGTGTACGTGTACCGTGTACGTATACGACGTATCAGCTTTGGGGAAAAAAAAAAGTGGTAGGAATAGTACGTATATATCGTCGTAGTCTCGTAGATTCATTCGTACGCACGTTTGAAGCTTGAAGGCCGGAGTTGAGCTCTCTAAAAAGGCTACCACCATCCATTCCGGGGGAAAAAAAAACCTAAAAATGCTATCGTCATCACTCTATATGCCATATGCCTGCTGAGTACGCATGGTGTAGTTTAGAATTTGCACGCTTCTTCTTTTGTTTTCCTTTGTTTTTTTATTATAATAATTCCAAATTAGTTGTTCCTTTCATCAGTAATATAATAATAATCACTCATAAAAATAAAAGCCATGATGATTATGTGACATATATAATATTAGGCACGTTCTGATTTGATATACAGTACACCATCATTGTTAAACAGGATTAAAATCATTCATAATAAAAATAATCGACATGCATATATATTGCAGGTGGTCCAAGATCGCGGCGCACCTGCCAGGTCGGACGGACAACGAGATCAAGAACTACTGGCGGACGCGGGTGCAGAAGCACGCCAAGCAGCTCAACTGCGACGTCAACAGCAAGCGCTTCAAGGACGCCATGCGCTTCCTCTGGATGCCGCGACTCGCCGAGCGCGCCACCGCCGCCGCACACCACCACCCGCCGTCGCCGTCGTTGACCACCTGCGTGCTGGGCGGCGGCATGGCGGCCTCCTCCTCCTCCTCCGCGCTCATGAAGATGCTGGACGACGCCACCGTCAGCAACCGCAGCAGCTGCTCCCCCAGCAGCGCCGTCACCTGCAGCAGCTCCTCCTGCAGCTCGCTCACGTCCGTCGACACCGCGCACGACGACGGCGGCGCCCGGCCGCACGCCGCATCCGCCGCCGTCGCGTTCACCGCAGCTGACGACGACGACTACTGGGGCGCCGCCACGGCCACGACGACGACGATGCAGCAGCAGCAGCAGCAGAACGACCAGCACTACGACTTCTGGTCCACGGCGTCCGCGCTGCAGCACCTCTGCACCGCCGCCGACCACGACATCACCGGCTGGGTGCAGGGCTTCTCCGACGGCGGCATCCTGTCCGGCTCCTCGTCGTTCTGGAGCCTCGACGACATCTGGAGGATGCCGCAGTGATTACTATACTTGCAAGAAGGGATCCAACTGTTGTTGCTAGCTATGTTTACGTCATTTTTGCGTGCATTTGGATCAAAATGGTCAGTCGCATATACGTATTCAAATTCAAATTGAGGGTACGGTACAGTACGGTGTATTTGTGATCGGACGTACGATACAGGGGAGGCGAGACCAAAAGCCAAACGTGCTCTTCAATTTATTTTTCGTGTTCAATTATTAGCTCTGACTTTATCATATATAAGTAGTACTAGGCTACTAGCTGGTAGAGTAGAGCTACATGCTATATTAGTTTATATATTTATATATATGCACACTGTGAAAGTTAGATTTTTTTTTCTTCTTCTTTCATCAGTAGTTAACTTTGTTTGTGTGTGTGTTTTTTTGGAGGGGGAACTAGCTACTCCGTTCCTTCCCTCTGGAGGGTTTTTCTTTTCTTTTTCCCTTATTGTATTGTATACATATGTGTGTATTATATGTTCAAAGAGTGAGAGATGGAGGACAAAAAATTGTTAAACTGTATGATATATCATGGTATGTCTCTATAGTGTATTTAATTAACATAACCTTCAGCTGCACTGATGATTGAGTGTGGGTACTCCGACTAAGCCATCGATCCAATTTGCCCGTCAAAATGCAGCAAACGTGGAATAAACAAAGCTGAGCCGCATGCAGTTCATCACATCATGCACCGGCCGTCTGCCGTCGGCCGCTGCCGCCACCACCGCAGTCGAAGAAGACGCACGTGCTGGAAAAGCGCCCGTCCACGGTCTAGCTACGTCCATCCAGCTGGGAGCTAGGGAAGGAGTACAGAGGTGGTCCCCACCCTCCGCAGAGCTAGCCTCCAACTTCTTCACGGAGACGACCGGCCACGTCATCGCATGCCTGCCGTCCACGTCAGGGCTGCGACCGGCGACTAGTCGTCGTCAGACCTACTATATATCTACGTACCACCGTGCACTAGCTAGCTATATATATAATATAGTCCATCAGCTAGACAGAAAAGACGACTATAGTATATGCTAGCTCCTCCGTTTACAACAGTCCACTATTATATTAGTGCGTACGTGATTAGCTGCGCTAATATTAATCGCCTCCTCGATCGTCCGTCGTCGCGCGTCGTCATGGGTACGTGGTACGGATCGAGTTGGAATTTGGGCGCTGTGCCTGTGCAGTGCATGCACACGCACCAACTGATTGCAAAGTACACATGGAGATAGATGCAGGAGGGGCTAGCTAGCTAGCTAGCTACACATATACGGCCGGGCTACGACTACTGTACGTAGCATATACTATCGTACAACAGAATTTGTATTGGTCCATCAATCCTTATTATTGGCCGTGCGGGCATGCATGCTAAGCGTAGACTGGTAATAACGACGTTTAACAGAAGCGGTCAAAATAGATTATATTAATAGAGAGGCCAGCATCCTAATTTAATCGCCGACATTCTAGTGCAAACGCTTAACGTATGTGTTCATCTCTTTTTTTTTAAAAAAAATATTGTTAATCTCGATTTTCAGAGGCAATGGTAGTAACATCGAGCACTGTGTTAATCCAAAACAGAAAAAAAAATCAGTGTACCTTGGCCTGAGGTCGACGTTATACATGTGTACTGTAGTTGGATTATTGGAAGTACACGCCTCTGAAAGACTAATAAGTTGGGCCGGAAAACTTTGAGATTAACGAAATAACCATGAACACTTTATTATCGTTGAACACATGACCTATCACTAAAAAGAATAGTTACATATGCATCCTAAAATTAATAGAGTTCATGCGGCACACACAATTTGATTGCACCACCGTAAGCCCATGTATGAGGTTGCATTTGTGTCTCCAGTTATATCGATCGTCATGGGCCAGAGAGCGAGAGATTCGATCTGTCACGACCCCACAAATTTCAAACTGCGCGCGCGGCAGCATGAGTGCATGTGCACCCTCATCCTCATCCATGCATGGCCACAGAAAACAAGCAGCAGCAACGTGCGTGCATCCGCTCATGGAGGCGGAGGACCCGAGCTCCGGGATTAGCTCGATCGCCCATGGCCGACCTGCGCGGTCCACCCGACGGTCAACATGGAGAACCCCACCTTTAAAAACGGCCGGCCACCACGCGCTAGCTCCGTCCATCTATCGACAAGGAAGAAGAGAGGTGTCGATCGTCGATCGGTCGGCCGGCGGCATGCATTGGCGGACCACCATGGGGCGGCGAGCGGCGGCGGCGACGACGACGACGAAGCCTCTGCTCCTCCTCCTCCTCGTCGTGTCCGCGCTCCTTGCGGCGGCGCCGGCCGCCGCCAACAACGCGCCTGGCGGGGCGTTCAGCAACTGGATCGTGCAGAACCAGCAGAGCTACGCGCTGTACGCGCAGAAGTCCGCCGGCGACGGGGGCAAGGAGCCCATGGACAAGAGCCTGCAGGAGGCGGAGGCGAAGAAGGTGACGTACGTGATCGACCCCAGCGGCAACGGCGACTACCCCAACATCACGGCGGCGCTGGACGCGATCCCGGAGAGCAACACTCGGCGGGTGATCCTGGACCTGAAGCCCGGCGCGGTGTTCCGGGAGAAGCTGTTCGTCAACATCAGCAAGCCGTTCGTGACGTTCAAGTCGGACCCGGCGAACCCGGCCACCGTCGTCTGGAACGACACGGCGGCGTCGCGCTCGCGCGCCGCCAAGGACGGCGGCAAGCCCGTGGGCACGGTGGGGAGCGCGACGCTGGCGGTGGAGTCGGACTACTTCACGGCGTACGGCGTGGTGCTCAAGAACGACGCGCCGCTGGCCAAGCCGGGCGCCAAGGGCGGGCAGGCGGTGGCGCTGCGGCTGTTCGGGACCAAGGCGCAGGTCTACAACTGCACCATCGACGGCGGGCAGGACACGCTGTACGACCACAAGGGCCTGCACTATTTCAAGAGCTGCCTCATCAGGGGCAGCGTCGACTTCATCTTCGGCTTCGGCCGGAGCTTCTACGAGGACTGCCGCATCGAGTCGGTGGTCAAGGAGGTGGCCGTGCTCACGGCGCAGCAGCGGACCAAGTCCATCGAGGGCGCCATTGACACCGGCTTCTCCTTCAAGAACTGCAGCATCGGCGGCGTCAAGGGCGGACAGATCTACCTGGGACGCGCGTGGGGGGACTCGTCGCGGGTGGTCTACGCCTACACGGAGATGGGGGAGGAGGTGGTCCCCGTCGGCTGGGACGGCTGGGAAATCGCCAAGCCGGAGAGCAGCGGCATCTACTACGGCGAGTTCAAGTGCTTTGGCCCCGGCGCCGACGCCAAGAGGAAGAAGAAGAGGGTGGGGTGGGCGCTGGACCTCACCGAGCAGCAGGCCAAGCCCTTCGTCGGCACGCACTACATCCTCGGCGACACCTGGCTCCAGCCACCGCCTGACACCCCGTTTGGAAAGTCCCCCGCGGCTCCCAAAACAGCTTCTTCGGCTCCGGCTTCGGCTCCGACTTCTTCAAACACGAGCTCGGCTTCGGCTCCGACGACATCTTCAAACACGACTTCGGCTTCGGCTCCGGCTTCGTCAAAATCGACTTCGGTTTCGGCTTCTTCAAACACGACTTCGGCTTCGGATTCTTCAAAAACAACTTCGGATTCTTCAAAGGCTTCATCAGCTTCTTCAAAATCTTCTTCGACTCCACCTCCTCCGAAGCAGTAGCTTCTCTGAAGGAGGGCACACCTTTTTGAAAACTGTTAACAAAACAACTTCTCCTGTTTTTTCCTTTTTTTTGGAGTGGATGAAAGATATGGAATGTATCTATAGTACCCCTGCTTGGTTGGCTTGGTTGCATACATGCTTTATATATATATATATATCTTTGATTTCAATTTGTATGATGTTTCTCATAAACATGAAAATTAAGAGTAATAGATAATTAGTGGTCTAGAATACCCTTCTGTTTTTCTATTTTTTTCTTAAATTTTCACTTATTTTATTTTTATATATTTTTTCTTTTTTTTCTTTTCCTACCTTATATGGTTGTTTGTGGTCCAACTCTAACCACACATAAGTGAGTATATCATGTCTCTTCAACCTCCAAACGATGTCGTTCGCGCCTCGGAGCGCGCCATGCCCCATGTCACCCACAACTTTGTGCCCTCTCTTCGATTGAAGGGGCAGCTACGGCCCCTCGCATGTCCAGCGAGCCCTGTCCACGCGCCCGTATAACTTAGTTATAGATAAAGCATAGATTTAACAAGAATAAAGCTAAATAAATTGATAACTAAGTTATACGTGATCCACTAGGTATGAAACTTTTACCATAGTTCAAGCATACAATAATGAGCCCACCATAAAAATTTCACCACAATTGGACCACAGGAACTACATATATGAATTATTCAATTTAATTACAGAAAAACATAGATTTAAAGCTACAGCAAAAAAAATTATACTAAAATATACCATATTATATATTCACTGTGTAGATCAACTCATCAGGAGTCCAAAAAAAAATTAAAATTTTCATTTTATGATTTTTCTATGATTTATTATGATTTTTCAAAGATTTAGCGGAAATAAATAAAAAAAGAAAAAGACAAAATCACGAGCGCGCCATGTCACCCACAACTTGATGCCCTCTCTTCGAGTGAAGGGACAAACTGCAACCCTCGTGTGCCCCGTCCGCAGCGTCCACGCGCCCGTAGTGCCTGCCCACCCAAAATTGTTTTGCGCTCATACGGTAAGCCCCCACATGACCCTGTGCCCCACATGACGGGCAAATCTTCCCGTCGCCCTGCGCTTGGACCAATAGCAGTTCCTAGACCCTCCCTCTTTTATTCTCCTCTCCTCATTCTCATCGCGGTTTCTAGGACTCCCGACGCGTGGCGGAGCTTTAAATGGTCCCTAAGTAGCATACCAACAAGCTAGAGGCAACAATGAACAATAAATCATTTGGCCCAACAGATGGCATCAATCAATATCATTTTCTCAGGGCATGCTTGGTGCTTTTGCTAGCCGAGTAAGAAACTAGGTTGAGCTAGTTGTTTGGATCAGACTACACCTTAGTTCCCGCACTGCCAAGAGTTTCCTTGCTATCCCGAGAAGGCCAAATTGCAAGCATATACAAGGTGAGGTGACGTGAGGCAAATCAGCTGGTAAAGGCTCCAAGTTATTGGCTTTAGTTTTCATTCTCATTTATTATCTCCTACTAGCACTCTAGCTAGGATGAACTTTGAATGAATGTATAGTCAGTCTAAAATTACATAGCCCCAAATCAATCTCCAATAATCTCAACTTTATCTAATCCTTTTAGCTGGAGAGCGCACTATATATATGTGCTTGGTCTGTATGAAGCAGAGAGAGAGAGGAGGAGGAGGAGGACTGTTGCTTGGTCTGTGTTGTGAACCAAAATATATATTGTATGCTCTTCTATATTTTGCTTTGTTTCTGTAAAATCAAAACCCTGTTATATGTGCTTTTGGTCTCTGGATACCTGATATATATGTTTGGTCTTCGTGTGAGCCAACAAACTCCAGCTGATGTATGTTTTATCTTGGTCTCAGCTGTGAACCAAAGTTTGTTATTTATGAACCAATGGCGCGTTGGAATGTAAATATTTTGCGTATTGGTGTACGTACGAATTGAGGGAAAACATTACAAAACTATACTTTTATCTGCCCTGAACAAATGTTTTTTTTTAGTTTTAAACATACAATGGTTGGGAAAGTACTTTGGTACCTACCAGTACTTTCATTTTTTCTATTTTCTAGCTAATAAATTGAGAAAAAAAAAGTTAAACGTCTTGTAATTTTAGGATGGAGACAGTAGTTACCAATTTGAAAAATGTCAAAGTGGTGTCACACAGGCCGCCGGGGTAAAATTGTGACAACCGCTATTTGGGCCAGCCCAACAATTAAATCGTGTAGTCTTGGAATCAACTGACAACTACGCTACGTGTAATCCAATCGAACGCAATCCAAATACGCTAAAATACAGTGTGAACGAAAAAACAAATGAGTGGATCTGCGTGGCCATATCTCTCATTTGGTTCACAACTAGCCTGCATGTTTCTGGTTTCTACGTTGGCCATCGCGATGTTTCTCATCTCATGTGGCTGCAGAAAACCTGATTTATACATTTTGTACAACATGTATATATGTTCTCCAAATAGACAAAGATAACGTCGTAGTCATCGCAAAATAACAAGATGGATAATAATAGACAACCTTTTTCCGTTTCCTCAGATTTTGAAAAATTATCTCTCTTCGAAATCACTACCTAAAATCCAATCGTTGCTGGTAAATCAATGGAAGTATAGAACCCACATAAAACCACGGCTTGTTCGGCTGAGCTTCTCCTTAATTAAGGTGTAGTCTGATCCAAACAACTGTTGGGTTCTCCATGTACACATAGGAAAAATTCTCTTTGGATTCTCTAAAATAACATATAGGAAAAATGTGTTTTGTGTCACGACTAAATCATGAAAAAGTAAAAAACACTTCATGAAGTTAGCTTAGAATGTTCCTTCAAAAAAAAAGTTAGCTTAGAATGATTTATTCATAAAAGAAATATTACTTGACAAAGCTTCTGAATTCAACTTAGAACCGGCTACACATAACAGGCCGCAAGCCTTATTTAGTTCGCAATAATTTTTAGGTTTAGCTTTTGTATCAATTTTGTTTATATTTAATAATTATTGTTTAACTATGGACTAATTAGGATTAAAAGATTTGTTATAAATTACAAACAAACTATGCAATTAGTTAATTTTTTTTATTTATATTTAATACTCTATGCATGTATATAAAGATTTGATGTTAGAGGAATCTTGAAAAATTTTAGAATAAACAAGGTCTTAAAAAAAAGCAGCTGGTCAAAACTCCCAAGTAGGTCCCGCGCTACCCCACGTCCTCTCGCCACGTGTCCGGCCGCCAAGGCGCCAACGGAGTGTCCCGTTGGTTCCCGCCACTCCTATCCATCCATCTATTTTCCCTTCCTCACCAAAAAAAAGAAAAAATAAAATTCTCAAGAAAACAAAACCACACAGCGGCCGAGAGAGAGAGAGAGAGGCGCACAGTGTTGCGGAAATGCCGCTCCCGGCGTTCCTGGCGGCGGCGGCGAGGCTGGCCGTCCTGGTGGCCGCTGCCGTGACGGCGGCCAACGCGGCCTCCTTCGCGCGGTACCGGCGCCGCCACCTCCGCCGCATCCCCAACCCCATCGACGAGTCCGCCGACCCCATCGCCGACTTCCGCGCCCTCCCCTCCAACTCCGCCGCCGCCTCCGCCGGCGAGGATGTCGCAGGTCCCGCTCTATTCCTCCCCCCTCTCAGACCCTATCCGTCTTGTACTTGTTTCGACTGCTTGGGTCTAATGGTTCTGTTTATCGTTCTGAAGCGCTGCACTGGTGCGGTTGTCAGTTTGGTTTTCAGGCAGCACAACTGACTCGTTTATACAGTAATACGTATATGGTAATTTGTTGCGGAATTGGTTAGCTTTTGTAATCTAAGACGAGTAATTGACAACAGATGATGTGAATTGATCGAAGAAACGAACTAAAACATGGAGGGTTCATGTGAAATTGTGTGTGCCGAGTACTGTATCCCTGCATCATATTCAGTCTTAGCCCGTACATCATTGTTATTTTGCACAAGTCAGAGTCTTTGCTTCATAGATTTAAAATTTCGACCTATAGACACCTGATTATTCAAAAGCGGTTAATTCCAAATGACATGGAAGTCCTGATGGTGTGTGTGTCTGATTCTTCGCAGAAGATGGCAATTTCTTCTTTGGGCTAGCGACTGCGCCGGCGCATGTCGAGGACAGGTTGGAAGATGCTTGGCTTCAGTTTGCAGTGGAGCATTCCTGTGATGACAAGGAGGCCATGCGCGACCATAAGACAGCAGACGCGGTGATGGCATCGGCTGCAGGGGATGGAGGCGCTCAGCTGGCTTCTAGGTCCAGAGGGGACGAAAAGGCTGTTGATGGAGAGAAGAGGAAGCCTCTTAAGGTTGCCATGGAGGCGATGCTCAGGGGGTTTGAAATGTTTGCTTACGGTGGTGAAGCTGGTTCTGGCGATAACTGCAGCCACAACGTCGCAGCTTGGCACAATGTTCCTTGCCCGTAAGTGCAATTTGTCTTTTGTCACTTCCAACTTTTTTGTTATGTGCTAATATTCTAGATGCTGTCATTTTCTCCTGCACAGTATTGTGCATAGTGTGTTGCTTACACGCAATGGACTCTCACACGTGGGCAAAATATACCGATTTGTTCAGGCAAGAAAGGCTTAAATTTTGGTCTGATCCTGATACTGAGTTGAAACTCGCTAAGGAAACCGGGATCAGTGTTTTCCGCCTGGGAATTGATTGGACAAGGGTAATGCCTAAGGCACCAACTGAAGAATCCAAGAGTTCAGTAAGTCTTAGGAATCTACTCTGCACTTCATGTGCTTTCTCTGAACACCTATACACTTTCTTCTCTGTGTAGTGTGTTGTACTCTCTGCAATGGTGGAATAAGACAGCCATCACCTTTTCTAGGTCAACTTCGCAGCACTTGAGCGGTATAGATGGATCATTCAAAGAGTTCATGAATATGGAATGAAAGTGATGCTTACGCTATTTCACCACTCACTTCCACCTTGGGCTGGGGAATATGGGGGGTGGAGGATGGAAAAAACCGTGAAGTACTTTATGGATTTTGTGAGGTAATCCTTTGTAGCAGTCAAATTGGCTTTCAGTACTCCTTCCATTACATGAATCTGTTCAAATAAAGTTAGTTTTGGCTGTGCAGGCTTGTTGTTGATCGTGTATCTGATTTGGTAGACTACTGGGTGGTTTTTAATGAACCTCATGTGTTTGTAATGCTGACCTATTGTGCTGGTGCTTGGCCTGGTGGAGACCCTAATGCAATTGAAGTAGCAACATCTGCTTTACCGACTGGTGTATATAACCAAGCATTACATTGGATGGCTATTGCACATGCAGAAGCCTATGACTACATACATTCAGAAAGGTATATAATATGTTACTTGAAATACAATTTCTCTAACGAATTTCCACAATTCTGAGTTGAACTCTTTCGTGGTGTTTTACAGCAAAAGTAAAAGGAAGCCATTCGTTGGTGTCGCTCATCATGTATCATTTACACGGCCCTATGGTCTATTTGATGTTGCTGCTGTCACACTGGCTAATTCATTGACCCTTTTCCCTTACGTTGATAGCATATGTGATAAATTGGATTTTATCGGCATCAACTACTATGGGCAGGTAAATTAAATACTAGCTGCTTAGATAAATGGTCTGAACATGTAAACAACATGAGTTGATTACTACATTTTCATGCAGGAGGTGATATCAGGCCCTGGTCTAAAGCTCGTGGACAATGACGAGTACAGTGAATCTGGTCGTGGTGTTTATCCTGATGGGCTGTTTCGTATCCTGATTCAGTTTAATGAACGATACAAGAGCTTAAATATACCTTTTATAATTACTGAAAATGGAGTTTCTGACGAGACTGATCTGATTCGGAAACCATATATTCTGGAGCACCTGTTAGCCATTTATGCTGCAATCATTATGGTCCGTTCTTAAATTAATTTGTAATGAAACATTCCTTACAGTCATGTATATGTAATTTCCAACGCTGATAGACATTGTTTTGTAGGGTGTGCCTGTGCTTGGTTATCTATTCTGGACGATGTCAGATAATTGGGAATGGGCTGATGGCTATGGTCCTAAGTTTGGGCTTGTGGCTGTTGATCGTGCTAACAACCTAGCACGGAAACCTAGGCCTTCATACTATTTATTCTCCAAGGTGATCTCTGATCTCAGCAAGTTATTATACAGTATCCTGTGTACACATTGTCTGCAAAAAGTATAAAACAAAATTGTAATGTTTGTGCATCATGTTTCTTAAAATTGTGCAGACTTGTGATAACTTAATTTCTCACTCCTTTTTTTTTCATATTAGCATTTGGTGTTTCTCTGATGATCTTAACAAAATGCACTTGAACTTCAGGTTGTTACAACTGGGAAAATTACAAGACAGGACAGGCTGGGTGCTTGGAGGGAGCTGCAACAAGCAGCATTTCAGAAGAAAACACGCCCATTTTTCAGGGCAGTAGATAAACATGGTCGGATGTATGCAGGTATGTGGTGATTCTTCCCAAAACATTCTGTTATATTATTTAAATGACATTATTCATGGGTAATAGCTTGTTTCTCTTAAAACAACTTGATAAGTAGGATAACGAGTATTGACAGATTGTAAAATATGTCAATGACTACTGCCTTCAGGCTTCTTGGAGTCGAGAGTGACGCTCCATGTTAGTTTTTCTTATATTGAATTCATACCACAACTCCTTCAGTTGAGTTACACAATTACTAAAGAGTATAGAGAGAAAGAAAACCTAGCTGAAATAGAAATTTTAGTTGGTATAAACTGTGGTTGCTGTCCCCACCTAAGAAAAATGAGCCTTTTGTTCTTCAGGGGGTTTAGATCGGCCTATCCAGAGACCATTCATATTGCGGGATTGGCGATTTGGTCATTATGAAATGGAAGGCTTGCAGGATCCTTTCAGTCGCTTTATAAGATCCATTTTTTCACCAATTTTGCGCAAGAAGAAGATTCATTACATTGAGTATGAGGATATTTCTTATGCTATTTCCCCCTGATGCTTGTTACTCTAGTTGGTGAGTCAAGAGAATTTCAGAATCTGTTTTTTCCCTTTCTATATCATCTATCTAAATTTGCTTACTCTTGTTTCTGTAGGTAAGTAGCATGATTTGTCCTCTAGATAAAGTAAACAAAAAGTCCTGTGAAGCAGAAGTTTCTCTTTTTTGTTGATAAATTGCAATGTGCACTATTTATCCTGGCAGTAAGTATCTTATATATATACCTTTCTTTTATTTTATTGTTATCTCCTCTGGAATTATTAGCATGTTAAATTCTTCATTTGACTGAAGATTTGGCTGTTTTAGCATCATGTGGACCCATATCCTACTAAATTTTGTTTTACCAACCCAAAATATCTACATCTGCTAGCTCAGACCTATGTCTTGCACTTCTTAATTGAAGATGCTCATGGGGAAATGTCTGACTTACCATGTGGGCAACAAAGACACTATTGTCTAAGCCTCTGTGATTCATCAACTTCTTTTTGAATATACACATTGAAGTCATGTGAGTTAATGGCTGCTATTTCTGGTCTAAATCCCTGCATCCATCACATGATCAGACCTACCATCATTACAGGAGTTTCAAACTAACTCTGACACTATTTTTCCAAGTAATCCCCTATATAATATATCCACCATGCATCAGTGATGAGTTATCTTCCCACATTTATAATTTTTATTATCCATTATATATCATTGACCATAGTCTCCATAAAGAAATGAAATTTTGTCATAAAGTAAGCTGGCTTGGTCACAGATAGGATATTTACCAGTGCCATTATAAGGTGAGTGGCATACAAATGATTTAACTTGGGTGTGAAGGCTTTTGCATAAAAATTGATATAAAACTTGTCAGCAGAAGGTACAATGATAGCCAATTATTCTCATTAAGTGAAGTTGACACATGTAGCCATGCAGGGGCTATTTCGTTCTGTAATTGAATTTGTCCTTGACGGGTTGGGTGTAGGAAGGGAGATGGTCCAGTGTCATAGTACTTTGATGCACAAAGCAGATATGCCTAACTGTGTCTGCCAATTTTAAGTATTCGGTGCGATTAATGCAGATCTATCCTCCACAAGCTCATGATTTCAAGTGCTCCTCCCATCCTCAAAATTTAGTACCGCCATATCTTATTGTAACAGTTCTGGTCCTTACCTGACTTTTGGGAACTTCTCTAAAGGCCGTGCATGTCTTCTATGAAGGAACCAGTCCACTAACTTCTGTATGGATGCTACATTGCATACTATGGGACAACTAAATTTGTGGTATGTGCATATCCTGATATCCACTGACAGGACTGGTCATGCACTCTTCTGTAACTACCCCTTTGTCTGTGTAAAAGAATGCAATTTCAGTGGGATCCATAGTAAAAGATCTTTTTTTTTTGGAAAAATTACAGTAAAGATTCCTTCGGGCTAGTTCCTATCCAAGGAACCTCTGGTCTTCTCCCCCGTGCGACCCTCCTCACGATCCACCTCCCCCAATCCACCGTGCCGCTCGAAGGCTGCTGCACAAGATTGTGGTGGACGGGGCTGAGCTCGCCCATGCCGCGCGCTGCCCATGGTGGCTGACTCCTTAGGGCCAAGCTTGGTGCTGGCTGGCAGGCCTGAATCTGGTGCAGGGTGGTTGATCACAGACAGGGGTATATTGGTAATTTCACGTGTTCCTTAGTCTCTCCACGGGAACATAGACGGAGGGAGTACATCCTTTTGAAGCTGAACTATTGGACATGTTAATCATTGATCTCTTGGTGCTGAACAATATTATAGCATGTCTTAGCAATAACATATATTGAGTTTTCTTGTCATCAAGGTTGTTTGGTCTTGTTTTTTGTGGTATGGTCTCACAGCCCTACTGTCCATTGGATCACTTTGATCCTGCCCTAGTTTGATCTCACTCAATCCATAAAAATATATCATTTGGTTTTCAGGCATCAGCATGGACTCCAAAATGCAGCATCTATATATATTATATCTTTGAATCATAGTAAGTCATTAGTCATCATATAGAGGCCAACAAATTGTACTTTGAGTAATCATGATTTTGTTGATCATCCCATGGTCTGATGATACAATCCTAGGATCTTGATTCTACAAACAGGAAAACGTCCTAGGATCCTGATTCTATAAACAGGAAAATGGTCCCTATCACCTTACATGATTGTTTGTATAGCTAACCTTTGACTGTCTTGTATTTTAATCTTGTGAGTAAAACTTTCACCTTCCACTTGTGCACTTGGTAAAGTCTATTATTGCAAACAACAAAAAATGGTGGCAAAGACCATTTATAGATCATATTTGCAAATCATGAAAATATTGTTTACCCTTTTATAGATTAGACTTTTTGTTCCTTCTTATTCACATGCCTTTTCATGTCTTTTTTGTGAAGTAAAGATAAAGATGGAAAATAAAAAAAATACATAACACCTCATAGTATTGTGTTGTCTGAAAATAAGATGAAAAATATGACAAGAAAGCATCATGTAGTGGTATTTTCTCTGAAACAATATTAGTAATATAGAGCTATACATCCAAAGGTGTTATTTTATCCATATAGTGCATGAAAAAGGCATCGTGTGGTGGTATTTTCTCTGCAAAGAGAAAAAAAGGAAACATCTCATAGAAGTCCACAGCATGCTTCATATTAGTAATATAGAGCTACATAGTACATGAAAGGAAGTTGGGTGGTTGCCTTCCAGGACAATAGATGCCTGCAATCATACAACTGCAGTATATAGGAAGAACTTTGGGCTATCACTTTCGAAGTACATAAACGGACAATAAAGCACCAGTTCAGTCATTATTTAAATATGTAGGAATAAGGGCTGATGATGACCGTTAAATCCAAATACCAGTGGGTGCAGAAGGATCAGTTGTTCTTAACAACTCGTGGAGTTCTCTCCATGAGGACCACTGGTTTCGGTGCAGCACAGTTCATCTTGACATTCTCCTTCTCTGGGACATGGAAAGCTGATGCAGGGAAGGTTTTTGTAATCCCAGCAATGCTCTTGCAGATAAGCTTTCCAGTTGCTGGATCATCAAGAGCAATCTCCTCCACTGGGACCCACAACATGAGCTCCCTGGTCTTTATCCCTTTGATCTTCTTGATCCTGCCCTTCTCGGCATAGCCGGTGATCTCTGTGCCATAAGAGACCAGCCTTCCTAGACTCTGGAAGTTGTGGTCAACCCTCTTGCTTTGCTTGAGCCACACATATCCAGTTTCCTGGACATAGCCGCACTCGATTAGGTCCTTCAATGGAAGCAGACCATTGGGGAGGCCTGCTTCCCTGAGCAAGAGCTGGGTACACATTTGGCACATCTCGTCGCCGTAGTAGACCTCAGCCTTGGCCTTGAGTTCATCTGCTATAAGAGCCATTTTCTATGGGCTATCTATCTCTTTTCTCCCACGCTCACCTGTCTTTTTCTTTTGCTCTGATGGTCAGGTTTTGAGGCTTTGCTGTGTATGATTCTGCAGTGCATGGCTGCCTTTATATAGGAAATGCATTATAAAAATGTGCTTCAACATGTAAGGAATTTCCCGTCTTGCCATTGTCTATGAAGGACATAACATATAATAATGGTCACAAAACCTGTAGGGGTCCTCTTATCAGGTTTAATGTTGAAGCAGTGCAAAATATCTTGTGTGTAGCCTGTAGAGTATAAGATGGCCCAACTGGAGTTATGTCTGTCACCGGCCGGTGGAGACTTGGGAGTCTGCCCACCGGTCATGGTTGTTCATACTATTTTACTTTTGATTCTTTTTTTTATCTCGCCCTCTCCGTACAAATAAATGGTCCAAACTCTTGTATATAGTTGAGCAATTGGAGACTATACATGGATAGTTGAGCAGATAGAAATGTAAGTAAGTCACTAGTGTTGGATTCAGACATAGAAAAGTTGTCTCAGATGAGATAAGAGTTCTACTGGTGCCCCTGCTGTCTCAGTGTTTGCTGGACATCTGTGAAAAATTATATTTGAAGAATGTGTATGTGAGCTATTTGAGTGAGAGGAGAGTTTTGTAGGTTGGCTTATACGAATGTATTAACCAAAAAGATGTGGATATTGAGCAGGAGAGCAAGAACATAACTTATACTAAGTTCTGAATGTTGTTTGTTTGTGTGTGTGTGTGTGTGTGGGGGGGGGGGGGGGGGGGGGGGGGGGAGTAGTTTACTGGAACATATAACTGTTCAGGCATGCATGTTATTGAGATAGGTATGTTACCATTTACCAAGCATGTTCTCTGTGAAACTTACCAAGTTACCAAGCATGTGCTGAATTTATCTGGTACAGGTTTATCCTGACACCTGGGACCCTTCTGCAGCAACTTACTGGCACCTAAAGTTGACTTACGGATCTATCTAGTACACTCTTCATTTAAGACGAAATATTTATGCATGGTGATTAGTTGAGATCATGTGCGAAGAAAAGCATCAGATCGGAGTGGAGTCCATAGTTCGTTAAGCTCTTGTATGAAGTCCATGTGCAATATGGAGTGCCGGATTGTGTTATGTACTTGGTGTCAACCGATTTAACTGACTTGGTTGAGTAATGGAATCCAAATTCTACCTATATAAGAGAAGTCCATGTGCAATATAATACTGAAGGCATCAGGATATACATAGGAAGCAAAAGATGAGGATACATATATACTTTATTAATTCGGCAACGTTGCACGGATGGAAACACCAAGACAAGTCCAAGATTGTTGACGGTGGATGATGCATTGATCCTTCGATGCAACTTCGTTTGCTAGAGGAAGAAGATATCGGGAGGCACATCCAAATAGGTAGGCGCACGTACGTGATGACCGGTGACGTCTTCTTTTGGATACATCGGCGGAGGAACAAAGACCGACATAATTGTGTATGTACGTATGCAAAACACCGAATATGTTTCTATTCGGCTTGGAATTCCTATATTGTAAATGAAAGACCAGCCGCCATATAAAGGATGACAGCCAATCTGAGAGATGCAACATCTGATCATGAAAATCAATATGGTTTTTTTTTGTCTTCTATACATCAAGCTCTTCCATCTCGTTGTCAATACTCTGGCATTCTAGGCTGGTCTTATGGATCCCATGACATCCATGCCGTGCATCTCTATAAAGCCAGTCTCAGTTTTAGTGGGGTTTTACCAGGATGTCATACATATTTATTAGAGCGTCATATCAGTAAAACTGTACTTTTTGCATGAAACGAAGAGGAGAAAGAGGAAGTAGTTTCACCATAATGAAACCCCACGGGCGTTGTTTCCCACGCGGTGAAACGGGATGAAATCCCCACTGAGGGCCAAATTGTATCACCATCTTGCATGTGATCCAATCATTTTGCAGTAATTAAATGCTTTACTTAGCCTTGGAAACAACAAAGTGAAATGCTTCATTGCTAAGGTTATTTCATCGATGGTTTCATTTCAATCTTGATGACGTGTTGGTACGTGAAACCGTGCAGTGACACTGTCCGTTGAGACTGGCCTAATAGCTAGGTCTTCACGATAGGTGTTTGTGGGTTTATCGGACAAAGGGGGTGTTTACTTCCTCGTAAAATGCAAAATGCTAACTACTTTGAAATGATGGGTTATATTTAGTTCCATCCAAAATATAGAATTTATTACCCTTATGACCTGCTAGATAGCCAAAATACAAAATAGAGAATAACTACCTTTTTGGTAAAAAATTTCCATGGTGTTTATTTTTATTATATAAAATGATAAACCAAAACTCAAAATTTTTTGGAATAGAAGGGGGAACTAAACACCCCCAAAAAACAAGTGTCTAATTAGCTTGGTCGACCTGCTAGATGGCCACTTCATGAGGACCTCCCTCCACTGCGCATCTATGGCCATGTTTAGATGCGAAAACTTTTTGGATTTCGCTACTGTAGCACTTTCGTTTGTGTGTGATAAAAATTATTCAATCATAGACTAACTAGGGTTACAGGCAAACTGTGTAATTAGTTTTTGTTTTTGTCTATATTTAATGCTTCAAGCATGTGCCGCAAGATTTGATGTGAGTTTTTTTGTTGAACTAAACGAGGCCTATATATGCCGATCTAGTCCCTACCGGTATTTGATCCGAATCAGGGTCGACACAACTGTAAGCCGGTAAACTGCCAACCAACTAAAACTATTGCACTTCGTCCGATCCACTGCCCAACACCTGACACGCTTGCCATGCTCAATACCTGTGCACTGCACATGTTGCGTATTCAATGGTGTAACATGCATGTAAGCTCTAGAGACGTGACCTTCTTAGTCTTCATGGATAATCTGGTCATTTGTATGAGGTTTGCATTTAGGTTCCTGACCTAACATCTCCTCAGAAAGACAGTTTTGAGCAGTGAGCCAATTGATTTGGTCCTGGAGCACGGTGAAGCTTTTGGTCGTCTCTTGTGCTAGCATTTCATGTCTTTGTTAGGTAGTCAGTACAATCCAGCTTTTGGTTATTTTGATACAAACAGTTTGGATAACTGCCAATCTATGTTCACTCTGTCCACCATGTCTCACATTGTGGTACTATGTATTGGCCCTCCCTATCTACTCGCTTTATTGTCGTCATGGTCCTGCATGTGCCTAGTCTCTTCCTTCCCTAACACGGTATTGGAGGTCCTATATATATATTCCGATTCATGAATCTGGAGGTACCTCGTATGTATCGTCACATTATACAATAATACAAGTGTAGAGGATGGGCACACCCATTTTCCATTTAGTCAGGTAGCAGTCCAAGTGTACTGTAGCCACTGTAGACGGCTGAGATTATGTGGTATCATGCTTGAATTGTGCCTGTATCCAGTGTACTCATCGTCAATAATGTGAATCACCACAACGAGCTATATATGTTCATAAGAAGGGCATATGGGAAGAGGATGGATAAAGGCAGGAGGTACATGATGTGGGGTGGTACATGCATGTGCTTAGTTAATGCCTTAATGGTGATGCTGTCTTCCCTCCATGCAGGCCACCCAATCAGCCTCCAGCTATTATGTGTGTAACTATACAAGTAGATAGATTGGTACAGTCGTACAGATCTTACTGCCTGCCAGAAAATGACCAGTGATATGATAATGAATTCATGTAACAATGTAGCAGTATATGTACTACAATGAAATGAATTCAAGTACTTTCATGTTTAGAAACTTACACCACACGTATGTAGAAGAACATGATCAATTGACATGTTTACATTAAGATTTGGACGTTGTCTTGTGTAAGGCCTTGTTTAGTTCCGAAAACTGAAAAGTTTTCGGAACTGTAGCACTTTCGTTTGTTTGTGGTAAATATTGTCCAATCATAGACTAACTAAGGTCAAAAGATTCGTCTCGTGATTTACAGACAAACTGTGTGATTAGTTTTTATTTTCGTCTATATTTAATGCTTCATGCATGTGCCGCAAGATTCGATGTGACAGGGAATCTTGAAAACTTTTTGGATTTCGGGGTGAACTAAACAAGGCCTAACTTAGAAACTCGATCCTTCTCACTCATGTCGAGAAAACCCCAATACTCCTGCTCCATCCATATACAACGGTACCGTGTGAGAACGACCACGACCGGGTTTGGAGTATGACCATGACCGGGGCACCCCTGCCCCATCCATAGACAACGGTACCATAGACCATGTGAGAACGACCACGGCCAGGTTTGAGGTATGACCATGACTAGGGCTGGCTTTACACCTGTGTTTTTGCATGGGACAGATGATGAGATTTTTTAATCTCATCCTAAAAATTCGCTTCCACGAAGAGTCAAACTTAGGAGCCGAGGAGTGCTACTTAAGCTGCCCAACCAATTCAATTCAGGCAGAGCCCCTTTCGTGTCTTGTGTATATTATAGACTGATTCACGTACTGAGACTTGAAGAAACACATATGAAGTTGGTAATTGCCTTTTGTGGATGGTCTGTGCTGGTGCAGTATTTGGATAGGAATATATCTAACTATATTGATGACATACTCGATTTACTGGGAATAAACTATGATATCCATTCTGGCTGTGATCAGTCGTTCTGTGATACTTTGAAATTTTCTTTTTGTGTGCAGTATATACTTAGGAGTCCACAGAAGTAGTCAACTTTTGAATAAACTACATTTATGGTGCTTATCCCACTGAAATCTTACGTCACTGGTCCATTATTTCTTTTCTGCAGAGCATTTGTAGCTATTTAGTACAATGACTATCAGATCTACTTTATTTTGTACTTTGATATGATGCTCCTGTCATAGACAGCACAACACCCACAACAATTTCTTCGGATGGGTTGTTTGTGTTGGAAGATTTTTGGGGTCCAGCTAAGCAGAAGTTGGATTCCAAGCTGTATATATTTTTTGAGCAAACTTTATTAAAAAAAAGAAGGAAATATGCAACTGCTTGCTATTATTAGAAGTTCCTATTATTTCATACTTAAAGGGACTTACATTTTCACATCATGTCACCATTAGAAATGCTAAATCTTAATTGCTTCAAAGGCATGCATCTATTTTTTTTTGCGACCGGGGAATATAGCCCTTTTTATTAAGATGAGTGAATTACATGACGCATCTATGAAAGAACCCTCATAGCATAGATTACAAACCACCAAGCTAGTGGTGAGTGGCCTGGAATAGACATATCAACAAGAAAAAGAAGAAAGAGCCGGTTCTCGACAACCACGACCACAGCTGAGCCTGCAATAAAAGAAATCAATGCAAAGGTTACCTGCAAGATAGACAAAGCCGTGTGACAAAAGCATCCACACAGAGAAGGGACAAGAACATCCAGTGCAACATGGAAAGCATCCACCAGCGAAGACTAGGCGACCACGATGGTAAATTATCCGCCAAGAAGTGGGTACGGTTGCTCTTGGCAGCAGAGCATCTACCAGAGAGGGGACCAAAGAGCTATTGGCGGCAAAACATCTACTAAGGATTCCATTGATAGCCATATATTTGTTAGGCTAGTCTCAATGCATATTTCATGAGAATGTCATACACATTAAATAGGGTGCCACATAAGCAAAATTGCTGACTTGGCAGGATCATTAAATGAAGGAGTTTCATCAGATGAGAGAGAAGTTTCATCTCCATAAAACTCATGTGGCTCGGTTACCTAGTTTATAGTCTTGGTAATTGTGCCATGAAACTATGCATTGAGACTAGCCTTAGTGAAGAAGTGAAGATGCCCCCTATGGCACAATATCCATAGAGGGGAGCAACCATCACACTCTTGGCAGCAAGAACGGAGACCAACGTCAATAGCGGCAAAGTATCCACTAGAGAACAATAGCGGTAGAACATCCGCTATGAGAGCTGGACGACGACAAGGTCAGAAGTTGCAAGGTAGACAAAAGCGAGTAGAATCAAGACACACAAGCACAACGATTGAACTTCACTAGGAGCCGATGGCACGATAGGAACTATGGATGACAGTGATGACACAAGGACAAGTGACGAGGCATAGGAGATTCTTTAGCAACACCTTTAGGAAGAGGGTGACTCACAGGGTACCACCCTAGATACTATCGTCGCTGGCCTTAGAGGCTTCTAAGGTGGGGTTTACACACAGAATCGAAACGATGCTAACATCATGCTAAGTTTTTGCCTAGAACAAAGGCAAGGGCTGCAGGTCGGCCTACAGCCAGATCTAGCCGGCTACAGCTAGCCAAAGGTGGACAGTAGCTAGCTGCCTGTCTGCCACTAGATGGGGGCGGTTGCAGCCAACCATCGGTGGCCATGGCTAGTTAGAACCCTACCAGGTGTGGCCGAGGCAACGTGGGGGCATCTAGGCACGAGCCGGCCAGAAGTTCTAATATGAGGCCTAGCCCATAAGACGGGGTGAGGGGTGGGAGAGGCTTTTGAAATTCCCCCATGGGTTTCCCAGACTCAAAATTTGATCAGCCCATCTGATATGAGGCCCAACCCATAAGAAACCTTAGTATATAACATGAAAATCAGGGCATCAGGCCTATCCATTCGTTCGCCACTCCACCCACTCGGCCACCTCTCACTTACTCCCCTCCCCTCTAAAGATGGCAATTTTTACCCAAAACCCGATGGGTAATTATGTCATTAGGGTAAGGGTATGGCTATATTTTATACCCATGGGTAAGATAATGGGAAAAAAGCTTTACCCAGTGAGTAAAGCGGGTAAGGGTATTGAAAGGTCCAAATGGCTAGAGAGGGGGTGAATAGCCTATTTAAAATTTCTACAAACTTCACTAAGCAAGTGAGTTAGTAAAACAAATGGTGAAGCAATTCTAGCACTAGCTCAACTAAGCTATGCAAGCCACCTATACAAACTAATACAAGGCTAAACACTAAAGCACAACAACAAGAGAACTAAGCTAAACAAGCTACACAACTAGCAAGGTATGCACAAAAGTAAAGGAGAGGTGAGTGTTGTTATACCGACGTTGTAGAGTAGAAATATAGCCAATCAATCAATCACAACAATAAGAGAATCCTCGGCAAGAGATGACACAAGATTTTTACCGAGGTTCACTTGCTTCCCGGCAAGCTAGTCCTCGTTGTGGCGATACACCCACTTGATGGATCACGAGCTAATTGGCAATCCAAAGTCAAACCCTCAGCGGGTGCCGCACATCCACTCACAAGATGGGGATCCTCCAAGCCACGAGCAATCCACTAGAGTAGCCAATTGCGATCTCCCGCGGGGAAGGCTCAAGAACCCCTCACAAATCACTTGGTGAGGCTCGAAACAATCTCCAATCACGAGCTCAACACCACTGCTGCTCCAAGCCGTCTAGGGTGTCGGGAAACATCCAAGAGTAACAAGAAATCCGCAGCAAACTCAAGAATCAAGTGCCACTAAATGCAACTCTCAAAGTAATGCACTTGAATCTCACTCAATCTCACTAGGATTAGCAAACAAGCAAGGAGATGAGTGGAGGGAGTGTTCTCTAGCTCAATGTATGTCTCAAGTAATCAAATGTGCAAGAGTAAGCCTCCCAAAGCCGGCCACCTGCTATTTATGAGCCCCTCAAAGAAACTAGTCGTTGGCTGTTTTCACTAGGCTGAAAACGGGGGCACCGGACGCTACTAAGTGATCACCGGACGCTCGACCCCCAGGGTCCGGTGCTCAGGGGTAGGCCACGTGTCCTACTTGAATCCCGCGTGTCAGATCCTAACGGTCACCTGCGGATCACCGGACGCTCTGCAGGTGCACACCGGACGTGTCCGGTGCACACCGGACTCATGCGCAGAGAGGGTCGCAAAACGCAAGGTCACCGGACGCTAAGCACCGGTAGCGTCCGGTGCTCACCGGACCCATGCGCAGAGAGGGTCGCAAAACGCCCTCACACCTGACGCTAACCACTGGACGCACTCAGAGAGCGTCCGGTGCTCAACCCTAGCAGGGTCAAGCACACCGGACTCTGAGGCCAGCGTCCGGTGCCTCCGCACTCAGCGTCCGGTGAGTGTTTCTCAGAGAGAAAACACTCCCGCGACTTCTCCAAAATTCCCACCGGCGCAATAGAAAAAATACACTTATTTTTCTCAAAAGCACCGAATCAAGTGTCCACCACCCCTCTCAACCTTAGGAAAACCACCTCCTTTGCAAAAGTGCTAACACCAACAAGTGTCCACCACCAAAGTGCAAGTGTGTTAGCTTTTCACAGGCATTTTCCTAAGGGAGTTAAGTTAGCACTTTACTAGATCCTAATGCATATGCTCAAGATGTAGACCTAGTAGCACTTGATTCGAGAGATGACCGTGATTTCCCCTCTTGATAGTCGGCTATCTATCCTAAACCCGGTCAATCACTTCTCTACTCATCTTAGACCGGCAAAAGTAAAACCCTATGTTATACCTTTGCCTTGATAACTTTTATTCCTCATCTATCATCATGATCTTCACTTCATGCTTCATCCCTTTGTGATCATGTGGCCACCTTTTTCAAGCCACCATGCACCTTCATCACATGTGTTGCTATGCCTAACTCAAATTACTTAAACACAAGGCATTAGCAACTTGGTGTCATTAATTACCAAAACTAAACTTGGGCTTTCAGGTATGGGACTGCATTGCCCATACCTGTTAACCCATGGGTAAAATGAACCTGATAAATTATACTAGAATCATGGAACTTATGGATTTTATGACTTGTTATCTAGTAATAATGGATTTATCCATTAGATCATTTGATTGTGTGTTCATGTAGCTTGTATATTTGAAGAGTTTATTAATGATTTATGATATTTTGGCTAAATTTGGGAGCCTGATATATTAAAACATGTATTTTTTATAGCAAATATTCTTAAAATCATGGGTAAAGATAACCCATGGGCCCGTTACCCGCATGGGTAAGGGTATGGGAAAAAACTCTTACCCATGCATGGATATGGGTAAATTAGCGGGTAAAATATTTTCTCATGGGTAAGGATATGGATAACACATACCCAGCGGATAATTACCCATTGCCATCCCTACTCCCCTCCCCTGCTAGCCCTCAACCTTGACTCAAGGCCGTGGAGGTGCATTGCACTGCCTGGCAACCTTGACCTTGACATGGATAGTTGGACGCCTAGATTTCAGCTTGCCGCCTTCATCTTTGCATCCCTCGGCTCCCCACCAACGAAGACAGGCCCCACCGATCGACATGGCTCCATGGCTCCGCGCCTCCTCCACCACGTGTTGCGGCCACCTCCCTTTGCCAACATTTTTTTGGATTAGCACTGACCCCGGCCCAACTCCTATGGTTCTGTGCTGTTGAAACTTGGGTCTTGGGTTCCTCGACGGGTTATGGGTCCCCATCAGGTTCGGGGGCAGATTTCACCCGAATAGGGGGTTCAGGTTTGGGGCGGGTTTCCTTAGAGAGTTTTGGGGACGGGTCCGCTGATGCTCCACACACCCTCCCAACCTGGCCCGTTGCCATCCTGGGCTAGAACTAGCCGTTATTGCTGGCTGCGCGCCCAACTGTGGTGACCAGCAGCCTGTGGATCGTAGGTGCCTTGGCCACCGCTCACCAAACAGCAGCGGCCAAGGTGGAGCCCGAGGAGGGGGAGATCCTCGATGACCGAGGCGCATTGTGAGGCGTGTTTCAAAAATAAATAAAAAATAAAAAATTAAAGTAAAAATAAAAAATAAAAAAAATCAAATGTAGAAATAAAAAATAGAAAAAGGCAGGCATCTATTTTTAATATACAAAAGATAATCTTTAGCACTGAACATAGGCGGTAATGTGTTTTTTTTTCTTCTTCTTTGCTCTGCATTTAACATCAGTGTGGTGGGTTCCAGAATTCAGGGTCTTAATACAGCCACAGTTATCTTGCAGGACCAAGGGACCTCGGAGCAGCAGAGGACACTGCAGGTTTGTCCGTGGTTCATAACCATATAATTCATTCAATTCATCCTGTCAAAATCACATCTAATGACTCATCTTGGCGAATCTTGAGAAAGCCACACTTCTCCCAAACATAAGCAGCAATCGCAGAAATTCAGCACTGGGCATATCTGAAGCCTGCGATAGCTAGATATATCATGATACTGTTATAGCACAGCCATAATATTAATTCCTCGCTTGGATTACAGCTCTCTGTGGCGATGCAAGATCATTGTTAGCTTGGCATATATGATTAATGCAAGGAATCTGAGAGCAGCGGCAGCATGGATAGATCCGGCCCATGATGTATCCTATCATGTCCAAATCCAATCACCGTGGCATATTTGCAAAGGGACAGTCCTGTTGCAAACTGCAGGCCTTAATTAACACAAGCAGATGTGACAATCTCAATAGCTATCCATGGATACTCCGTTGTCTAGGGTGAAGTCATGCATCCACTTGGATGTCGTATGTGGAGAAGGAAAAGTAGCCGTCTCCCAAGTTGGTGCCATGTCAGTTTTGTATCATGTCCCTATCTGCATCATCGCCTGTCCCTGTCTCATGTTTTTGCGAAGAAAAAGACCTGATAATCATGTATTTGGACGCGTAACACAGTGTGCATTTATGATGGACCAGGATCACTGAAGTGTAAGTAGCATCCAAACAGAAATATATAGTGCTATATATATGTCAGAAAGTGGAAGGCATATTGTCAGTAAAAGAAATAAGTCATACTAGTTTTGTCCCAAGTCAAATGTCTCTAACTTTGATCAAGTTTTATACCAAAATGCACAAACATCTACCACTACATCAAACTAGATTCATTACATATACGTGTGGCAAATATTTTTGTCGTGAAATTCGGTTATACACCAGCAAAGGCTTGATAGCTAAGGCTAGGCTGCATACAGCGGACATATGGAGCGCAGGGAGGTCTAAACAACCAGGCTGTTCAGCAGGTAAGAGAAGTTGATTTGATGCTCCCTCGAACGTTTCTCGGGAAGGCTGATCATTATATGTTACGATATTTTTAATAAACTCAATAAAAATTAGACAAGTTTGACGTGAGACAAAGCTAAAAACTAAAAACTTAACGATTAGAGAGAGAGAGAGAGAGAGAGAGAGAGAGAGAGAGAGAGAGGCGTCAGACAATGAGGCTGGGTGGGCTGATGTACTGGGCTGCAGTCGTTACATGCACACACTGCGTGGGCCTTTTCTGAACTTGGCCTCGGTGCACAAAATTATTTGGGCTGCATCTTCGTTTATCTTGAGGACAGTCCTCAACGAATATATTTGTTTTTATAAAGTACATATTAATATTTACATGCAAACCTCACATTTTGATTGGGTGAATTTTTTAAAATCACAAAAAATATTGTATTCATTTGCTCAGACCCTTAAAACGCAGTAGTATTAGTCACACAATGTTCTAAAGCATATTTGTTTTCTAAAGTATTATGATCACTTCAAGTGCTCCAAAAAATTTCAACAACTCAGACAGTGAATTTGCAATAAAAAAACGAAAACAACTTCGTGGAAACAAAAAAAGCTTATTTTTTCCTTTCTCATTTTAAGGGTCTGAGGAAATGAATACATTATTATTATTATTATATTTTAAGGGTCGATGATTGTCTGTGTATTCCAGAGGGGCCGGGTGAAAAGACACCTTTTGGAATTAATCTCTAAATGATGATTACACAATAATCTCAACAAAACCACCAATCGATATTTCGCATTTTATGTTTTGGTTTGTACAAATATTTGCTTATTTTCTATGGTTGTAACGCACTGGTATATTAACTAGCAAATATGCAAAATCTGCTAGTTAATATTAGGTAGAGAGGAGATAGAGATTCATCAAATCAATAACAAGCGATAATAATAATAATAATAATAATAATAATAATAATAATAATAATAATAATAATAATAATAATAATAATAATAATAATAATAATAATAATAATAATAATAATAATAATAATAATAATAATAATAATAATAATAATAATAATAATAATAATAATAATAATAATAATAATAATAATAATAATAATAATAATAATAATAATAATGTTTTAACTCATCTGAACCAAAAGACTAAACATTGGCGACAGTCCGCTCTGAACTTCAGCAAGAGATAAAATGAACCCCCCAAAAGTCACAATTGCACACGAAATGTGGTCGATCGCCAATACCCTAAATTTCCAACAATTAACACACATATACACACGACTAGCTAGGAGCTAGAAATACTTCATCTTCGATACGTACGTTGACCAATCCATCTCGTACTGGAGCATAGAGGTGAATTCAGGGTCGGTTGCAGTTTCGATCAGCCGTGGGGAGCTCCCGTCGACGCCAATGAGGAACTCCTTTCCACCCGTGGCATTGGCGAGCAAGCAACCGCTCCTCGGGCAGAAGCAACGAAACCAAAACTGATCCCGGCTTGCCACATACGGGGTCCCCAAGTTCGGCATGTCAATCGTCCGCTGCAGCGACCACCGCCGGCTGTCGTCGTCGCCTGCTGCGGCGAGCACCCACACCTCGATCTCGTGCTGGACCCCCTGCGACTTGGACGCCACCAGGGAGAGCCGCCGGCCGTCATCGGACGTCGCAAGGACGAGCTCATCCCATGCGCTGTCCATGTCGTTTGTGTATTCCTCCGGCAGCTCCGTCGTCCATGTCCGCTCCGTGCGCGTGTCCATGGCAAACAGACACGTGCGAACATGACTATCACCTTCTTCTTCTTCTTCTTCGTCCACGGCGAACGACATGACGTTGACGAGCCAGTACGCGACGGGGCCGCCGCCGCAGACCACCGCCGCGTGCCTGGGTTCAGAGAAGACGCACACCTTCGCGAGGTCCTCGTCGACGAGCTTCGCCGAGCGTTTGACCGGACCCCAGACGCCGCCGGAGGTGGAGGAGAAGATCTGGTACGTCACCCAGTTTCCCTCCCCTCTCGCGGCGAGTATCCGCACCGCCGAGCTGCCGTCAGGGAGGTCGTCGTCGTCGTAGGCGGTGGCCAAGACGTACGAGCACGGATGCGCGGAAGAATTGTCGACCGCGGGTATGGAGAGGAATCGGCAGCTTCCGGCCAGGATGTTGCACAGGCAGAGGCTCTTGGTCAACATCTCATCCCAGACCTTGAGGAGGAGGAAGCCGTCGCGCGATGCCAACGGCCGGTCGTAGGGGCCGACGTCGACGACGCTCTCCAAGGCGAGCACGTTCTCAGCCGACGGTACGACGTACTCGGGTCGCCGGCCGACGATGGTCGTCGTATGTTGCCGGAGATGACAGTAGTAGTCGAAGAAGGCGAGGAGGAGGTCGGGGAGAAAGCAGTCGGGGCGAGGCCGGAGGCACCTGGCGGCATTGTCGATGATGGCGCGCCGCCATGGCCGGCACACGCCGGCGCAGCGGATGACCGCGGTGGATCCGAGGCGGCGGAAGATGTCGAGGAGTAGGTCGCATGGCAGCGATGTTGCCCACATATCCGACTTCATCGTGCTCTTTTGGGGAATTGGGAGACGTTGCTTTAATTTGATGCATGGATAAATAAGCTTGACAAGTTGTTTGGATTGATACGTACTCGGAAAAGGCAAGAGACGTTGTATCGGGTATTCCTTTCTTCCTGTTCTCCGCCTACGTCTTCTTTATGTTTTTTAATAACCGGTACAAAGAAAAACTACATTTTTATGTAAAGGAAAAAAAATATTCTTGACATCAACTTGGTTTCTATTCTATAGCGCAAAAAAGATTTTAGAACAAAAACCTTTTCTTTCAGAAATGACACTTTTATTGGACCAAACTTTTAGACAATTTTGGAAGAATAGAGGTCGAGAGGAGACATTCAATTCCAAGGGTATACACGTATGAACAATATATAGGACAGCTAGTCTATATGAAAAAATAGCCATGTTCAGAGGGCAGCCCCTCCAATAAAGTACTATTCATTGGTTTATTATAAGAGAAAAATATTGCTGAATGGCTAGCAGATTCAGCTGAAAGGTTGTCTTAGCTAGTCAGCTCCCTAGTCACCGTCGTTGTCTAGAACGTCATTGTCTAGATTCTAGAATTTGGGTGTCGAAACGTTGGTGATCGGCGCTGATGATGCTAATCGTGTAGTGATCTGATCGGTGCTGTGTGCCTACGTCTCGCCGTCTCACCAAATGCCGAATTGCGAAACGGAGAAGTCGCGATCGCTATGTGCGGTGCGGGGCTGCGGACATTGGCAGCTTGGCTCCTCGCCTCCTAGAAAAAAAGAGGCCAAAAACTTCTTTTGTTGATGAGCCGCCGCACCTTCTCGTTAGTCCTAAATCCTAATAGCTAAAGGGTATGAAATCTTATATACTTGGGGTTGGGTCCCATCCCGCTTGGACCCTCGGCGTCGTACCTCCTGCCCACCCCTTAGGACCATTGCTCATCATGCGCTATCTTGGATTTGTCTTTAGATGGACAAGTTTATAATATTATTTATTTACATTTAGCGGATATATGGACGACAACAAATGATAATAAATGATGTTTTCCCATATATGAACCAAAAGTCCAAACTGGCGAGAACCCCATGCATCTGAAGTTCAGCAAAAGATAAAATTAAGTTTTGCTAAAATTAACACTAAAATCTCAATTGATCACAAATTGAGGTCACCAAAATATGAACATTAAAATTAAGCTTTTGCACAATCCATCGATCCAATCAGTCTGAAAATTGATTGTGGTCAAACAAGGGCTTAATTTTCCAAGAACCTTATATATATAACTATATAAGTAGTCGACTAGAAGCTAGAAATACTTCATTTTTGATATGTAGGTTGACCAATCCATCTCGTACTGCAAGCTATAGCAATATTTGGAGTCGACAGTTTGCATCAGCCGGGGTGAGCTCCCGTCGACGCTGACGACGAACTTGTGGTAGAGGAGCTGGTCATCAATGACAACGCCGAACAAGAAATTAACCGCTCCTCGGGCAGAATCCCTTAGGAACAATGTATGTCAGGCTTCGGCAATTGGGCAGCAGCCAGCTCTGCAACTCCATCGTCTGCTGCAGGATCCACCGGCTGTCGTCGCCGATGAGCACCCACACCTCGATCTGACGCCGGGACGCCTGAGAAGCGATCAGGGAGAGCCGTCGGCCATCCTCGGACGTCGCCAGGACGAGCTCGCATGTCAAGCAGTGCCTCACGTCGCATTCCTCCGGAAGCTCCGTTGTCCATGTCCGCTCGGTGCGCAGGTCCATGGCGAAGATACATGTTCGTTCTCCTTTGTCCGTTGTAAACAAGTCGACCATCCAGTAGACGGCGCTGCCGCAGACCACCACGTGTTTGGGCTCGGTGTGGACATGGATGTACACCTTCACGACGTCCACGCCGAGCTTCGCCGAATGTTTGACAGGACCCCAGTCGCCGGAGGTGGAGGAGAAGACCCGGTACATCATAATGTTTTGCTTCCCGACCGCAGCGACTACCTGTACCTTCGGCGCCAAGCCGCCGCCGTCGCCGCAGTCAGGCTGGGAGTGGTCGTCGTCGTCGTAGCCGGTTGCCAAGACGTAAGTACACTGCACCGAGGACGAATCACCGAGCGGGCCGGGCGGCGGTGAGGAAACTGCAGCTTCCGGTCATGGGGTTGCACAGGCAGAGATCGTCGTTGATTCCACCGAGGAGGAGGAACCCGTCGCGTGATGCCAACGCCGTGCCGTAGAGGCTGACGTCGACGAAGCCATCATCCACGAGCAGGTTCTTGGCAGACGGTAACATCGGCGCGTACTCGAGCCGCCCGACGAGGATCGTTTTTTGTCGCAGATGCCAGTATGTGTCCAATAAGGCGAGGAGGAGGGTCCGGAAGAAAGCGGTAATAAGGCAAGTTGTGCAGTTTGTTTTCGTTTGTACGTTCCTCTTAAAATTTGGAAACAGAATATATATGCATATATATATCGTAGCACGGTAGCAGAATATGAAGAGGAAATCTACAGAACATGCATTGGAAACAGTCCCTGCAAATTACTATTAATACTAGCACACTATTAATATAAGCAGTCGACATCTTCCGCCGCCTTGGATCCACCGCGGTCATTCCGCTGCGCCGGCGTGTGCAAGGCCATGGCGGCGCGCCATCATCGACAACGCCTCGTGCCTCCGGCCACGCTACTGTCTCCAACAGGTGATGTATCACGGCAACCAAACCCAAAATGCCTACTTGATATCACTTTATTGGAAGAAAATGAGGACCCAAAGGACAAACCTATTTTGGGTAGGTTGTAGTAGGGAACGCAAATATGGGTCACGCTGCATGCTGCTTCTGGCTCCACTCATACCGCTCGAAACTACTTTTGTCATGCTTTTGCGTTTGCTGTTGGAAATGAGAACTTTTAGGTTTGTAACTCTTTGCCACAAGGTGACCCAAAACATCAAATGGGTCTTCTATTTATTAGGTTCATGCTGTTGGAGATAGTAAAAGTGCTTCATCTTTGAGATGTAGGTTGACGAGGAATCCATCTCGTATGGGCAATAGCGACAGTGACATGCCTTCTGTTTGCCAATTTGCCTGATACGTGGACTTGAACCACTGCAATCGATGTCGATGATGAGCTCCTGGTCTGACCACAGCGCGACCACGCACCAGCTCCGCGGGCAGAAGGCCCTCAGAGAGATCGACGACCATGGGACGACGTCGCCGGTCGCCATTGATATCGTCCGCTGCAGAGTCCACTGGGCGTCACCGGACAGCACCCACACCTTGATACTGGGGCCGGAAAGCGACTGCACCAAGAACAGCCGGCCGTCGCCGGACATGCCCAGGATGGAAGGATGGCATTCCATTTGCAGCTGGGTTGTCCATGTCCGGCCAGTGCGGACGTCGAGGGCCAAGACCCATGTGACCTCAAGTCTAGGTCCGGCAAGCCAGTACACGATGTCCCGGCCAACCGCCGTGCTCCGGCGATCCATCCGCACGCAGAGACTACGCGGCTCCAGGTGATCGCCGGAACACTGGACTACTGGGCTCCACACCCAGGCCCTGTCGCCGGATGTGGAGAAGAGCTGGTACGCTAGCGTTTCTTCATCCAGAAACATAATACTAACTTCTGCCCTTCTGTGCACGGCGAGTATCCGCACCTCCGCCGGGTCGTCGTTGCTGCCGCCGCCGTTCGACGGGAGCGCAGACTGGAACGGCCCCGGCGTGCGGCGGAGGCACGCCGACGTTGTGTCGCAGTGGAAGACGCCGAGCAGCAGGCTGGGGCCGAGGAAGCGGTCGAGGTGAGGCCCGAGGATCGAGGCGTTGGCGATGATGGCGCGCCGCCACGGCTTGCAGACTCCGGCGCAGCAGAAGATGGCGGCGGGTTCCAACCGGAGGAAGATCTCTATGATGAGATCAATCGGCAGCGATGCCGCCGCCCACGTGTCCACGACATCCACGTCGTCGGAGTCTCGAGGTTCTTGGACTTGTGGCGCCGGCGGCGATCTAAGAGAGGATGACGACGACGATCCAGGCTTGGAATTGGATTGTGCAAGCCAACCGGATAACTTCCGTATCATTGTTGCGTATATGACGTAGTAGATATGGTCGCTCATATCCAGATCAATCGAATCGATTCCATTATATATATAGACGTGCCAATTTCAGATACGGAATTAATTGGAAGGGGCGGCGTGAAACTGTGATGTAAAATTATAGATCGTTGGGGTCACCTATTTCATTCTGTATCCTGACTTCATTGAATTCGAGAATACCATGGTATGTAAAAAAACTGTATGGCATGGCTAGCGTCCGGACGTTCGGCACACGGCACGCATCCACCTTGGTCCCACCCCACGGCCCAAGAGCACGCCCCCAACGCACCCCCTTTGAAAGCACCCTAGTCTGCCAGCCGCCCAGCCCCTCGCGGCACCGTCCACTAGCCCTCTGATATGCAACGCCCCTAACATATTGACATAAAGTACTACGTTGTAAAAGATAAAGTCTAGGATCAAATCATAACTCTTGAGCTTATAAGAACTGAAAAAATGTTTGTGGACCCGCTTACTAAAGGTTTAATTACCAAGGCTTACCACCCAACGTGTTCAGAGAACATATAGCTGACATGGCTTTAAGAGAAATCCTATGATTTCTGGACGATTAAAGGGCTCAAAGTTAAAGTAACTATTTCGGATCAAAGATGTGTGTTGTAGCTGTCAAATCTATCGACGAATGACCGTGACGATGAAACATGTTCTACTTATCTGTGATGGAATGAGTAAAGAGAAAAGTGTTTAAGTCAAAGTTTAAAGGTTAAAATAAAAGTTGAGATTAAGGGGAGAATGTTAGATTGATCTTCCACTGATTAAACCCAATAGCCTAATCGTTGCCCATAGCGCAGAGGATCAATGACTCCATAGCCGGCTCTGGATCCTCCATCATGCCCTCCAACAATGGTTTGTGTATTCACCTCTATCCCTCCCTCCCTCCCTCTCTCTCTCTCTCTCTCTCTCTCTCTCTCTCTCTCTCTCTCTCTCTCTCTCTCTCCTCTGTTTATCCCGAGAAATTAAAAAGTACCCGCTAGATCTACTCCTAGTTGTTCCTGAGTTCTAACACTCGATAGATAGTTTCTACAGAATATTTTTTTAACAAATCACATACATTTTCTCTTTGTTCTCTACCAATCACATCCTTACATGTTTTGGTTCTCGTGTAGATATGGTTTCTAACTTAAATCTGATTTCTATGATCGTGTCTTTAATAACTAACTTGCCACATCAGTAAAACACTTACATGGTAGTATAATCAATATCTATAAAAACTACGATTGGTTTTCCATTGAGAGTACCCTTAACAGCCACTAATGTTGCTGCTCGAGGCTAAGGTCTGCACAACTTTTGCATATTACCTGAAAAAACTGATACATATTTCTTGCCCTTCGGAAACAGATGTCAATGATGATTTGTTGCAACAGGAGATCCAATGCATACTAAACAAAACTTGCAAAGCTTGTATACGTATGCCTTATCTTTTTTTGTCTCCTTTGTGTCTTGATTTTTCCCTATAACCCTCTAGATTTTTACTAAGCTTCTAAGTTTGTCAATTCTTAGTTTCTTCAATATATTTTCGGTAGGGGCTACAGCTCCTCCAGTTTCTTAAAAAAAAAACTAGTATAGAACTAGCTGAGATAAATCAAACAAACGATCACCACAATAAATTCGTTGCAAACTTGCTACGGTTCTCTTACACATAATTAATCTACTACTAAACCAAAACAGAAAACTAGCTAGAGCCTGTGTATACGTACTGCCTAGCTAGCTAGTATAGAACTAGCTAGAATGTGAACTCTATCGATATCTCACTGAAACTCAGAGAAGTATAGTTCCACGATATAGTAATAAAAGTAGCGATTGGGGAAGAGTTTGTTTAACACGAATAAGAGTAATTAAGTTACATCGGCCGGCGAGCTTCTGCCCACCGCTGCTCTCTTCTCTTCTTCCCCATGATCTCTCCCATATGCTCTCCTCCACTGCTCTTAACCCCTCTCGATCATGCAACCCAGTTAGGCCCGAAGTACTTCGGATTGGTCTTCCTTCCTCTTGTGAGATTCTTTCCTTCGCTTGGACGACCATGGCGAGAGCTCTCATCTCCTCCTCCAGCCTTCTCTTCTTGGTTTGCTTTCCAGCCAACTCGCCTAGCTATAGCTAGGGCTTCAGCTTGCCGCCGGATGGGAACAGGGTTTCTGACATTGATGAAATTCTTCATGTTGGAGATGTACGTCGACCAATCCATCTCGTACGGGTAGAACTCAGTCTGATATCGGCCTCTCTTGCCAATATGCTGCACAGGCTGACTCACTCGCACGGCTGTCGAGGTTGATGCGCTGCTGCCGGCCGCTCAACAACACGTTCAACAGAAACCCGCTCCTTGGACAGACGGCAATCGTACAAAGGAACCCCGGGTTGTCATCGGCCGGGTGCTCCGGCACATGGATCGATATCTTGTGCTGCACAGTCCACTCCATGGCGGCGTCGCCGCCACCGCCGCCGCCGTCGCCGAGCACCCACACCTGGATGTCGCGGTGGTGGTCCGGCACCGGCTGCAACAGAGAGAGCCCGCCGTTGCCGGACGTTGTCAGGACGTACGGTGTGATGTTGGTCACGAAGAATTTGTGTTGTCTTGGCAGCTGCGTCGACCATGCCCGGCCCGTGCAGATGTCGAGGCCGACTGTACATGTGATAAGGCCTGGACTCGACTTGGGCGCGGCGAGCCAGTACACGGCGTCACGGGCGACCACCGCGTGCCCGTACGTGGTCATCTGCAGACCGTTGTCCACTTCGTCGGAACGCCGCACTGGGCCCCAGATCCCCGCACCGTCGCCGCCGGCGCCGCCGGCACAAGAGAAAACCTGGTAGGTCAGGCGATTATCCTCGGTGCACAACACGAGCGTGCCTGCCTTGGCGAGTATCCGTACTGATCTTTGTTCGTCTCTGTTGCCATTGCCAGGCGAAGAGAGATCGTCTGCAGAAAGCAAGGTGAAATCGCAAGTCTGCATGATCGACGGCAGGGGGAAGAAGGTGCACTCCCGGCGGGCCGCCATGGGGTTGCAGAGGCAGAGCTCATATTGCTGGTTCGGTCCGCGACGGAGCACCAGCAGTACCCATCCATCACGCGAAGACAAGATCCGTTGAGACGACGATGCCATGTCGTCGACGCCGGCGGCGGAGGCGGCCGGTAGGAGCGAAGAGAGACTCTCGCAGTGGCCCGTGTCGACGGCGGTCACCGAGACGATCGCCCGTGGACGCGCGTCCGCTGCTCCTTCTTCGTCGTCGTCCCAGGTGCGGTGGAAGAAGCCGAGGAGGAGGTTTGGGTTGAAGCGATCGGGGCAGGGCCGGAGGCTGGAGGCGTTGCTGATGATGGCGCGCCGCCATGGCTTGCAGGCGCCGGCGCATCTGATGACGGCGGTGCTTTCCAGGCGGCGGAAGATGTCCAGGAGGAGGTCGGGTAGCAGCGACGCCCAAGCGTCGTCCGCGATTCCCCATTTTTTCTTCATCTCGACGTCCCGGATGGATCCAAGATGTTGACTAGCTCCTATATATTGTCGTGGAAGTCAATTGGGTCGCCTCCATCTCCCGTGGGCCGTACGAGTCCATTATTGCCGATCTTTTTTTTTTTTGTTTCCTGAGCACTTATTTGCTCTTTGTTGGACTTTTAATAAACTTCAGTGCCTTTTCTATTTAATCACCACTATGAGTTTTTTTAGTTTTGATTAGGAATAAAAGTTATTACTACTAGCAAATGTGTCTCTGCATACCATGGAACCTACCCCTCTGTTCTATAATACAGTGCATTATAAAAAATTTAAGACAACTTAAGGAAACAATAAAATAACGTATATACCCTTTTAAGACAACTTAAGGAAACAACAAAATTTTAAGACACTACTAGAAATGGTGGCTAAGCCCCCAAAACACTCAGCAAACCCCCCCATAGCAAAAAAAAAAAAAAAAAAAAAAAAAAATCGGGGAGGCCCTCGTTGGCCAGCGCCCTCCATCTCCGTTGCAAGTCGTAAGTCATGGCATTTTTCGTGCAAAATTGGTGCCTATGCTGTCGGTAGGGTTTGAACCTGTGTTCTTCCCCTCGCGTGTAACCTGCTCTACAAATAGTTTTTAAAATATGAAACACCATCATCACATATAGAATGATAGACTTTATACGAGTTTTCTTCCCTCCCAGACTTAGTGTCTTCTTCCTCCATCCATTAATTCGGGTGACCACCCTATCAATCAAATGGGCGGAAACCGTCACTACAATCTGTTCCGACCAAAGCTGGGAGCCCCAGATATTTAATGATTCTGTCATAATATTTAGCACTTGGCAGACTTCTATTTTTTTCTTGAAAAATAAATACTGGACTTTGCTTCACTTCTCTTTTGCTCTGAATTTGTACAATATGTACTCTAAATATCCGCTAAACATTCAGGCCTTGTTTGGATGTAGTCGGATTCGCATCAATCCACATGTGTTGGGGTGGATTGGAGTGAAACTTGAACTAAATTCTACCCCAATCTACTTCAACACATGTGAATTGAGGTGAATCCGACAACACCCAAACAAGGCCTCAACATTTTTCGTATCCGCTTTCATCAATATTAGCGAGTCATATGCAAGAAGGAGAGGTGGGAAATTGTAGGAGCTTGTTGTCTACACAAGGGTCATCAGCTGTTGATGTACACCATAGTGGTCAGCCGGGACGCTGTGTACTGGCTCGCCGGACCTCGGGAGAAGGGACATGCACAGTCCGCCTCGACGGCCGGCTGTCTCTGTTGCAGCCGCTGCCGAACCACGACTGGTCAGCGACGACCAATGGACTCTGCAGCACAAGATATCGAGAGCTTTTTACCTGTATGCCATTATGAAAGATTGACCAAACCACCAAGCCACTAAAAAGTTGTTTCGCACCGCTGTGCCCAACTTCATCTTCGACTATACCCGTGTGTCATTCCGTCCATTTTGAAGCCTAACGGCAGTTAAGTGGCCTGGCAATAGACTTCAATACCCCTGGGCCACTTGGTCTTGAGAACAAACAAATTTTTGTCCCCAATGCCACTGACGAAGGTGCCTTGCTGCTGCTGCCTCTGACTGTGAGGAGCTCTGGGCGATGCCGGGATATGAGGGTCTTCCACACGTGCACCTGCAGTCCCCCGTCGTTAGCTTGGACAACCCTGACGTCGTCTGCTTCAAGGTCGGCAGGAGCCATCGCGGGGACCAAAACGCATGGATGATCCAGGTCGACATGAGGAGGAAGGTGCTGCTGGCAGCACTGCCATGGACCTGGACCGACCCATCGAGAAGACACCTTCATATACCGGCAAAAATTTAATGATTTACTACCAAAAATAGAAAAGGATCCGGTGTGGTAGGCACTGCCATGCATTTTCTTTTGGAATATTTGCAGCTTGTTAGAAAAGCTTGTCATTTGCAGCTTGTTATTCCATGGCAAATGGTTACTCTTTGTCGAATTGAATTCTCTTCTTTCATGTTTATGCTGACAAATCTAGTCTCTCCAATGGCACATTGTCAAATTATTTTATTTTGACCAAAACATTATCAAATTATTGCCGTCATTGTCTTAAATTATGGATGCCAAAGTCATCATGAAATAAATTATACTTCTTCAGTTTCATACTAGCAAAACATGCCCTGCATTGCCACAGGAGAAATAAGCTACGAAAAGATATATGTTTTGATAGATTTCTATTTTATAATTTATTTTATATAAATAAATTAATATTGGTAATAATATGACAATGCTCTATTAAATCCTGTGTTGCAACGGAGGAAAAGGGTTATCAAACATCAAACTCCAACAAATATTAATTGGCATAGCAGATGTAGTATAGGCTAGCATGATGCCGATTAGAAGGATCAGATGTCAACTAATTCAAAACCAATTGCATATGCAATGATTAACCACCACGCTAACGCCGGCCGGGACTCCATGCTAACACGGGCGCGTGCAGTTCAACGTGGGCGGGCAGCTGTTCGAGACGACCACCACCACGCTCGCCAACGCCGGCCGGAACTCCATGCTCGGCGCGCTACTCGCCTCCGAACGTCTCCTCCTCGTCCCCGGGCGGCGGAGTGGCCGAGTACTTCGTCAACCGCAACCCGGCCTGCTTCGCGGTGCCGCTGGACCTGCTCCGCACGTGCAGCCTCCACGTGCCCCCGCACCTCCCGGAGAAGCTGCTCTACTGCGAGGCGCTCTACTATGGCCTGCTCGTCCACGTGCGCACCGCGCGGTGGGGCGCGTTCGACAGCGACCGCCTCCGCCTCGCCGCGTCCGTGCCCGGGCGCGCGCCCGGGGACAGCACGGCCATCCGCTCGTCGCCCGACGGCGGGTGCTGCGTTGCGCACGGCGGCGCCGTGCGCGTGTACAACTGGATGCTGGACGAGCGCCGCCCGGTGTCGCTCGACCACTCGCAGGTGCCGGCGGTGGCCGTGTCCGTGTCGATGCGCGACGTCGGGACGGAGATGACGCCGATCGCGAGCCAGGAGCAGTCGCGGAGCGGCACCCCCGCCGGCGCCGCGACGTCGTCGCTCAGCGCGCTCTGCTCGGTGCCGTCCAGCCCGAGAGGGGAAGAAGGGCAAAAATGACATTTTCCTACCCTGGACCCACGTGCCAGACATCTTAAACGTCAAAAAACAAACGGAATGGGGACGGAATGGCACACGGGTATAGTCGAAGATGAAGTTGGACACAGCGGTGCGAAACAACTTTTTAATGACATGGTGGTTTGGTCAATCTTTTATAATGGCATACAGGTAATCAAGTGTCGCAGTGTACCTGGGCGATTGCATCCTAAACTATACCATCATCTCAATGTCGTCTGCCCAAGGAGAAAAATACATTTTAGAAAACCAGAAAACAAAATCAGCAAAACAGCCAAGCTCATCAAACTGAAGGTAACTAAGAAAGTAAAAATCTAGCCAAAATTTGAGCAATCCACTGGCTTCATATTCACAACCTCTTGTGGATCCGTATAAATCCACGGTCAAAATGTCGGTTTCGTACTGTAAGAGAACAAACCATTATTCGCGCAAACAGTATGTCTACATACATAAAGATCTACGTGGCAATTATCATCCTTTTTCTCCCTTCCAGAATCTTGGTGCAATTATCCATCGAAATCCAAATTGGCAAACTTAAGCTCAGGATAATAGTTGGCCACCATTGGCTTCCCATCAAATTTCCTTCCATGCAAAGCCATCTTCGCTCTGGTAGCACTGTAGACGTCTGCATATTCCAAGAACACCTGCAACAGAGAAAATTTGCATCAGACATCATTTGCTATCATACAAAAGATCCGCAAAATTCGAACATTAGAAGTCGGTGCAACACTAGGCTCACCTTTCCGACTCCAGTGACCGGGGGTCCACTGGGGTCAGGACGTGGGATCACAACTTTCACCAGATTACCTGATCAAAAGGTAATTTTTCTTGTGATTAGTGCATAAACATAACAAAGTTGCATGCAAGAATTCCTAGGAAATTGATGTAATAGCAGATAAATAAAATACTAGCAGAAGTCGATGTAGGACGGAGACCAAATTGAACCAAAAAAAAAAGGTAATAAATGATATACCATATCTGCGTGCTTCTTCCCTCATGTCGTCCATGATGTCCTCATACACTTCATCTTCCAATTCATCCGCACTGACCACATGGACGAGGCAAACCACCTTTGTAGGGGCCGCTCCAACTGGATGGGCAAGTTTCTGTACACAAAACACACACATATTTCTGTGTCAGAACACAACAACGGCACATCGTAAATGTAAATGGCACACTAGAGAATATAAACTATCTAGGTGCCTAGTATGGCAATCAACTAGCTGGTCTATATATACCTGCATTTGCACCTGTTGCTGTGCCTGCAATAGGATACTTTCCTGCTCTGGTGTGGGCTGAGATGCCCCCTGGTTTGCTCGTCTGACAGTGAGGATTTTGTCACCCATCTTGATACCATTTAGTGCAGCACAAGCGATATCAGTGACAGTGAGGTCCTGGTAATCACAGAATGCATAGCCTTTTGAGTTACCAGTTTCCTTATCCTTCACAAGATCAAACCCTCGAAGAGGACCGAATGATTCAAGCAACTCCCGAACTTGAGCTTCAGTGAAGTAATACGGAAGGCCACCCACAAAAATACGGTCTGGATCTTCTAGCCCTCCAGATCCTGCTGTTAGGCCAACTGCTGCAAGATTCAGATTGGGGCTTGGCTGGCTTGGGCCCAGTGCAGCTGCAAGGGAAGGGTTGTAGTCTGTTGGCCTTCTGACCTTCACTGGCACCCCTTCAAACATAATGCCATCCAGGGCCATTGCATTGCTTGCTTCCTCAACAGATCTCATCTCCACAGAAGCAAATTTCTTGTCATGATTTATGTATACATTGAGAACAGCGTCACCTGGACCAGCAGTGTTTCCCCCAATAGCAGCCATGATTTGATTAAAGTAAACTGCCACTGTCTGCAGAAGAAAAAAAGAGAAATTGAACAAACAGTTGAAAACTATGTGTACACCAGTGTTGTAAATTAAACTGAACCTGTTCGTTAGCATCTGGAGGAAGGCCACCAACATAAACACGCCGAGCATGACGAGTAGCCTGAAAATAAATGATGTTGGTACATTTTTTTATTGGTAACTGCAGAATATTAAGAACTAGAGAACCATAGGTGTTGAGTCATTGCTTGTGGCTGGATGACAAGGGTATTGAACTGATTCAAACAAACCCACAGTCACAAAACAACAAAGAATATGCCCCTAATTGGCTAAGAAAATAAATATAGTTGGTCTATACCTGTAATTGCACCTGTTGCTGTGCCTGCAATAGGATACTTTCCTGCTCTGGTCTGGGTTGAGATGCACTCTGGTTTGCTCGTCTGACAGTAAGGATTTTGTCTCCCATCTTGATGCCATTTAGGTCAGCGCAAGCAATGTCAGTAGCAGTGGTGTCCATGTAAACACAGAACGCGTAGCCCTTTGAGTTACCAGTTTCCCTATCTTTCACAAGCTCAAACCCTCGAAGAGGCCCAATGCATTCCAACAAGTCCCGGACTTGAGCTTCAGAGTAGTAATAGGGAAGTCCGCCCACAAAAATACGGTCAGGATCTTCTGACCCTCCTCCGGCTGATCCTGCTGTTAGTCCAACTGCAGCAAGATTCAGTTTGCGGCTTGGCTGGGTCGGGCCCATGGCAGCTGCCTGGGAAAGGTTGTAGTCTGCTGGCCTTCTAACCTTCACTGGCACCCCTTCAAACAAAATGCCATCCAGAGCCATTGCATTGCTTGCTTCCTCAGCCATTCTGAACTCAACTAAAGCAAATCTTTGTTCATGGTTCATGCAGATGCCACAGACAGCATCACCGGGACCAGCAGTGTTTCCTCCAATAACAGCCATGACTTGATTGAAGAATACTCCAATTGTCTGCAGAATGGACTCAAATTTAGCCAACGGTCGCAGATATTTGGAATGGTGTTTGAGTTTGTTTACTTAGGCAGTATATGTATAGTTGTTTTTCCCCTTCTGGGGTTAAAAAATAAAGTACAGACCTGTTCATTAGCAGAGGGAGGAAGGTCACCAACATAAACACGCCGAGTGAAAAGAGTAGCCTGAGGTAAAAATGAAAGTTTACACGATATTTGTATCAATACGTGATAAGTGCAGGCACAGAGCAAATAATCAACAAAAAAAGAGAAGTTATACCTCTCGAGTCATCAGTTGAGTCGTAGTGTGTGGCTGGAACACAAGGCGATTGAAACAACCAAACTGATGCACACAAATGAATATGGTCAGCAACAAACTAAACATCTAAGTCTGCATAAATACAGAAAAAACATGTAAAGGCAAATTAAAGATAAGGGTCCTTAAAAATTAAAGACAGCAGTGTAAACTATATTTGCAAGTTAGAGATATTAGAATGTTTATAATGAAGTACAGTTTGTTTATAGACTATTAACAAAGAAAAAACCATACCTGTTGAGGCATAGCTTGTGGCTCCAAGAAAAAGGGATTGGACTAATTCCCAAAAAGAAAAACAATAAGATTAGAAAGCAGTAAATCAAATAATCGATCCCATACATAAAGGAAGGTAAAAGGGGGAAAGCTATATTTGCAGGATAAAAATATTTCACCGTTTTTAACAAAGATGGCAGTGCAAACTATATTTGTAAGTTAGTAATCTGTTAATGTTCATTGTTATGAAATAAAGTTTGTGGTTACCAACATTTGCTGACACTAGACTATTACAACAACAGAAAAAAACACATAGGCATAGCATGTAAATCCATGAAAGAGGAATTGAACTAATTCAAAGAAAAAAAATGAGTAAGTTTAGAAAGCAGTAAATCAAATAATCCAGTCCATACATAAATAAAGGAAGCTTAAAAAAGGCAAAGCTATATTTGCAGGATAAAAATATTTCACTGGTGTATAACTTAACTTATAGGTAATCTACAATAACTAATTGTTCAGACTAATTAAACTTTATACAATAGCTCGCACCTGTTGAGTCGTCCCTTGCGGCTGGATGTGGAGGCGATTGAACTGGCCCGTTGCAAAAATAGATTAATTAATTAATATGGTTAAATTAAATCTGAGCAAGTAATGCACTCCACACAGACACAAAAAACAATTAGTCCATGTTCGCTTGAACCCTTTACTAATTTGTTGAATTCACAGTTCTAACTTCTAACCATAACAAATACTCCCTCCATACCCATAAAGAAAGCCGTTTATGACAACGACACGATCTCCAAAGCCTAACTTTGACTCCTTGTTTTTATAAAAAATATTTATCAAAAAGTGGTACATATATACTTTTATGAAAGTATTTTTCAAGACAAATCTATTTATATGGTTTTCACATTTCCAAATTCAACAACTTAAAAGTTATTCATGATTAGTGTTTGACCCAAACTTATCCAAAACGATTTTCTTTATGGGTACGGAGGGAGTAAATGAAACCCTACAAGAAGGTTCACAACTTTGAACATTGTGTGTATCGATCAGAAAAAAAAAAAAAGGGAACCCTAAACAACATATGGTTGGTTTAGTTTCGATGGCACTGACAAAGTCTACACTATTACTGTTGTTGTTTTGTTTTTGCCCTAGGAAGTTTCGATTGGGCGGCAGTAGCGCGCGCGAGTACTTGTTTAACCGAAACCATGGTCGACTGCCCGGCATCACGAGAAGGAAGAGAAACACAAGGGGGGCGGGCGGCAGGGGATTGATGGAGACGCACCTCCCGGCGGACGCGCTCGACGCGGCGGAACGCATCCGCATCGCCGCCACCCATCGCCCGCCCGCCCGCGCAGATCGTGGCTTCCTTCTTCGTTCCTTGGGGTTGGATTGGAGGAGGAATTTGGGGATTCGACCCTCGCGAACTCTTTAATCTCAAATTAAGGAGCCACCGATGCCGATTCCATTCGGTTACGGTTTTCCAGTTGCGAGGAGGGTCCGAATTCATTGAGCAGGCCGGCCCATCAATTTTTCACTACAGGCCCGCGTTCGGATGCGAGTTTCGGCCCACAACGAAATCGATCAGCTGCAGAGAGTCCTCTCTATAAATTGCTAAGGAAGAAGTCCACTTTAGGTCCCTCAACTTTCACAAAAGTCTATTTTTCATTCCTGAACTTCAAAACCGGGTAAAATACATCCCTCAATTTTTGAAACCATGCATATTACATCCCTAACATGGTTATGAGCGGTTTTGAAGGCAGTTTTGTCTTTTTCATTTTTATTTATTTTGGCTGGATATTTGTAAAATTATAGTAAATCACATAAAATTCATAAAATAGTAGATATGATTTTGTTGGACTCCAGATAAGTAGATCTACATAGTGAACATATAATATAGTATGCTTGAGTATAAAATTTTTATTGTAGCTTTAGAACTGTTTTTTCTATAATTAATTAGAATAATTCATAGCTGTAGTTTGTATGGTCCAATTGTGGTGAAGTTTTTATGTTAGACTAATTATTATATGTTTAAACTATGGTAAAAAATTCATACTCATTAGATCATGTATAACTTAGTTATAGATTTATTATAATTTAACAAGCATAAACCTAAATAAATCTATAACTAAGTAATACATGATTCAATGAGTATAAAATTTTTACTATAACTCAATCATAGGATAATTAGCTCACCATATAAATTTCATCACAATTAGACCATAGAAAATGTAGCTATAATTAGTCTAATTAATTACAAAAAAATATAGATCTAAAGATGCATCAAAAACAATTTGTACTAGAACATACTATATTATACATTCAATGTGTAGATATACTGATCTAAAGTCCAACAAAATTGAGTTTTCTATTTTATGATTTTTATCTGATTTACTGTGATTTTTCAAAAAAAATCAGCCAAAATAAATAAAAAAAAGGTAAACCGCTTTCAAAACCAGGTCAATGATGTAATGTGCACGGTTTAAAAGTTGAGGGATGTATTTTATCCGATTTTAGAGTTTAGGGATGAAAATCAGACTTTCGCGAAAGTTGAGGGACCTAAAGTAGACTTTTTCCAATTGCTAATAAATAGTTATAAATCAAAAAAACAAAATTGTAAATAGTTATATTATTATTTATTATATTTAGCATGTACATATATAAGCTAATTTTTTTACCTGTTTGTGACCAAATATCAGAACCATGCGCTCTCTCGAAAGGCTCCAACTGTGCTTACGTATATTTCAAGTTAATTAGTTTTCTTGCCGAAGAAAGTTATATTATAGCCCAGAATGAAGTGAAGATAATACATTGGTTTATAGGCACGGTCCGTGACATAACCTGCTCCTAAAAACCTAATTTTGTGAAAATAAAAAAGGCGGCCATAAAAATACAAAATTTATATTAGAAAATATAGAAAAATAGTAGTGTTTACTAGATGAGAAAAAATATTAAATTTGGAAAAGGATCGAAAGAATAAAAAAATTAAACATGACAATCAGAAAAAAAGAAATAAAAGAACATGGTAGAAAATATAAGAAAAAATATGACATGGACAAACTGAAGAAAACATAAGTGAATGTAAACAATAAACCAAAGAAAAGTATTAAAATAAAGAAAAAGATGAACGTCCTTTTAGATAGTGGGAATAAATCATGGCTTCATCTCTAATCGCAAAGAGCAGCTAACCACCTATTATTACAATACTGTGTAACCACATAAATGCCCCACTCAAAACTCAATTCTAACATTATATGGCCCAAATGACAAAAAAAGAATCCATTGCCGTTGTCTCTACTCTCTAGCATTTAGCATACTTGGATAACATGTTGCTTATTTGCTTCACCCCACTGTAATTGCGCTCATGGCATACCTAGTGTTCCTCCAAAATCTTTTCAATCAATACTTGTCAAAAACTTCATTACTTGTAAGTCATATTGTCTAGAAAAGAGGCTACACATGTGGACCGCGCTCCCCTTGCTCGTACCACCTGTAAAGAATATCATGCCATCATGGACAGCTTTAGCGGTGTCAATCCTACCACAAAGTGAACCACTCTCTAGAGAAATTTAGCATGTAAACAATCAGAGAAGAGATATTGAATTGTTTCATTCTTCAAGTAGAAAGTAAAGTACATAATTTGCTCTTGTTTCCAACTCCTTCACACTAAATTATCTTTTACTATTGATTGTATTGCTAGAATAACAATGATCTATAGTACTCAATTTCTTAAGGACACCACTAATTGAGGACAATAAAAAGCATAAACATAGGTAGATTTGATAAAACTGAGTTAACCAACAACGAACGACCACATAAACAGTATTTCCAATCCTACCTTCGATGACTTTTCAACCTTTGTTATTAAGTTTTCTATAATGCATTGGGAGGGCTAGGTAACAAAAAGGGTAAGCACCTAGCTTGCATCCAAAAAGATGCCCGTATTTTATGTCACAATTAATTCTTAGCTTGCCTAGAGCACGAGATCTCACTTTTATGAAAAATTTACCTTTACACCTAATAATTGCTCAAAGTGCATAGCAATTTTCGATGAGCCAAAAGACTAGTATGATAGGCGAGGACTACCCCCAACCTTGTACTTGTGGTCCTCCACCATCAATTTTCTATGTGGGACTAAAATTATTTGATAAGATGAAGGAAGCTCCGGGCAGGAGTGGGCTTCATAAAGTTTTTATTTGTTTGTTCATCACTAGCAGAGGTGTGCATTGTACACTTCCTCCAGAAAGGAGTATATTGCAGTAATGCATGGTAACAAGGCGAAGGGAAAAACATTTGCTTGTAAAGGAATGACGAAAACTAGCGATCCCAATCCATATGCATTCCATGTAGTCGAAGCACTTCAACTGCAAACTGTGTCAATAATATGATGCAAACAGCCCTATGATTGAAGTCTATACTCACACATGTTTGGTGCTACTTCTGTTGCTCTCACTCACGGATATGACAAGATGTGTACAGCTACCACAAATACATAGTATATATGCTCTAAAATGGTTAAAAGCCAATGAAAATGCATTGTCAAATTAGTAGTGGGCCGGGTGGAGACCAGTTTGAGTATAAAAAGAAAAACGCATTAGCAGGCACACTGCAGCAGTCTCTGTATCTGTAGCTAAAAATTATTGAACTAGTGACAGCACCGAGTAACCAATCCCATGTGCATTACCTGGCCATATAAATTTGGTTGGGGTGCAATTTATATGGCACTGACATTTCATACCAATTCAGTGATAAAAAAGTATAGTTTCCAGTCTGGGTATACACACCTGGCTATATGTGGAGTTCGAAAATTCAATGGCAGCCAACAGAGAAATAGACAACACGGTTAACTCTAAACCTACGTACATATGCTTGTACGTCTATTTGCAGAAATACGTAATTTTAGAAAATATACAAATGTTCAAATTAAACCAATATACAATGTTCAACACTGACATATATATTTAAAACAGAGGGAGTACTATCAAAGAAATCATGACAGCTAAAGCACATATAAAAGTGTGTAGAACATCTATCCCACATCCATGCATATCATGGGTATACATATCAAATCAAACGTTGTTCTTGATTGACAGGAGTGTCCCTATGATCCCAGAAACTGCAATAATGGCTCCCAAAACTGCGGCGATGATTTTCTTGTGTTTGTAATAAAAAGCGTACACCTTGCTCGGAATCTGCCTGCTCTCCTTGTATAACTCGAAGTCTTGCATCACGCTGTTATAGCACCTTCCAAAACGCAGACCCTGGAAGGTTGTGAAGAACTTGAACGCTTCCATGTCGGTGAGGCCTCCTCCTCCCTGCAGGAGACCCCTCGCCCGCAGCTCCTTCACGTCCTCCACTCTGGATACCAACAAAGCCAGGAGCAGGAGGTAGGAGCAGACAGCAGAGTCTTCGACCGGCGCATTTGAAAAGCTTTCGACCGTGCATAGCTCCAGAGCGGCCATGTTGAAGAGGAAGCTTGCACGGTTCCGGTCCAGCGACAGAGGCGCCATGGAGAGCTCACCAAGTACGGTCCCTTTGTAGTTGAGGCCCATGTCGATGAGCTTCGTCGTCTTGTTGGCTGTGAGAGAGACACCAATCTCGGCAAGCTCAATGGCACTAACAGAAATTGCTAGGTTCTTGGGTTCCCGCTTGTTGTCGTCGTCGTCGGCGTTTGTGTTTCTTCCTACAGTGTAGTATCGGAGGAGGCCAAGGAGATGCGGTTTGAATTTCTTGTGTTTAACCAAAGTGGATAGATAAGTAGTATCCTGATCTTCCTCGTCTTCTTCTTTCTTATGGTGCTGCAGATAGCCTCTCCATACAGAGATGAAGCTTTCCGTCAAGGGAACGGCGGGCTCGGGCATGAAATTCATGACCGTCTCCACCACCTTCCAGGGAAGCTGGTTCTCGAGCAGAATGAGATCATGGCGGATGTCGCGGCGGTTTGGGCGCAAGAAACCAACCAAGCTCTCATCTATTGCAATGCCACAGTCCATGCGCATGTACTGCACCAAGAAGCAAGCGTCAACGAACATCATATCTCGGAAGTCTGCACAGCTGATACCTGCCATGACATCCTTGTCATAGAGACGGCGGGCATGGTTGTCTGCTACATGGGCAACCTCGAGATACACCTCCTCCGCTAGGTGGCCAGATTCGATGACGCAGCTTATGACAGCCATGTGCTTGACCTTCTCCGCCTGCTTGAGGTGGGGTTGGTGGTGATGGTAAGGGCCGATCGATGGCGACAACCCTTGGCACCGTATAAGACTCATGGAGACGATCTCGAAGGCTAGCAGGATATCTATGCATCTTCTGTTCCATCAGGTCGATATCAGCCTGAAACTCGTCTGATACTTGCTCGAACACAGCACTAACAAGACTGTTGTTAGAGATCTTATTAGTTTCTTCATTCTGTAATTCAACAGCCTGTTTGCTCGAGATGCCCATTACCTGCCTATTCTGCCAATTAATGACCTCTGCAATGGGCCAGTTAGGCAGTGAGGCTGCAGCATAGTAGGAGTAGTACTCAGCTAGTTCCTGTCCTCCATGGCCTTGACAAGATTGAGGCAAGTATGGTTGGAGGTTGCAGTTACCAATCATGTCGATAGACACATACTCCACTGGGACGCCACCAGCAGCACAAGACCAAGCTTCAGGAGCTGGTTCTTGAACGTCCCAATTCGCCAGCTGAAACTGGCAATTAAGGTCCCCATGTTGCATCTTGGTCCATGATCATCTCTGACTGGCCTTAGCTTCCGAAAGTTATCACTGCATGCATGCAAGTAGTTTAAAAGCAGGAAATGAGAAGAATGAAAAACAGCTAGAAAACAGATTCACGGAGAAAACTTGTACTAGTCAGGATCTCAGGACTAATGTGTACTGAAGAGAGAAGGGAATTGAAGACTTACATCTGGACAGAAGAAGCTCTACCTTGTGGATATGCTTCTTGTGTATAGAACATTATATAGACGACCAGAACCAACCGGTTATGTGTCCCATGATAGTTAGTTTTTTGTATCTATTTACTGTAGGAAGTGGCCATGTACATGTGTTCAGCATACTTACTACACGTTCACACCATGGCTGAACCCTGAGCTGGCAAAACTTGGAATCACACGCTCTAGTATACCATATCTTGAAAATCATGCATGTCGTCGTCTTCATTCTGTGCTTATTAACCTGGGTGTAGGTGTAGACGTATGCCATGGGCTACTCTCTGAGGTGAGCAGCCATTACCATCAGATCTACTATACGGTTGTAAATCAGTATCGTATGCAAGAATAAGAATGGACAAATGTGTTTCATCAAAAATAGTCTGTCGCTAGGAAGAGAGAAGAGAATGGAACATATACATACATCGGGGCATAAGAAGCACTACCTCATGGTCTCATGGATGCTTATTCACACACACACACACACACACACACACACACACACACACACACACACACACACATATATATATATATATATATATATATATATATATACAAGTGCTATTCTACACCCTAGGTGTAGAATACTATTCTACACCAAATTGTTGTACTGAGCAAAATTCAGTATCGCTCAGTATTCGTGTTTCAGTATTGTTCAGTTTTTGATGGTCCTGAGTGTTGGACAAGTTGATACTGAACACTCTCCAGTACTGCTCAGTATTTTTTCTACTTAGTTTTGACTTGCGGTGTAGAATAATACCATGCTGTAGTACCATGCATATCATGTCATTAGTTATATCTGCATATATTAACCCGGCCGTAGGCCCATGCCATTGGCTAACCTATCAAGGCCAGCTAGCAGCCATCACCATAAGATCTACCATTGTAATAAACCATATCCTATGCAAAAATAACAATGGATACGACAAGGAAAGTTTCACTAAAATTAGTCTAGAGATAGGAAGATTCATCCATATTGGGGAATTGCACTTCCGGATCTCCAACCCATTCTGCATCCACCATGAGATCCTCTTTATAAAACTAAATCTGAGTGCCCCTTTAGGTGGCCTAACACCTCTTCAATCGGTTTGATCCAGCCTCGGTCCTAGGTTTTTTTTGACCTATACCTAACCAAGTGTGACAAAAATAATACTCAAACTATACGTATATACATGAAATGTTACCATAGTCAACACATATCCAAAAGAAATATTCACATCCTAATTATATACTAAATTGAATTAGAATTTTTGTCAAACATTTTACGATGCAAAGTCACTAATGATGGTATCATATCAATCTCGTCCAATGGTTTCTTCTCATTGCATAATGTTGCCAAACCGTAAGCTCTCTTTAGACATTGTAGATGGTCCCCAGCAATTTGGTTTCTTCTCATTGCATAATGTTGCCAAACCATAAGCTCTCATTAGACATTGTAGATCACAAATGGTTCCCCGGCAATTTAAATTTTCAGGTTTTTTTCAGCTGAAGCCACCATCATCTGGTGCTCTTGAAGTACTTGTGTTGCTCCTAAAAAATCTGTCCATGGACCCTCTTTGGGATTCTATCAACTCATTTACTCGATCTCTCTTTCCCCTTTATTTCACTCCCACAAGCATGCACATTTCTCACGACACTGAAATTTGGAGAAACATAAGATATTTAGTAAAAGTAACACAACAAGATAATTTGATCTTTTACTTTTGTTATAGTTAGTATCTGCATCCTATCTTACCGGTTGCTACCTCACAATCAGAACTTGAATAATGACTAATGCATACTAGTCTTACGATTACATGATTGGTTTTATTAACACAATCTGTTGGAAAAACATTGTACATTACTGTACCTTAATGGATAGATACGATTCTCACTTGAGAAATTGCATGGGAGAGAAGAGAACCAAACTGGTCTGCCTCTGTGTTTTAGGGCAATGCTGCGATGATGATCAGGGATCAGTTCTCCAGTTCAGCTAATCACCTGGCGAGACAGAAGTCGAGAACAATCTGCAGCCACTACTATAGATTTAACATCACTGCCAGCTCAAAATGCCCATCACTACCGGTTTTATCAACCGACACAGCTAAATCAGCAGTGATGAGGGGGCTCATCAGTGCCGATTTAGCTTCCATTCTGTCTGCTTGTTGCTTATGGGAGCATGGCTGCTGAACTAGTGGTGCTGCGGTGGTGGAGCTAGGCCTAGACATCGCGACAATAGTTAATGGAATCACATGTCACGCTGCCAAAGGAAAATGAATCCTAGATTTGTGTCGAATTGTCCCTCTAGACCGCTACTTACACTAGCACAAGAATAGTTTTCCTAGGCGGTCAAAAATGATTTTCCTAGGCGGGCATCACATCCACCTCGAATACAATGCCTGTGTTAATCGAGTTTCATAGAGAAGACCAAAATGCCTCCCCGAAGAATCGAGATGGACGAAGTGCCCATTTGCGTAAATAGTTTTAGAAAACTAAAAAGGCTTGCCAGTGAGCCCATATTTGAGCCCACCAGCGAGACTACACGCAGCTCATCATCGTTGCTAAGGTCTGTGCGGCTGCCGCCACCCGGATCTACGACCCTTGTGCATCAATGGGAGGAGCCCAACACGTGCCACCCTAACCTCTCCATGGCTATTGCCGAGTCAGCACGTTGTTGCTCCTGTGCTCATGGATGAGGGAGAGAGGAGAGGGAGGCGTGGGGGAGGGCGCTGAGGAGGGGATGAGAGGTGTGCGGGGGAGGAATTCCAAACCCTAGTTTCTGATGATATACATGACCATCATATTGGGAATGGTGGGCTTCCATCAGGTTTTTTGAGGCGGGCCTCTTAATAGTCATCATACAAAAATGGTCTACATTTTTGAAGGTCCACTTCTGTTAATGGATTTTGAGAGACGGGCAATTTGTGACTGTCTCTATAAAGACATTTTGGGAGATGGGCAATTTGTGACTGTTGTAAATAAAATATCCACCTCTGTAAATACAATTTGACTGACGAGTAATTTGTGACCGACTCCGTAAGACAACATCTAAAAATTCTCAAGTACTCCCTCAGTCTCAAAAGAGTGAAGTTCTGTGATTTAAAATTTGTCCCAGAAAAATGACGTGAATTTTAAACACGCAGTTGGTCCACTGATCCAACGCCAAATTACCAATCGAGATGGAGTACTATTTGTTTCCTGCCTCGCCTCAGGTCTCTGCATGCTTGCATACAACGCGTCTCAATTAGGAAGTAAACCATACAACATCCCATCTTTTAAGCGAATCATGTGTGATATACTAAGGGTATTGGGGACATTTCTCTTCACTAATCTATTTAAAAAATCCTAGAACATCACTTTTTTGGGAGAGAGGGAGTACTTTATAAGACAGACAAATTTTGTGATCGTCTCTTTAATGTTTGGATTGTGTCTCGCAAAATCATTTATATAGTAGTGTTAGGTTATTTGCATATGGCTTCTTTGCAAATTGATTACATTTAATTACTATCTTAATGTAGTTTTCAAGTGAGCGAGCAGCTGGGAGGCTCACTTAGTACCTTTGCACTTGTTGGGGGCTTGACCTTGCCTTCCCCTGCCTGGCCGCATCTGAGACCTGCCGTCGCCGAAAACCTTCGTCCCCCGGACCTTTGGACGATAGAATACGAAGGTCCCAGGCGAAGCTAACAATAACGCGTCTCGTGTGATGTATTGTGATGCAGGAACCGAGCTGGCGGCGGAGACCGCGAGGAATGAAGGAGGGGACCTTCGGATCCTCCTGTGGCGGAGGATAGGCTGAAGGATGTCCAAGGACGACGCGAGGGTCACGGTGTCGACGAGGAACCTTCGGCACTTCTGAGTCGAAGGATCGGCGGCCGACCGGAGGATCGAGCCTTGGCAAGCTCGAGTCCCAAGCAGACAGCGCACGTGGAGCTCGTGGTTCGAAATTACTTGAATGACCCCACGATTAGTAGACTGCAGCGAAAGAATATGCCAGGATATTCCCCCGCCGTCACGGGGCGTAATAGGCCCAAGTCGACATCCGTGCCCTATATAAAGGGAATGTAACTGCTTTTAAGGGAGAGAGATAGCCTAGAGATCATTTACGATTCTTACCTACTGTTCTGGGCACTGAGCCCATTGATTGCAACCACAAAGCTGCTCACTGCCGCGCGTGAGCAGTCTCCTCGCCCAACGTGCTGTTAGGAGGTGTAGAACGCATTTCCCAACAGCACTGTGGGTGATGTGCAGGAAAGGAAGGGTGTGCTACTGAGCCGCCTGTACGTAGTGCTACAGGTATCTTTGGTCCTATAATGTTTGCACTGTTTATAATCTTCTGAGAATGTTTGGCCAGTGTGTTTTGACAGTGTTGTCTATATTATTAATTGTTTGGCCATTGGACATGCAAGTTGGTCACTCGCTACCCATCTCCCTTGTAATTCACAGATCTAGATCACTGGTGTTGCCTGCCAACTCATTGTCTTTTCTTCAAGCCTTCTCCACCCACACCCCTTAAGAAACAACAACTCGCTACAAAATCTAATGAGTGGATACGACATAAAGTAATGTAGTTCGTTGTATCTGTACATCTTATATACTAAGGCCTTGTGATAGGGAATTTTAAAAAGTTTCTGGTTTTTGGAATAAACTAAACAGGGCCTTAGCAATCCTGAGCACTACTGTATACCGTATATTTATAGAACCCCATGTGGGAGGTAAGTGCTGCATCGAGACAAAAAGTGTACTTAAACGATGTTATGACCTAATTCGGACTAGTTTTGAGCAAGCTCGTGCCGGGTAGGTACGGTGCAGTGGAGTGCCATCTCAATATAGTATAAAGCAGATTTAGTATCAACAGGCACTATTTGAATATATGCTAGGCATTGTATGGGCACTGTCTAGCTGCTAGCATTTGTTCTAGACGTCACCTAGCCTCGCTAGGCGTTTGTACTTTTCTGTGGACAAAAAGAGTAATGAAATGCTAAATATAAGGAAATTCAATATAACAGAGACAATGTATGACCAATCCCTTATACCACTAAGTTCCAAATTCCATGATGAATAGGCAAAAAGACAATACTGACACAATACGTACAAGAGATAGCTCCAGCATTTCACAATATAAAATTGATTTGAATACAGCGAATCTTTCGGAGGAATATAGTATTCCTTCCATTCTAAATTATAATTATAAGACGTTTTGACTTTTCAAAATACATATTTTTTCGCTATGTATAAAGATATATAGTTAAAACAATGTATATAAAAATGCCAAAACGTCTTGTTATTTGGAAAGAGGGACTATATAACATCCGCGCCTAGACATTTATTACTTTTGTATATATTATTTTACATGGTGTTTGCTTTAGAAGCTGTAGGCAGTCCCAATGGTTGAAACTATCCACGGTTTCCCGAGTGCCACGTCAACAAGAAATCATCTACAGAAACTATTTCACCCAATGTAGGTTTCTTTCCCAAATAAATATTACCCCTTTTTTTTTCTTCTTTCTCTCTCCTAAGTCCATCGTCTTGCTCGGCACCGGCGAGCGAGCACGGCCGCACAGGCGAGCGAGTATGCCGTCGCCGCGTATGGTGTACTTCTCAAGCTAGAAATTAAGCAACTTTGACCGGCTGCTCCGCAAGCTTGTGGACGTCGCACCACACACATCACTGCGTATGATGTACTAGGCGGCAAGCACTATGGCGGCCGTGCAACTGAGTATGCCGTTGCCGTGGCAGCCAAGTACGTCAACGTCGGAAGGCGAGTGAGCGTAGCCATAGGCGGCGGATCATACCGGGTGCGGCCACACCTAGACCAAAATACGAAATACACTGTCTATAGTTTGGAAGGCGAGTGAGCGTAGGCGCGTAGCGGTGTGGGCGAGAGAGGACGGTGACCGGCGATGGAGCGCAGCAGTGCAGTGCAGGTGAGCGAGCGAGATGGCCAACCGCTTTCTTCATTAATTAGCCTGCCATGTCAGCATTTTGCTAAGCTGGCTAGTTATTTATTATGGATAGAAACTACCATTAATACTCTATTAGAGTGCCCTAACGCGAACACCAAAGTTATTGAAAGAGACATGTAACATTAATAAAGTAATAAATCACTCGATTTATTTGTTTTCCACACGGTAATGGAAATGGATAGAGGCTGACGCAAGCCATCCACTGACGTCTTTGAGTGGGGCCTCGTCCAACATGCGGAGCAGAGAATTAAAAGACGCACAGCCTGCAGGGTAACAAAGAATTTTTACAGTGCGGTATCTGATTGCAGCATGCATGACTTAAATAAAGTCGGACTGAAACAAACACAATTGCACGTAATCTCTGTTACCAGCGTATTAATTAATCGGATGATGTTACAAATAAGTGAACCAAACAGCACCTTAAAATGAAAATCAATCACCTACTTATATAGGTGCATATCAGTATTATTTGAACCCTTGAGGGATTGGAGCCGTGCACCGACAATTCCACCAAGAAGTAGGCAGTTAAACCATAGAACGCTTTTTGAGAGACATGAGGGTCCCTAAGATACTGACAAGTACACCAACTACGGAGAATATCGCGAAGATGGTTCTCTTGTTCTTGTAAAAAAACGCATGGACCTTGATCTGCATCTGCCTATTGACCTTGTACTTCTCAATCTCCATCATGATGCGGACATAGCAGTTGGATCCACGTAGGGGCAGGCTCTGAAGTCTCGTGAAGAATGTAAGAGCGTCCTTGTTGACGAGCCCTGCTCCTCCTTGCAGGAGATGCTTCGTCCGGAGCTCCTGCACGTCCTCCTCCCTGTGCACCAGCAGGGACAATAGGAGAAGGTACGAGCAGACTGCAGACTCTTCAGGCTCAGCTTCTTGGAAATTCGAGGTCGTGCATAGCTCGAGAGCTGCCATGTTGATGAGAAAGCTGGCACGTTCGTCGTCCAGCGACAGCGGCGCCATGAAGAGCTCAGCAAAGATCCCTCTCTTGTTGACGCCCATGTGGATGAGCTCGGTTGTTTCTTCCTCATTGGCTTTGAGCTTGATGCCATTTTCAGCAAGTTCAATGGCACTCACAGAAAATGATATCGTGTTGGTTTTCACTTCAATGGGTGTCTTGGTGTTGCCTTTTCCCACAATGTAGAACCGAAGGAGGCCAAGGAGATGTGGTGGCTCGAAGCTATCATCCAACACAAGAGGCTTTTCGACGACAACCTTGCGGTCCTGCAGGTACTTCTTCCAGAACGCGACGAAGGCTTTCAGATCCACGGGCCTGAACCTCAAGACAGCCTCTACAACACGCCAGGGGATCTGGTTCTCGAGCAGCACAATGTCATGGCGGATGGCCTTGCGGTTGAAGTCGAAGAAGCCACGCAACGATGGGTCCATGGTGCTCGAACCATTCGTGCTGAGAGCAAAGTACTGCACCAAGAAACAAGCATCATAGAACATCATATGAAGGAAGTCGTCTTCGCTGATATCTGCCATCACATCCTTGTCGTAAAGGCTGCGGGAATCGTATGCGGCGGTGACAACGGCATCATACATGTCTTGGACTGAGTGACCCGACTCCATGATGCAGTGGTAGGCAGCCACATATTTGGCTTTCTCAGCCTGCTTGAGCTGGTTCTGGCCATGGTGGTAAGGCCCAATGGCCACCAACCTTGGGACAGTAAAGAATTTGTTATCGAAAACTTGGATGCTCGGAGGGTACTTATGGATCTTCATCTTCATCATGTCGATATCAACCTTGAACTCACGTGCTGCATCCTCAAACACATGAATAGGATTGATTGGGATCTTCATTCCCATATTATGGAAGTGAGGCTCAAACTCTTGTTGATCTTCTTTGTCAACGGAATCATCGTCTGTGGCTGCTGCATACTCAAACTCAACCATTTCAGTCGACTCTGACTCCACAGGGTAGCCAGGATCCCATCCTGCATATTCCATGGTCCAGTTCGACAGTTGGACGTTGAAAGGTACCCACGCTGCAGTTGGCTCCATGATCCAATCAGTGAGATGAAGAGTACTGTACAAAAAGTTGGAAGTGTTAGATGAAAAAGATCTATACATAGATCACAAAGAAAAGGACAATGTCATGTTAATTAGAAACACAAAATAGTGGTGACTCAAAGACAACGAAGAGAGAAAGTGAAAGAAAAACTTACAGCAGGGCATGAAGAACAGCCTAGTCGACTCCCCACTTATAGATCGAGCATCAATTCATGTGGCAGATCCGCTGTCGTCTATCGTTGCCAAGTCAGATTATGTATGACATCGTTGATATATTCTTGCACCCATGCATATAGTTGGTGGTACTATATATCTAGTTTGCAGTCACGACAAAATCTACAGCTACAAGGTCAAGTTGCAGATGGGGACCAGTAGTGTGCAAGGTGGCAGGTGCATGCACGTGTTTGTGTGTAGAGGAACGTAAAAACCATAGCCGCTAGCTGTCATCTCGATCGGCCATTGCTGCACTTGTCATACGGCCTTTGCCTTCCAAAATTTTTTAATCCATCCCATCGAATCTTTAGACACATGCATAGAACATTAAATGTACATAAAAAATTGAACTAATTACACAGTTTGGTTGAAAATCGCGAGACGAATCTTTTAAGCCTAGTTACTCCATGATTAGCCTTAAGTACTACAGTAACCCACATGTGCTAATGACAGATTAATTATGTTTAATAGATTTGTCTTGCAGTTTCCTGACGAGCTATGTAATTTGTTTTTTTATTCGTTTCTAAAAACTCCTTCCGACATCCTTCCGACACATCCGATGTGACATCTAAAAAATTTTTATCAGCAATCTAAACAGAGCGTTAGGGACGCTCAAAACTCCCAACGTGCACTGGTCTAGCTACCATGCTGTGAGATGCTCCAACTGTTAATGTCCTTGGCGATTAAAGTTTTCGCTCCATATTAATCTTCTGCTTCATCTTTAGCTAGCGTATGCTACTATAGCGATGATTTTCATATGGCCCTTATTTTATTCTGGAGCTGGATCCATCAACAAATGCCCTCTGCCTTAGGAGCAAGCAGGAAGCTTGGAAATACCATCTGCTATTTTAAAATATGGGTCATTTCTAGCTAGAGGTGTCAAGAAACAGCAGCAGCCCTTGGAAACTGATTTGCAAGGATGGCTAATGTAAAGCAACTGGCTTCCTCCAAAAATATAGGGGCCGAATATAAGAAGCCCCCTTTTTCCTCCTTGGAATAGAACTGCATCCCGAGAAACAGAAGGGGTAGCTCATCACAAGAGTGGCGGGAAGTTCAGCTCTTGATTTCATTGGAATGGGTGACTCTAAAAGGCAAGTGTATGCCATTCCAAATATATTTTTAAAGTTTACTGCTAGATTACATTCTTAATTAGTTTTTTCATTTCTCTCTCCATGCATCGTTGCAGCAATTAACCTGAAATTTACATAAATCTTTAGAGGCCTTAATTAGGGTAAATTGAGTAGGGAAAATAATTTAGCTTCCATGTCTCAATTTGATGGTCTAATAGTTAGTTCTTGAATCAATAATTAAGTTTTGATCTAGAACTATATATAAATGTAGATATGAGCATAGAATGAGGAGTTATTAGACAGGCTTAAAATAATTAACTTTGTGACTGAATATTAATTGTTGCATTGGCTACCTGCATATGGGAGATTAGTTATTAGTCGGTGTCTTAAACTCTTGGTATACATCATTAGGCTAACTTATATAGCTATACAATGATGTTGCTTGCTAATCCTGTCATTTTTCTGTCTTCAAGTCATCTCCACCGTACCTGCCCCCCTAATTTCTAATGAGTTTATACGATATTATGTGTTTGGCCGTAGCTCGACATCTTATATTGAGTGTGGGCTACAGATGGTATCACCAATCATGGAGGTAGGTGGATTCATATCCACGCTAGCTATTTGTATATATATTTCAACGTCCAGGATTAGCTTTGAGCAAGCTCAGGCCGATGTCTGCTATGTCAATATAAACAAGTCTAGTATATCCAAAGTTGTATGTGCTCGAAAGGAAAGGTAGCAAATCAACATGAATGACATTCAATGCCCTGATGCCCTGTTGAATGTACAGTATATATGCATGACAACAGCGGCAGGCAGCGCGATTGCGTGTCCATATGAAGTAGGAACGGATCCGGATATCCTAAAGATTAACATTTATATCGGTATTAGGGTCAATATGGATATCCATGTCCGTATCGATTTTGTTGGGACAAGGGTCCCAACGAAGGCCGGCTAGAGAAGGCTGGCATGAGAAGGCTTCCGGCAGGAGAAGGCTTATGGCGAAGGCTGGCAGAAGAAGGCTGCCGACGAAGGCCGGCTGGAGAAAGCCAGCGAGAGAAGGTGAAAGGTCCAAATGGCTAGAGGGGGGAGTGAATAGCCTATTTAAAATTTTACAAACTTTACTAAACAAGTGAGTTAGTAAAATAAGTGGCGAAGCTATTCTAGCACTAGCACAACTAAGCTATGCAAGCCACCTATACAAGTCTAGCAAGAAGGCTAAACACTAAACCACAACAACTAGAGAAGGCTACACAACAACTCTAAACTAACAAGAACTAAGCTACACAAGCTAAACTAACAAGGTAGGCAAGTAAGTAAAGAGAGGAGAGTGATTGTTATACAACGTTGTAGAGTAGAGATATATCCAATCAATCACTCACAATCACAAGAGAAACCTCGGCAAGAGATGACACAAGATTTTTTACCGAGGTTCACTTGCTTCCTGGCAAGCTACTCCTCGTTGTGGCGATACACCCACTTGATGGATCACGAGCTAATTGGCAATCCAAAGCCAAACCCTCAGCGGGTGCCGCACATCCACTCACAAGATGGGGATCCTCCAAGCCATGAGCAATCCACTAGAGTAGCCAATTGCGATCTCCCGCGGGGAAGGCTCAAGAACCCCTCACAAGTCACTTGGTAAGGCTCGAAACAATCTCCAATCACGAGCTCAACACCACCGCTGCTCCAAGCCGTCTAGGGCGTCGGGAAACACCCAAGAGTAACAAGAAATCCGCAGCAAACTCAAGAATCAAGTGCCACTAAATGCAACTCTCAAAGCAATGCACTTGAATCTCACTCAATCTCACTAGGATTAACAATCAAGCAAAGAGATGAGTGGAGGGAGTGTTCTCTAGCTCAAAGTATGCCTCAAGTAATCAAATGTGCAAGAGAGAACCTCCCAAAGCCGGTCACCAACTATTTATAAGCCCCTCAAAGAAACTAGCCGTTGGCTGTTTTCACTGGGCTGAAAACGGGGGCACCGGACGCTACTAAGTGATCACCGGACGCTCGACCCCCAGCGTCCGGTGCTCAGGGATAGGCCACGTGTTCTCTTTGAATCTCGCGCGTCAGTTTCTAACGGCTACCTGCAACACACCGGACGCTCTGCAAGTCCACACCGGACGTGTCCGGTGCACACCAGACTCATGCGCAGAGAGTTTGTCAAACTCGCGACCTCACCGGACGCTGGGCACCGGACGGTCCGGTGCTCACCGGACTCGTGCGCAGAGAGGGTTGCAAAAACCCCTCACACCGGACGCTAACCACCGGACACTACCAGAGTGCGTCCGGTGCTCAACCCTAGCAGAGTCAAGCTCTGACAGCACACCGGACGCTCAGGCCAGCGTCCGGTGCCTCCGCACTGAGCGTCCGGTGAGTGTTTCCAACTGAGAAACACTTCCGCGACTTCTCCAAATTTCCCACCGGCGCAAAAGAAAATATACACTTAATTTTCTCAAAAGCGCCGAACCCAAACACTCACCGGACAAGTGTTTGGGGACAAGTCTGCTAGAAAAGGATGAACTAGCGCCATTAAAATGCATCGAAAACCCTAGGAACTCCACCTCCTTTGCAAATGTGCTAACACCAACAAGTGTCCACCACCAAGGTGCATGTGTGTTAGCTTTTCACAAACATTTTCACCAAAGGAGGCTCAAGAAGTGAACCTAGTAGCACTTGATTCGAGAGATGACCGTGATTTCTCCTCTTGATAGTCGGCTATCTATCCTAAACCCGGTCAATCACTTCTCTACTCATCTTAGACCGGCAAAAGTAAAACCCTATGTTTATACCTTTGCCTTGATAACTTTGCTCCTCGTCTATCATCATGATCTCCACATCATGCTTCATTTCTTTGTAATCATGTGGCCACCTTTCTATGCCACCATGCACCTTCATCACATGTGTTGCTATGCCTAACTCAAATCACTTAAACACAAGGCATTAGCAACTTGGTGTCATTAATTACCAAAACCAAACTTGGGCTTTCAGAAGGTCTCCTAACCAAGGTCCTAGATGAAGGTACCTGATGAAGGTCTCTTAATGAAGGCTCAGCCGAGGAAGGTCTCCCGAAGGAGGTCTGGGGCGAAGCTCTAGAACAAAGGCCTCTAACGAAATATTGTTTTGTATAAGAGCTCCATGGAGAAGGCTCCACGGTGGAGGCTCAGTGGAGAAGACTGTGACAAAAGTCGCAGCGCACGAGAGGAGAGACTGAGGCGGTGGCTAGGGTTTATTATGAAAAATAAGTGGGAGAGAAGAGAGTCCCCCTTGTCCTCATGTTCTTAGTATTATATAGGTAAGCAGAAATTTACATACAATTCCTTATTAGGAGTGAGTTTTGGATGCATTCTAATGGCGCTAGTTCATCCTTTTCTAGCAGACTTGGCTTATATGAATATGGCATGTCCCAATAGATTTTAATATGAGTGTTAAACAAATATATTTGAATCCATTTTTATGATTCGAACGGACTATATGGCTCAATCCAACAGCTCGCAATGGGCGACGTTGCCCGATCCACCTGGCCAATATTGGTGCAGGATTTGTATGGTAAAAGATAATGTAGATTTTGAGGAAAATTTTAGTTTAGTTTCTTTAAGGCACATGTCGGGTAATTTATACATTATACATTATACAAATTTTAGTCATTATTTTGTATTATCTTACATAATGATAGATCAGGTAATTAAGATATAATTTCTTGATTACTTTGTATTAATTTTGTCACTGGCAAAATAAGTAATTTAGATGAAGTAAGATACTATTAATAACGGTGGAGCTATGTATTTTCAAAGTAAATTTCAGAATTAATTTCAATATTCATAATAATAGAAGAGGTGGGCAATTTTTTTTAAAGTACAATACAGACACTCACAACGCATGCAGACTCACACCTACGAATACATGTATGTAAATCCTACCTCTATGAACACCTCCAAATGACTGAGCCAGCAGATCTCAAGATTCATAAAGTCATCATAGACATCTTGTCGACACCTCTATGAACACAGGTATGTAAACTCTAAACCTGTGAGCACCTCTGAAGGATTGAGCCAGCACATCACGAGATTCACAAAGTCATCATAGGCGTCTTGTTGTCGACGGGGACGTCGTCTATCACTGAAAGCAAAGTATAGCGCCATTAAATCATAGAATAAATCCACGAAAATACGAATACTCGTGCCAAGTCGTGGACTTGAACTCGGGTGAACGGGTTTCACCATAAGGAACCCAGCTGATCTATGATCAGTTTGTGAAATGGGTACAGTAAACATTGACAATATTAAACATTCACAATGATAATTAGGAACCGCCATATTAATGTTCAGACATTTGTCGTTACTCTGAGAACTTTTTCAATTTAAAATTTTTCCTAGCACTTCTCATAAAGACTAACGTGAGTTTTGTTCTCTTATTTCCCCGTCTTTACCATATAGTTTGGCCCTCTTTTCATTCCTGGATACTCAAATACGAATTTGTATGGCTCACCAAATCTGCCATGTATAGATGGACAGAAGGCACAAGCAGCCCATATGATCCAGGATATTGGCCTACGCCGTGTTTAGTTCCTCAACGAAAAAATGTTGGGACACTGTAGTACATTCATTTGTTTGTGTTAATTATTGTCTAACTATATAGACTAACTAAACTCAAAAGATTCGTTTCATAAATTCTGACCAAACTGTACAATTAGTTTTTATTTTCGTCTATATTTAATACTCTATACATGTGTCTAAAGATTTGATGTGACGGAAAATCTTGAAAAATTTTAGATTTTGGGATGGAATTAAACAAGGCCCTAGACTAAACTAGGCACGAGCGCACGGCTTGTTAATTACTAATGCCATGGCAGGTGCCATACTTAGGCCACTCCCTTAACCTATACACTATCGGAGTGTCCCTGGCACTCGGTAAAGGTCTAAATATATTTGGTAAAGTTTTTGTCGAATATCACATTCAGTGAAGACCATATGGTAAATTTTTGGTTGGCAAAGAGATCTTTGCCGAGTGCTATTTTTCGGTCAGTATAAAAAAACCCCCAAAAATAGAGATTTTTTTGGGAAGCCCCCAATGGCTAGTTGTAGCATTTTTCGCGCAAAATACATGGCTACATGGCTAGTGGGATTCAAACCAAGTTGCCGCATTTTTTGTGCAAAATATGCGGCTACGCGGCCGGTGAGATTCAAACCAAGTTGCTGCATTTTTTGCGCAAGATACACGGCTATGCAGCCGATGAGATTCGAACCTGATCAACCTCTCACATGTTTCCCTCCCTAACCACTGCACCACACTGTAACTTGTGTCTATATTGCATTTTGATTCCTTATATATTATACCAAATTATGTGTAAATGGATTGTTTGAGGCCTTAAACGATTTTAAATCAAAAAGTTATCAACTATAAAGTTTTGTAACTTTTGGACATCTATAATTTTTATTTAGGGAGTTTCTCCATCAAAAGTCATTTGTAAAATTTGAATTTCAAATTTGAGAAATTCAAACGTACCTTTTTGCATGATAAGATGATTTAAAATCAAAAAGTTATCAACTACAAAGTTTCATAACTTTTTGAGATCTACAGAGTTTATTTAGGAATTTTTTTCTATCCGAGGTCATTTCACAAAAATTCAAATTTTAAAGTTTTTAGACACAGTTTTACATGACAAGATAAACTCAAATGAAAAGGTTGCCAACTATAAAATTTCATAACTTCTCAAGATCTACAAAGCTTATTTTGATTGTTTGTTCATTTGTTCATCCAACATGGTGATTCTTATATTTTTCACAAATCTTACATATCTCTCTTGTAGTTTCATAAACTATAAGAGAGATCTAAAATTTGTGAATAAATTTATTTCACTTTGTCAAATGAAGAAATGACCAAAATAAAGGTTATGGATCTTAAGAATTTAGACAACTTTGTAGTTGAAATCTTTTTTATTTGAATTCGTTTAGGGCTTGAATTTTATTTGAAATTTTCTTTGCCGAATGTTTTTTTTATACTCGGCAAAGAAGGTCTAAAAACACTTGGCAAAGAGGCTTGTTTGCCGAACATTAAAATACACTACACTAACCACATGGTTGGTGCTACCATCTAGCTTTAGCTAATAAATCCCGGCAAGTTTATTTATCATTAACTCGCTATCACTATGCTAAGTTTATCTCTACAGGGTACAGACTGCAGGCAAAGTAGTCTGTACTTTGTAGAGATAAATTTAGCATAGTGACAGCAAATTAATGAATCTCTTGTGTTGTTAAATCTTTTGCGGACTAAACTGAAGCTGTAATCATCAGCTCACACTGTCAATGCCCATTCGTGTGGGTGATGGTCTAGCGATGGACTTTGATAGTCACTAGCTAGTTTGTACATTAAAAGAACTCTTATAGATTGTGTTTTTATAAGTTATCTCAAGGTGGTTGTATCAGCTCGATGTATTTAATCCTGAGTTCAATCAAATGCTTCATTAATAAAAAAAACACAAACACCATGTTCAATTTGAGTAGACAGAGGAATCATATATATAGATAGAAAAATTACAACTAAAGCATAGATACAACATCTCAAATAGAACTTTTGATAGATAGGAGTGTCCCTATGATCCCGCCAACCGCACCAATGCTGGTGACAACCGCAGCGATAGTTTTCTTGTGGTTGTGGAGAAATGAATGCATCTTGGTCTTCATCGGCCTATTGTCCCTGTAAATCTCGATGTCTCGCATGATTTGATAGTAGCGTGGTCCCATGCGCAGACCCTGGAAGCTGGTGAAGAATCGGAGCGCCTCCTCGTTGGTGAGCCCTCCTCCTCTCTGTATGAGACCCCTCTCCCGTAGCTCCTGAACTTCCTCCTCCCTGTATACCAGATTGGCTAGGAGCAAGACGTAGGAGCAGACAGCAGAGTCTTGTTCCCGGGCTTTTGAAAAGCTTCGGACCATGCACAGCTCAAGAGCCGCCATGTTGACGAGGTAGCTTGCACAGTCACGGTCCAGGGACACCGGTGCCAAGCAGAGCTGTGCATGGTCCAACAATGTAGTAATGGAGGAGGCCAAGGAGATGAGGTGGTTTGTAGTCTTCATACCAGATAAAAGGCTTTGGTTCGGGAGGCTCACGATGGTCGCTGGGTAGCATACAACGTCTCATTTTATACACAAAGTTCTTGGATATCGATGACATAGGCATCAAGAATGTCATGACTACCTCGACCACCATCCATGGGATCTGGTTCTCAAGCAGCATGACGTCATGGAAGATGTCGCGGCGGTTAGGACTCAAGAAACCCTTCAAGCTCTTATCAATTTTGTAACGACTTGATGCCCGCATAAGCATGTACTGCACCAAAAAACAAGCATCAAAGAACATCATATGTCGGAAGTCATCTTCGCTAATACCTTCCATCACATCCTTGTCGTACAAATGGCGGGCGCAGTCTGCGACGGGGATGAACACTTCATACATCTCCTTCAGTAACTTGCCTTCCCCGGTGCAGTGGCAGGCGGCAACGTGCTTCACTTCCTCCGCCTTCTTGAGGTGCTCCAGGCCATGGTGGTAGGGGCCAAGGGCCACAATCCTTGGCACGGTATAGGATTTATCGACAGTTCCAAGACATGCCGGGTATCTATGTATCTTCTGCTTCATCATGTTCATATCAGCCTTAAACTGGTCCACTACTTGTTTGGCGACACACCTTGCATCACTGTTGTCGTCCGAGACCTTGGCTTTCTCACAGCTCGTAGTAATATTGTGTTGTGAGGCTGCAGAATAGTACTCAACGAGGTGCTGCTGCAGCTGCAGCTGCACATCATTCTCATCATATGCTTGGAGGCCGCAAGCACCACCAGGTATGTCGATGGACGCATAGTCCACAGGGAGACCGGCAACTGGTTCTTCACTGGTCCAGTTCGCCAGCTGAAACTCGCAAGGTCCGTCCCATGCTGCAGCAGCTTCCATGCTCTGCAGGAAAACAAATGGAAATGAAGTCATACACTTAATAAATCTTAGAAATACATCATACAGAGACTACAAATGTTTCGTGTATACATGCAAACACGTACGTTAGTGAGAACTGAGAAACCAAATGAGAAGAGAATGAGACTACTTGCAGACAGGCCAGAAGAAGCACAGCCTTTTTCTTAGCTTGTTGACACCTTATATATATAGAGAGAGAGAGCTTCAAGTCCCACTGTCAGAATGTCATCTATAACGTTGGCCAATATTAGTTTATGACAACGTTTAGGTATAGTATTATCTTGATGCATGCATGTACAGGTTTGTGCTACTATCTTGCTCTCACTTACGATCGACAAGATGTACAGCTGCTATACGGCTAACCATAAAATACAAAAAAAAAAAGACAGAGAAGTAAATGGTTCTTATCAAAGAGATTCGGAAACTGGCCACCAATACCTACAAGACAAGATCCTGATAAATGATATATGCAAGACTTCACTAAGAACAAGTACAATAATTGGCTTATAGCCAAACAAATACATATGCGGAGGAGAAAAGACAGGAGAGAGAGGAGAGAGAGAGAGGAGAGCTTGACTCTCATGGAAGAAAACAAGCTGGATACAAAAGTATAGGCAGTGGTGGACCCATATATTAAGTAAATGTGAGAAGGGTAAGAACAGAGAAAGTGGGACATAGGTAAAAGAAACAATTAAAAAGTTCCCTTCAGACAATTAAGAGACCACTATTATATAGTTTGGCAATTACAACTTGGCTAATATGCAAATACTTGGCTCTATTAGGCTTGCTCTAAGCAATCAACAATAAAAATAGAGAATACTCAACACAAATAATTGCACGGTGGACACGATAACCACCACACCACCACCACCACAATAACAATCCAAAGTGAAGGAGCCACCTAATTAAGCATAATCAATTGCTCCAACCCATGTACTGCTCCTAAAAAACCGTAGGGACCAGCCGTCCAGTATTCCATGTCAAAGAATTAATATCATACGTACAAGGACAGATACACATATGTTATCATACAGCATATACAGCCAACTGATCATGCCGACACTCTTGATGCTCACTCTATTAAGCAAGTGGCTACATATAGACTATAGATGCATGTGCGTTAGGCGTACTAACCACACATTCACACATCACAGGACGGGTCATTTGACTGAGCTGGCAAAAATTTGTATCGATATCGCGCGCGCAAGCTCTAGGCCTCTAGCTAGTACGTACCACATGGTGTTGGTATGTGTATGTTAGATTAGAACGAATGCTACGGCACTAACACGTAGAACTAATGACATTGGCTAATCTCTGGAGGATAAACGTGATTAGATCTAAAAGTAGGTCTTCCCTCTCCTATCCTGTTCCTTGAACGCTACTAAAAAGTTATTTTTAGAGAGGTTGGTTTTCCATGAGGGGCTTCAATGAGAACTAGGGAGAACTTGTGCCTTTCTCCATATACTTCGGTAAGAATACCAGATCGAGTCATCAATGGGAGTTTCCATCTCTATATCATTTAAGCTTCCATATTTATATTGTGTGTCTTGATTGTGTGCATTACCTTCTTATAGCTTAGTTGATAGGATTACAATCTAGGTTATATAACACTTTTGCTTAGGTTGAAATTAGAGGCCATAGTTAGAAACAGTTTTTAAGTTGCCTAATTCAACACCCCCCCCCCCCTCGACGTCATGGTCCCTTTACACCATTTCATACTCATTTTCTACAAAAATATTCATCTTCACAAGCATACATAAATAATGACAGCTATGGCACAACCATACATAAATTATGTGCCACAATGATAAATTCACTCAAGGTTGCCATCACAACCATACTGAATGATACAATAATACAATTTGGTAGACACGGAAGCAATAGTAATGCTTCAAATACCTCTTCGGACCCCTAATAAGGTCCTGTTTAGATCAAAAAAATTTTGGATTTTGATATTATAGCACTTTCGTTTTTATTTGACAAACATTATCCAATCATAAAGTAACTAGGCTTAAAAGATTTGTCTCGTGATTTACAGACAAAGTGTGTAATTAGTTTTAATTTTTATTTATATTTAATGCTCCATGCATTGTGCCGCAAGATTCGATGTGACAAGAAATCTTGAAAAGTTCTTGATTTTTAGGGTGAACTAAACAAGGCCTCTTCACATGAACAGCAGAAGTTATCCAAGTACAACCTGTAGCAAAAAAGGAAATCAGCATAGAAGCTGATCAACACCACCTGTGTCTCCTATTGACGACTCTGACAGGACAGAGCACAATCATCCTAACAGGTGACTCTGATCCGCGCCAGGATCACCATGTCAGAGAGACACGACCTAAGACTCCATGTTTGCTTAAATGAACAAAACTAAGCTCAGCCACCGGTCCCGAAAAATTATCACTGCGGTGGTCAACGAGTATACTGCCTGGCTTTCTTCATAGACAGTTTTCTTTTGTTGATAAGGAGACTGTCTCGCTGGAAACAGTCCACGACACATAGTGATTGACGTCCTCCCGATGGCCTTCCCCAGTCCTCTCCCGGTTTTGAAGCCCCTCAATCCAGAACTTGTCTGTATAGAACACTACCTTCAGTGGGTAATCCCGAGTATGCTAGCCAAGGCACATCAGATTAGTGGAGTCAGGAAGTAACAGGGCATGTTTAAGCTTTCCTCCGGGACCAATCTATGTAACCATATCCAGTAACTAAGATGGTTGACCTATCAAATCCTTGGATAGCCTGTATGGGTGGCTTCAGATGTGCAGGGTAGGAGTTTATAACTGATGGGTCAAAATTAAGGCGAGTGCTATTCTGCACCATAGTCCTTATAAAAATGCTTCTTGCGTTGGTCATTTGATACCCGTTGTCTTTTGCTTCGCTCGTGAGTGTGTCCTGTGGAATAGTTTGAATGTCAGGATTGTAGCACTTCCTCCTACGTGTTCTTCGCTCACGTGTGTCCTGTGCAGCACGCAGTTTGAGTGTCACAATTGTAGCGCTTCCACCTACGTGATCTTCGCTCTCCTGCTTCTGCTCCTGCCAGTGTTCTGATGGTGTCTGTCAGTGTGACAAAATATAATGACTCGATTAAATGTTCAACCGAACTTTTGGATAAACTAGAGTATTGGATGATTCCCGATCATGACTCAACATATAATTCTATTTTATTCATCCAACGTATTTTAATTTTTAACAACTATCTCCTTGCTTACGATTGATTTAATAAAAGTGTTGGTGTAAAATATGGAAATATAAAAGGGTCTATGTGTAAAACTATGAAGATAAGAATAGAGAGAGTCAGGGCTAGCCGGCTAGGCGATTGAGCCAGCCAGAAGCTTCCCCAATTCCAACAAAAAGTAATCTCCTGCTAAACCCATATACAAATTTTTGATTAATGGAGCTATGAAAACATAATAATAAATACCTCTGAAGTTCATTTGTGCTCTTTTCAAGGGCACGGGCGGATCATGTATGCCCGAGACCTGAAAATGTTGCTCTAAATCCATATATTGGTATAGGTATATGTTACACAAGTTTCTCTATTTGTGCATGAGAAGCTCTTCTCCATGACTTCACATGCAACTCTTTCATCACAATCAATGTATAAAGTTAGACACCGGGTGTCAATGTAAATTTGATGTCATATATTTGACACCTCCTAGCAGGCGCTACTAAACTGATTTCTAGATAGATTATGCAGAACGTAAATATAAATTTTACAATTCATATATACACAAACTAGTAGCTAGCAAGATCAAGGATCAAGCAGCTCAGCATTATGAATTCTTTATAATGCATAAAGGTGTGGATGCACATAGCATGCATGCAAAGAAGCACGCACGTTCACTACCTTACACTGAAAGCAGTAGGTACAACATAAAGAATCCTTGGCCTTTTTTGGATAATAAAATTAATATGGAAGCCCATACTGTCTAAGCTTTATGGGAAAGTTAAAACTATAACTACTAAATAATCACTATATCAAGTATACAATCTCATAGATTAAAGCGCGCATTCACGACGAGGAATGTTTATCATGGTTCTGTACTCTCCCAAAAATATTCAGTGCTATTATGTCTTTTTCTACTTATCCAATAAAGCTCCAGTTATTTCAGTTGTGCATTAAAAGGATTGGTTATTCTAAGAAAAGAAAACAAATAGGACAAAAGTCCCAAAAGAAAGAAAAAGTATCCAAATCCTTATTTTCAGATTAGGGAGGTATGTTATCCCCAAGGAGCAAATGTAGAACTAGATCTTCACCATCAGTCATCACCCTTTATTATCAGTTTATCACCATCGTTCTTATCACTCATTTCATTCACTGCACTCATATGCACATATGACTTGATTGTATGACTAGTTTGTGGTTCATCAGGCCTGTAGAATGCTGGTGGTCTTCATCAAGAGTTCGAATTCGGTATTAATTTGGCTAAAAGCAAGGATATGCGTGTATTTGAATAGGGCAATATATAATTCAGGCACAAGGATAAACTATGATAAAATCCATGTGGGAATGTTAGCATGGAAATTCAGGAAGAAGGGCAAACTATGATCAAATTAAAGTTGTGGCAGATGGGCGACATCATACATTGCACACATAGGTTATGACAACATATACACACTTGGTCTCAGGGCAGAGCCACAATCAAATTAAAGTTGTGGCCACAGCCACACCTTGACTACGCCGGATGTTTGTACTATAGCATTTCAGTTCCATTTCGCTGCACATGTTGACTACGCACGGACAAATTTGCTAATATATATCATAAAGATTTCTTGATTGACAAGAGTGTCCCTATGATCCCAACAAGTGCACCGATGCCGGTGACAAACGCAGCAATGGTTTTCTTGTTTTTGTAATAGAACGCATAGACCTTGGCCTCCTTCCACTTGCTCTCCTTGTAAACCTCGATCTGTGCCATGACACGGTCGTAGGATCTTCCATGGCGCATATTCCGAAGATTAGTGAAGAACCGGAGTGCCTCCTCGTCGGTGAGGCCTCCTCCTCCCTGCAGGAGACCACTCACCCGTAGCTCGTGCACGTCCTCCTGCCTATGTGCCAAGTTGGCCAGGAGCAAGAGGTAGGAGCAGACAGCAGAGTCTTCGACTGCCGCTTTTGAAAAGCTTTTCACCATGCATAGCTCCAGAGCTGCCATGTTGAGGAGGTAGCTTGCACGGTCACGGTCCAGTGTCAGGGGCGCCATGGAGAGCTCCGCGAAGAGGGTCCCTTTCTGGCTGAGGCCCATGTCTATGAGCTCCATTGACTCGTTGGCCGTGATCGTGATGCCAATCTTGGCAAGCTCAAGTGCACTGACGGAATCCGATTGGCCCTTGGGTCTCACTGTCCGATCGGAAGTGTACCTGCTCCTTCCTACAGTGTAGTAGTGGAGGAGGCCAAGGAGATGTGGTGGTCTGTAGCTATTATCCAAAATGAACACAGGATCTTCTTCTTTGGGAGGCTTACGGTCCTGCAGATATTCTTTCAAAATAGCCATGAAGCGATGCAAGGGCACGGGCCTGAACCTCATCACCACCTCAACCACCTTCCATGGAAGCTGGTTCTCGAGCAGCTTGATGTCATGATGGATGTTGCTGCGGTTAAAGCTCAGGAAACCATGCAAGCTGTTATCTATTTTTTGGCGACTCCGCATACTCATGTACTGCACCAAAAAGCAAGCGTCAACGAACATCATATCTCGGAAGTCTACACAGCTGATACCTGCCATCACATCCTTGTCGTAGAGGCAGCGAACATTGTCCGCTATGGAGGCGACTGCAGCATACATCTCCTCCAATAGGTGTCCAGATTCCTTGACGCAGCATATGGCAGCCATGTGCTTCACCTTCTCTGCCTGCTTGAGATGGTCTCGGTGGTGGTGGTAAGGGCCGATGGCCACAATCCTTGGCACGGTATAACTTTCACCGATAGTATCTCCAAGTCCGGCAGGGTATCTATGCATCTTCTCTGCCATCAGGTTTATATCAACCTTGAACGCGTGCTCTACTTGATTGAACACATTTGTAGCATAGCTGTCGTTGGAGACGACAATCCTTGTTTCCAATTTCTGCGGATCCACAACCTCATGCCGATTCTGCCCATCAACGACGATAGCCTCAGGCGACAAGTTATGCCGTGAGGCTGAAGAGTAGTTGTACTCAAACTCAACCAGTTGCTTTTCTCCGATCGATTCAGGCACATATGCCTGGGGACAGGTACCAAATATGTCGCTGGATGCATACTCCAGAGGGAGGCCAACAGCTGGAGCCCAAACTTCAGCAGCTGGTTCTTCAACGGTCCAGTTTGCTAGCTGAAACTCGCAAGAAGGTCCCCATGCTGCAGCAGGTTCCATTACCATATGATCACACCGTATGTTAAGCTCACTGAATTTGATGCAGCAATAAGCCCTGCACCAAAACAATTGGAAATAGTGAAGTGTGAAAAAACAGAACTACAAATAACACATCAGGAGGACTACCTATCTATCTATAGACACATTAAGTGTCATAGCATGTAGGGGAAGAAAACATATACATAAGGATACAAAAATCATATAGGTAAGTTCATCACAACATGTAGAGATGGCATTAGAAAATGAACTGAGAGAGAGCCCGGACACATATATAAGAAATTTTCGTGAGTTTTATGTATCTGAACTTCGTGCTTTCTCTTGTCATTTTCTTATAGGTACTAAGCATGGCTTGGCGCACTAGTATATATATACTAATTATGCTCAATAACACATCAAACGAAGAGAGAAAAACAGACTACTTACTGTTAGTCTGTTACAACCAGGCGGAAGAAGCACAGCCTTTAATTATATCTTGTGGACGGTACAGTGGACGGATGGACGCTAGCTCTTCTTATATAGATACAGAGCTTCGTCAAATTCTTAAGGCCGAATGTCGTCACATCTGTCATTGCCTAGTTGGTCGATAATGAAAAACGTTTATGTATATATAGTTCGGTCGCGATGTATGCACGCAAGCACATTATTGTATGGTTGGTGCTGCTATATATATTTGCTCTCACTCACGACGAGATCTACGGCTACCAACCGCCAACCAGCCCACATTCTATCGAGGCATCGAGCTACTGAGAGTCCATTATGGACACATGAATGAAAAACACCACACACTACTCTAACTGTAAAGAAAAGAAGAGGGTATATTTTATTGTTATTAGTGGTTTTAAAGATAGTGAGTGTCCTTTTATTTATCAACTTGATCTTAAAATTAATAAAGCTTCCTTACATAGTATTGCATTACGAAATAATAAGGGTTCTTTACATACCCTGCGTGACAGTACTACTCTGTACCCGTAAAGAAAATCGTTTTGGACAAGGTAATAGACATAATAAAGTTTTCTTTACAAGATGGATATCATGTGTGGCTGACCTGAAAATGTTTGCTCTACATCCATATGTTGGTACAGTCGTACGTATAGATATACGTTACACCAATTTCTCTATTTGTGCTTAAGAAGCTCTTATCCATGACTTCACATGTGCAACTTTTTTTTTAGGAATCAAGAGGAGCCAGTGCCTCCTAATGCAAATTTATTAAAACAAAACAAGGGCAAAGTACAGAATTACAGAAGTTGGGAAAGCAAGAAGCAAGAATTCGGAGGAGGAGAAGGTTCAGGAAACATAAAATGTGAAACTAAAATTAGATACCAGGTGTGCACTACTGGAAACGCGTCCTTTGCCGAGAGCCTGAGGCTTTGCCGAGAGCCTGAGGCTTTGCCGAGGGCCACATCTCGGGCACTCGGCAAAGGACACTCTTTGCCGAGGGCCAGCCCCAAGAGCCCTCGGCAAAGACTGGCCCTCAGCAAAGAGGCCTTTGCCGAGGGCCAGGCCCTAGGCAAAGAAAGACCCTCGACAAAGACAATCTTTGCCGAGGGCCATGGCCCTCGGCAAATTTGGCCCGTTGGGTCACGACGGCCGAGGCTCGTCAGTCTTTGCCGAGGGACGGCCGTTAGGCCCTCGGCAAAGTTTTTTTAATCCCATATTTAGACCCAAAATTATTTTTTGAGTAAAGTCCACTACTGGTTCCTAAACTTGTGCTGTCGTGTCATCCCGGTCTCTAAACTCACAAATCGATTGTTTAGGTCCTCAAACTTGTTCATCTGTGTCATCTCGGCCCCTAAACTTGTTCAATTATGTCATCCCGGTCCCTAAACTTAGAAATCATCCGTTTAGATCCTCAAAGTTGTTCAGTTGTGTCATCTCGGTCCCTAAGCTTGGTTTTGAATCTCATTTGGGTCAAAACAAAGCGATCTAACAACTCTATATCAAAAAATAATTCATAACATTTTCATATGAACTCAAATGAAGACAAATTTTATACCAAAGTTATAGTCCTCAGCACAATCTACAACTTTGTAGTTGAAAAGTTTTTTATTTAAAGTCGTTTAGTGTTATAAAATTTGATTTTAAATTTTAAATTTTAAAATCTATAAACTTATAAAAAATATTTTGGGAACCTAAACGATTTTAATTTAAAAACTTTTCAACTGCAAAGTTGTAGATCATGTTGCTGCCTACAATTTTGATATAAAGTTTATCTTCATTTGAGTTCATATGAAAAAGTTATGAATTATTTTTCAATATAGAGTTTTTAGATTCGTCCTGTTTTGACCCAGATAAGACTTAAAAACAAGTTTAGGGACCGGGATGACACAATTGAACAAGTTTGAGGACCTATATGGAAGATTTTTAAGTTTAGGGACCAGGATGACACAACCGAACAAGTTTAGGTATCTAAACGGTCATTTTGCGAGTTTAAGGACCGGGATGACACATCCGAACAAATTTAGGGACCGCTGATGGACTTTACTCTTATTTTTTTATAAATAGTCTTTGCCGAGGGCCACATGCCAGGCTCTCGGCAAAGACCCCCTTTGCCGAGGGCTGGGCTAGGCCCTCGGCAAAGATTTTTTTTTATTTTTTGTTTTTTAGCCATCTTTTTTGTGGTGCCACAATACATTCTTTTGAACCTAATTTTAAAATTTGGTCCAATTTTGAATCTTTTTATATATTTTCTTAATTTATTTCATTTTTTTGATTTTTTCGGATATTTCAAATCTGAACTGCAGGTGCATGAAATAATGCAATGTAGTATTTTGAAAAATATTATTCATGGTGTTTGGTGTATGTTGAGTCCCTATCTAGGAACTCGTATCAAGTTTTTTGGCCTCTGGCCCTCGGCAAAGCATGCTAGTCCAGTAGTGGTGGATGTAAATATGGTAAGTCATATTTTGACACCTCCACCTAGCAGGCGCTACTAAACTGATTTCTAGATAGTTTATCCAGCACGTAAATATAAAATTTTACAATTCATATGTATACAAACTAGCTGGCTAGATAGAAGCTCAGTGCAGGCAGCTCAGCATAGTGAATTCTTTATATAATGCACAAAGGTGTGGATGCACGTTGCATGCATGCAAAGAAGCACGCACCTTCATTACATTACACTGAAAACGGTCGGTACAACCATAAAGAATCATTGGCTTTTTGGATAATAATAAAATTAATATGGAAGGCCATACAGTTCAGCTTTGTGGGAAAGTTAAAACCATATCAAGAACACGAGCTCATAGATGAGAGCTCACATCTGCATTATGTTTGGGCATTATGGTTGAATATAAATGATATGGTACTTAACAAAGCCAAATCTTTTTTTTTAGAGTACTGGAGGGGCTTTCGCCCCTGCAGAGATCGATTTATTAAAATAAAGGTTCACAACTTACAAAAACAGAAGAAAAGATGGGTGACTTACTGAATCCAATATCGGCGCCTGCTGCATAAGGAGGAGCAACCCACGGTCGTAGAATTTGGAAGACTTGGATCATCGCAATATTATCTTTGCGAAGTTTGGATTGAACTTTAGAAAAATCGTATATCGATGTTTAGTTTGTTTCCTTTGTTAGCTGTGCCTGTGCTCGCCAGATGTGGGATCAACCATGTTGCTTGTTGCCTTTTTATATCTCATTGATGTGCGTCCATTACATTACACTGAAAGCGGTCCGTACAACATAAAGAATCCTTGGCCTTTTTTTTGGATAATAATAAAACTAATTTTGAAGCCCATGCAGGCTCAGCATTGTCGAAAAGTTAAAACCATAACTACTAAATAATCACTATGTCGAGAATACGATCTAACAGATGAAACCTTGTACATGAATCGTTTAGAAGTTTACATACATTTTAGGTTAATTGTAAGACCTGCCTTCGAGAAATAAGGACATGTTCTGTTTGCGAAAGCATAAAAAGTTACTAAGAGATGATTCCCTGCTTTACCAAGTCATGCGTCACACAAAAAAAATTAGTGATGCACAATGCACGAAGAATATCCATCTCCTTTTTATGATATTCCTAGCTTGCTGCAACAGCCAGCCAAATTGCCCATACAAGTATAAACAAGAAATCCAGCGGAAACTATAGTCAAATAAGATACAGATTTGCTTCAAAAAAACAAGATACAGAACAAAGGAACAATTCAAACACAGAAACCTATTCTTCCAATGTTTCACAAATCACAACAGGTGGCTTAGCAAAAATCCAGGGCAATCAATACAGGTTCAGCTTAGATGAGAGACCCTTCATCTTTGCTGCGATTAAACAAACAGGTAGCGACGAGCCAGAGACCAACTACTGCTATAGTTCAGGAGGTTTTCATCCATCATATTCCCCATTGGCAAACTTGTCCTCAGCATAGCAGACAGCGACCACAGGGTTCCCACCAAATTTCCTTCCATGCAATGCTGTCTTTGCTTTGGCCGCACCATCGATATCTGCATATTCCAGGAACACCTGCAATAGGAAATGTCATGCATCAGAGATAATAACTCAATAGAATGCAAATGTTTGTGCAAAGTTTTGAGAACCTCTCTAGTTAGTACAACTCAAGAGTTAAAAGACTCACCTTCCCAACTCCTGCGACTGGCTGTCCGCTGGGGTCAGGACGTGGGATGATGACTTTCACCAAAGTACCTGATGAAAAAATATTTGGGAACAAAATAACAGGTCTAAACTTCAAGTTCTAAAGAAATAAATAAAGCTACAGGATTCAACTATGGGTAAAGACAAGCAGAACATGGATGTGGAAATAAGACATTGTTCAGTGGGTGATCAGTGGCCTCAATGTAGCAACCAAAACAAGAGAGTAAATGATACTCCATTCCAAATTATAAGGCGTTTTAGCTTTTCTAGATACATTGCTTTCACTATGTGTCTATGCATAGTATATATCTAAGTGCATAGCAAAAACTATGTATCTAGAAAAGCTCAAACATGTTATAATTTGGAATGGAGGGAGTAATAAGCGGCTGATAATATACCATATTTGCCTGCTTCTAGCCTCATGTCTTCCATAATGTCCTCATATTCTTCATCATCTTTCAATTCATCTGCTGTTACCACCTGGGTGAGGCAAACAACCTTTGTAGGGAGCGCCCCAACTTGATACACAAGTTTCTGTTTACAAAGGGTATATCAGGTACAGAACACTAGAACAGTCAATGTAAAACCTAATTGGCAAAGAGAATAAATATAGTTGGTTTATACCTGTAACTGCACCTGTTGCTGTGCCTGCAATAGGATACTTTCCTGCTCTGGTCTGGGCTGAGATGCCCCCTGGTTTGCTCGTCTGACAGTAAGGGTTTTGTCACCCATCTTGATACCATTTAGTGCAGCACAAGCAATGTCAGTGACAGTGAGGTCCTGGTAAACACAGAATGCATAGCCTTTTGAGTTACCGGTTTCCCTGTCCTTCACAAGATCAAACCCTCGAAGAGGACCGAATGATTCAAGCAACTCCCGAACTTGAGCTTCAGTGAAGTAATACGGAAGGCCACCCACAAAAATACGGTCCGGACCTTCTAGCCCTCCAGTAGATCCTGCTGTTAGGCCAACTGCTGCAAGATTCAGATTGGGGCTTGGCTGGCTTGGGCCCAGTGCAGCTGCAAGGGAAGGGTTGTAATCTGTTGGCCTTCTGACCTTCACAGGCGCCCCTTCAAACATAATGCCATCCAGGGCCATTGCATTGCTTGCTTCCTCAACTGATCTCATCTCCACAAAAGCAAATTTCTTGTCATGATTTATGTATACATTGAGAACAGCGTCACCTGGACCAGCAGTGTTTCCACCAATAGCAGCCATGACTTGATTAAAGTAAACTGCCACTGTCTGTAGAAAAAAGGAGAGAGAGAAATTGAACAAACAGTCGCAAACAATGCGTGCACCAGTGTTGCAAATTAAGTGACTTCAAGTATATGGACCTGTTCGTTAGCAGATGGAGGAAGGCCGCCGACATAAACACGCCGAGCATGACGAGTAGCCTGAAAGGAAATGGTGTTGGTACAATTTTTATCGATAACTGCAGAATATTAAGAACTAGAGAACCATACCTGTTGAGTCATTGCTTGTGGCTGGATGACAAGGGGGTTGAACTGATTCAAACAAACGCACAATCACAAAACAACAAAGAGTAGTCCAGGCATAATAAAAATAAAAAAGGAGTGAAGGTTTTTACTAAATAGAAGACATGGAAGAAAGGAATTACCTGCCCAGCAACACCAAAAGGGAGCATGTTTGGAAACATGCCGCCAATGTTGGGAAGGGAAGTGCCTGGTAACTGACCTGCAAGACATCAATAAATTTCTAGTAGGAAGCATAATCAATTAGCAATTAGTAAGGTATTGTTCCTAAAAGGCTTGTATAGATCAAGAACCAGCTATGCAGTAATCATGCCAAAGATTTAACAACATACGTGCAAGGACAGGTATAAATATGTAATAATCATGAAGCTAGTAACCTAGTACTAGCTAGTTGAAGATGAACAGGACGATATCAAACCGGCGCACTGATTCTTCCTTGTACATTAAAGCTACAGTAGGCAGCTCATTCCACTGGCAGAAGTGGGGCAAGTGACCCAAGATTGGCTTGTTACCATACATGGTTGCCTTCTTACCATACACATACACAAAACAGACAAACAACAAAGAACAAAAGCAGAAAATTTTGCTCAGTTATCAGATAAGCAATGGTAAAATGTAAACTTAAACTTATTTGTACGAGAAGACATTATCGCACAAAAAAGAGTATCCCCAGAAGATACTTGCTTCTACGGAGAAACAATCACTTGTGGGCACTCTCTCTTAATGTATACCTTTTTACACAAGTGTTTTTTCAAGCATCCAACAAAAAGTTCTAACTAAAGGTCTAGAACAATTAGTCCCTTTTACTATATCCTTGCATTTCACCTTAAGGGTGGACCATCCAAGGTGGATCCTACTAGGCATATTTGCACAATTCTGTATTGATGTTAGGGGTATATGGTAACTACACGAGAATCTACTGGAGATGATTTATCAAGGAATAGAGAGCTTTGTAGTGCCAAACATTATTCAGTGTTAACCGATATTGAATCAGAAGTTAGTATTGGAAGGTGATATGACGGAAACGTAGTAATAGCGGTTGACGTGACTACATTATAGCATCATGATGAAAAGGAGTGGTTGGCAAGTCTTAAGTACAAATAAACTAAACAAAACTGCAAAGATGAAAACATAAAATATTTAACTTAAGAGATGAGAGCATACTTGGGGTTGGAATAACTGGAAATGGTGAACCCATGGCTTGTGGGGGTGGTGCATCGAATCCACTAACTCGCTTGCTGCTTCAATAAAATTTGTATCAGTTACTACTCACTAGTGATAATCTTATGTTAAAGTGGAAACTGGAAACTGAATACCAAAAGAGAAAACTGATCACATATATAACAAAGAGATAGATGCCATCTATTAAATCTTCAATTAGCATATTCAAAACATGGCTCAAATAAGTTTTGAAAAGGATAAGAGTCGATACAAGAAATGATGACAAAAGAAAACAAAAAAACACAATATACGTCAAAACAACAAATATGCAAAGGTACACTTGTTTCAATGAGCAACTTCAACGTGATAATAAGTATAAAAGAGGAAGGGGGAGCAGGAATATTTATCTGGATATCAATCTCACCAAAATGTAAAAAAAAATGTAGTACTTAGGAACTTCACTTTCATACCTTCTTGAACGTGACCTAGATCTTCGATCTCTACCCCTTGAACGAGACCGAGAACGATGCCTACGATGTCCATCTCTGTCACGTTCTCTTCTCCTGTTTTTAGTATTTTTCAAAAAAAAACACAAGAAATCAAATAAAACAGATGCAAGTCACTCACTAAAAACTGCCGTCTGCAGAACATATAAATGAAAAACATCTCATGCATCCACAAGAACAAAAGTGGACATTGTTACAATTCGCAAACATAATACTGTTTTGCATAGCGTAATAAGGTGCATGTTAACAATCGCACCTTTCAGAATCACGGCCTCTGTGATCATCAGGACGGTCTCGCGGTTCCCGTCTTTCACGGTGATGCCTACTTTGGCGATCCTTGTCTCTGTCCCGATCCCTGTCCCTATCCCTATCTCTATCTCTATCACGATCCCTGTCTCTCCCTCTATCTCTGTCACGGTCCCTGCGACGATCTCTGTCCTTGTCTTTTTCTCTATCTTTCTCCCTATCCTTGGATTTCGACGAGCCATCATCATGAGGTTGCGTTTCACCCTAGAGATAAGAGTATGTAGCAATATTAGCTTGTTGTTACCACCACAGCAACCAGGCTAAAAAGAAAAGCAGCTTGACAGTTTGGTGGCAAAGTAAATGTAAAAAGAGTTATGAGCTATTGAAATCAAAGAGATCTGCAGTCGGCACATCCACACACACACACACACACTAGTTTCAGCCAACTTAAGGAACCTGGGATGGCTGCCGCAAGTGGGTAGGTGAATTATTGAGGAAATTTCAGTTGACATCTACAGCAAAGGCACAGCAATGCCTTGTTTAGTTTCCAAAAATTTTCAAGATTTCCCATCACATCGAATCTTTATACGCATGCATGGAGCATTAAATGTAGACGAAAACAAAAACTAATTGCACAGTTTGCCTGTAATTTGCAAGACGAATCTTTTGAGCCTAGTTACTCCATAATTGGACAATAATTGTCACATATAAACAAAAAGTGCTACAGTAGTCAAAGCCAAAAATTTTCGCGAACTGAACAAGGCCCAGTCTCACTTCCTATCTGATTTTGAGCGCAAAAGCTCAATCAATAGTGAAGCTATGTGAACCACTCAGCACATCCCAAGGCTCAAATCCGAACCAATCGACGTCTCCTGCTAGACAAGCAGTGGGCATTGCTAATTTGCAATGGATCTGTCAGCACCACTGAAAACCCTACCTTGACAATAACTATAAGCTACCCAGCAGAGAATCACACGTTATAAACCAAATCAGGCCACCCCAGTCCCCATATACATGCACCCGAAACGAAACGGGCAGAAATTCGCGCATCAGCCCCACCGCGTCCGCACCAATCCGCCTCGCCCCCTAGATTCCCCCCGCCCAAACACCACGCCGCCGACATCTCTAACCCGAAACTGAACCACGCGCGAGGCGCCGCCGCCGCCGGCAGGGACAGATCGGGGCGAGCCGAGCCAGGCCGACGCGGAACGGGGGGCGGACGCCCGGACCGCAGGCAGAGAGATCGGGTCACCACGCAAGGCAAGGATCAGGGGAGACACGGGGGACGGACGCTCACCTCGGCTCGGACGACGTCCTCGACGCGGTCCCCGCCCTCACCCCCGCCGCCGCCGGTGGTGGGGTCGTCGGCCATCTCGTGCGCCGCTGCTCTAGGGTCGGGAGGGGAGGGTTTGGGGGGCTTTCGCCGGCTTGCTCGGGAGCTTCTTCGGCCCGGGATCTGCTTGTTTTGTTTAATTTAATAATAACGCGAGACGAGAGGGATGCCGCGGCCTCTTTTTGCTCCTAGCGGCCCGTGCACGTGATGGGCCTTGCGAGGTCGCAGTCGACCACGCCGCGTGAAACGCAAGTTTTTTTTTTTCTTTTTTGGTATATAGGCCTAGATGGGCCTTTAAAAGCACGGTCAAGAGCCTGATTGTATCTGGAAGAGAAAAGGTGTGTTTTTTTTTTTTCCTGATCATGATTCGGGATTTCTATTCATCTATCGGTTGTTGTTTTGTCTTTTAATCAATCAGTTTTCTATGGCTGTGATTTTGTTGTCATTCGTGCTATCTTGGGACAATACTAGATATGTTTCCCTACAAGGTAGAACCATAAATTTGTACAGACTTTTTTTTGGAATAGTGCTTGTATGCAGATATGCAATGTGAAAATGTGGGGAAAAAATGGTTGGATCCTGATAAATAAGTATAGCACTGCTTGAGCACGTTGCCATTTGTAAATGAAATGAGAATTCAGTAATCTGTTTCAGTATCTGGTTCATTTGTCAGTTGTTCTTTTATTCAGTTTCAGTTCTGTTTTTTTTTAGTGTCAATGGTTCAATATTTATGTTATTTAGAAAGCTTGCTTTATCGGAGTTAAATAAAACTTGTTACCTAGTACCATTGCCATTTATTTTTTGAGTGTAGTCTTTTGTGTTATCTTTTAAATTTGTCTTGTATATTTTAGTCGGATGGTTCCATTAACTTGTAGTTTATTTTATGCAGAGGGTAAGTTTTTGGTAATCGGATTCCATTTGTTACTAGTTGTGTCAACGGTTGAGTTTCAGAAGTTGTTTTTTTGTTTAGTCAAGTTATTTCTTCAATGAGTTTTAAGATTTAGTGTTTCGTTTTATTTTTCATTTTCACTTTTATTTTTATTTTTGATGGGGAGCAGAGGTTTAGCTCTGGGAAGAATCCAATGCCCAACTTATGTAGTTGCCAAGGCAAGAGCTGCAACCCCTCTGCTCCTTCTATTTCCCTCCTCTTCTCTCATCTACTAGAGGCAGACAAAGATGTTGTATTCTTTTATGTTTTATTTTCTTCATCCGAGGTGTTTTTAAAAAAAAAATTAAGAACATGCGACGTCTTTGTAGAAAAGATTAAGGCAAGACTTGCCCCCAATGAATCCAATTCATCCTCTAAGTAGAAAAGAAGTTGAGAAGGATGGCATTGATGTTATCAGCAATGTTTTTTCTCTCTCTCCTTGTTTCTATTGGTCAGTTCAACCTAATTTAACCTTTTTAAAGTTCTGTGGATTTTATCCTAGTTGTTCAGACTTTGAGAAAATTGATTTCACTTTGGATGGTTTGATAATTTATTTGGCTTCATATTGTGTTTATTTTTTTAAAAAAATATAGGTTATTCAAAATAACCCCATAAATGCACCTGTGAAATACGCTAACAAAATTCTTGGTGGTTTGGATTCTGCTAAATCATTTGTAAGGGTAAGTATAATTTTTAATTTGTTTTGCTTTCAACTATTCTTAATCCTTAAAAGTTTTGTCTTGGTTTTCTTGTTTCATCATTTTTTTCCTGGCGGTCAAGTTGATTTTTTATGTTTCACATGAGGATGTGATGTATCTCTTTCCTTTCTCTCAAGTGAATGGATCACATCTTGTGGAGATCGGTAGTAGGATGTGATCCACTCATTGTTTGAGATCTGGTTGTTAGCGGTTTTAGTTTTTCAATCACGTTTTTTTATTGTGCTTGGTTGGTTAATTTCTGGTTGTTTTATTGCCCCGTATCTTCTAGATTTTATATCAGTTTGATTTGTGACGTGTCAGTCTTTGGTTGGTTAAAAATCTGGTTGATTTAGTAAAACAAAATCAACTGAAAGTTGCGTAGTCACTCCCATCATGATTTCGTCAAGTCTACGTTTGTTAATGAAAGGCCAAGAGGGCCAAACTGAACTAAAAAAAGGATTCTGTGATAAAAAAAAAAGGATTCTTGCGTATAGCTCTAACAATTAGGAGTAGATTTTAGTTTGTACGACAACTAAAGATATCTAAATATTTTATTATAATAATTTGAAATGTCTAGATCTCTAGATCCAGGATTTCATAGAGAAATAAGGTGCATTTAGAGGGTGTTTGGCATAGGTCCATGCAGTTGTAGATCCAAAAGAACAGCTTTGCTTCTGTTTTTTTTTCCAGCCCAAACGCTCTAGTTCCGTAAACTCTAGATCTGTAAAAAAGATGTGGATCTAGCTTCGAGATCCACCAAAACTATGGGGCACCTCAAAGAGTGCTCTAAAAACTCTAGTTTCATAGAATTAATGAAAATTACTCACTCTATCCTAATATATAAGGTGTAACTACTTGTGTTCATGTCTCATAATATCGGTGTGCTCTATATCTCATGCATTAATGATGTATGTGCTCTGAAAGAGAATTAAATGTGTTTTTGGTTTTTGAACTCGAGGTGGTTATGTCTTATATATTAGCACAGAATACCCATCACTACCTTGTTACACAAACATATCGCTTCGAGTTATTTTATATTCTTTCTCTGTTGCCTCTCCTTTTCGTGTGCTTCTTCAACCGTCACCACACGAACGGGTCCCATCGTTTCGCACCTAGCTCCAGCCCCGATGCACCTAGGTCTGCCCCGGCAAGCGCTCCACCTACGGTAAGGTATTTTTTAATAAGATCTAAAGCAAAGTATAAGAAAAAAAAGAAACTATATAACAGACAAAAAATAAAAGAATAACATATGGATACTTTTCAAACATCCTAAAATATACTATAGAACATCATATGCATACTAAGTGAACTTGATTAAATACACCATAGAATATCACTAAAAATATTATAGAACATCATATATATATTACGTAAACATCACTAAATACATCATAGTATATCATCACATGTACACTAAGGTTATGTTTGACATGGCTCTAAGGAGCTCCGGCTCCGCTAGTGTAGCGCACTGTAGCGGAGCCAGGAGAAGCCTCCCAAGTGTAGCTCTTCTTGCTCATCTCTTGTCTGCGTATGAGTCGGAGCTTTTTTTCTTTTGCTATAAGAGTGTATAGAGCTGCACAGTGTGCAAGGAGGTGGACCTAGAGCTTTCCAAAGCCACACCAAACATTCTAGTGAGATCCTGATAAGAAGAATAAAATAAGTGTTTTAATTGTTCAGCATGAAAAACTATTTTTATAAATAAGAGAATAATATGGTCTATGATTAAAAAGATCTATTTTTGGAGAATTATCATGTGATGTCTATATGTTTTGTTTCTATGAGTTAGTATAAAGTGTGGACTCTTGTATGAAATACTTATAGTTGAAATGAGGAAGGTTTAGACCTTTTAAAAATTGCGTCAAAAGTGTTGATGATTGTTAGTTCTAGCGGAAACCTTAAATTCGTTAAGTCCCAAATCATAGTGGACAATGCTCTTTTGACATTTAAAATTTAACAAAAATACCTAAGCACTTATATTACGTTTTTGCATAGTTGTTTGCATCAAAGCGAGTGCTTGAGCTTGGTAAAGGTTGTATGTTTGTGGAGTATTGCTTTGCTCTCATAAAAATTGTCCGAGCCTCGTCCCTAGAACACGTCAATAACTTTGTTTGGGCTCTATGTTCGTGCACTGATGTTCAGTGACGAGCTCACCTTGGCATTCGCCTATCCAACTCTCTGGTCACTCCTGGGTCGTGGCAAAGGTTTCTCCCGATCGTTAGGAGTGTCGGCTTGAGGACAGAAGCTTTGGCCAAACCTCAACCCTCTCGTGCTGGAGCAATGGTGGGTTTAAGAAGCGTGCTCATTCTCCGTTGATGTCACTGAGTCAGAGTTTGCGGTCACCACGCGCGTGGGCGACTAGAATGGGCACCAAGCCGCACCCTGCTTCTTTTCTCACCTCGCCGTCCTGTCACGAAGGATCAGAGCCACTCATGTATCCTTCTTCGCCCAGCTCTGTTGCAACCAACGTCGCTCGGCCTACACTATGTGCGCATCAGACTAGAATTTTTTTTGTTTGGGATATGGAAACTGAAAGAGCATATATAGGGAGCCCAACCTACCATCAGAGGGAGAGGGGAAAAAAAAGAGAAATAAAAAAGAGATGAAATTGGAGAAGGAAACGGGAACAAATTAGACACAGATACAACAATATGATTAGGTTGAACGAAAATTTGGATATGCCAGAAATTTTTTGCCTCTTTATTATTATTAGGTATAGCTTGATATAGATATAGATTGACACAAAAACATATAGAAAACCGACAATTACATAGCAGAATTCATCTTTAAGGCAAAATTCATTTCCTCTTCCAATGCAAGTATCAAGGGTAAACCTCGATAACCGAAAGCGGGCCCATGATCGGGGTAATTTTGTAGTCGCTGAATCCAGCATCGACGAAAATCTTCTTCCACTCGTGCTCCTCTCGCCCCACGCCGGTGATGCACGTGAGGAACAAGCTATGCATCTCTTCTGTCTCAGCAACGTTTCTGTCACGACGAGGCCCGGACCCTAGCACCATCTCTGTGATTACCAACTTTCCTCCAGCGTCTCTTGCAGGGATAGCCTCCTTGCAATTCTTAAGAATCTTAACGCAGTTGTCGTCGTCCCAGCAATGCAAAACATACTAATCACACATAAAACATATTAATCATTAGCTCTGCTAGTTATAATAACTATATATTGTTAGTAGCAAAAAGGGTCGACGTACGCTGACACAACACGTACTTAATTACCTTGAGTAAAACAGCATCGGCTGGTGGAATGGACTCGAACATGTCTCCGGCAACAAACTGCACATCATCACCGCCACCAGCGGCGACGGGGGCGTCGGCAACGACGTGGGGCAGATCCATGACGGCGCACTTGATGCCCGGGAACGCCGCCGCAATGGCCTTGGCGAAGGAGCCCTGGCCGCCGCCGACGTCCACCAGCGAGGTGAGCCCGCGGAAGACGTCGGCGTGGCCGCCGAGAACGGCCTCGATCAGCAGCTGGCTCTCGATGAAGGCGGAGACGATCATGGTGTCGTTGTCGGCGTTGGCTGGGTCCCACCGGGTGCGGCCGTGCGTGAGCTCGAAGAGCGACTTGGGGGCCTCCGGCCCCGGCGCCGTCCGGAGCCACGTGGGCATGTCGAAGAACGGGGTGAGCGAGACGGGCCCGCAGTCGAAGCGCACCATGTTGGACAGGCCGCGCGGGCCGACCACGAGGCTGGACGCCGCCGTGAGCGCGTACGACGACGCCACCTCCTCGCCGCCGTCCGCGGCGGTGGCTCTGAATAGCCCCGACGTGGTCAGCAGCTTCATCAGGCACCGCAGGTCGGCGAGCCTGGACTCGTGCACCCCCGTGTCGGCGGCGATCTCGGCGAGGGTGGCGGCGCCGCCACGGCCGTGGATGGCGTCGGGGATGGCGAGCTCCACGGCGCATTTCAGCGCCATCGTCTTGATGTAGCTGAAGACGTGCTGGTAGACAAGGGCGAAAGCTCCGACCATGTCCTCACCCTCTTGCTCGCCATGGACGAACGCCATTCCTTCTCCTTCGCTAATAATTGGAGTCTTCAACTACGTACGTACTGCTCTCAACTACGACTGTAGCTAGCTTGTTTGTGTCGTGTTTGTGCTGTACTAGCCAATACAATACGCTGGTACTTATAGGGAGTCTGGCCTTTGTGTTGGAAATGTCTTTTTTTTTCTCCTGGATGTCTACCATTTTAAAGCATATGAAAATTGAAGCCTTATAACGACTATTACTCCAAAGACATCTTAAAGGATATGAAAAATTCAAACCTTAGCTTATAACAACTTTCAGTTTAGAATAATAGAGTAATATTCAACACAGTTGCGACTATTAGTCAGCTAGCTAGCCTGTGTGTCCTTGTCAGAATTTTATACAGCTGCAGGTCCCTACTTCGTGACATCCTAGCTACTAGCGATGGCAAGCCATCCATGCATGACCGTGGACTTGGAGCAGAGACTTTTCCATCAGGTTTGGGTTGGGTCAATAATTCTGCGTTTGTTTAGCAATTCATCGACACCATGGATGCATGGATGATTGCACTCCGTAAGTAGAAATAGCTCCAATCTTATTGGTATGTGTGATGTGTCTACGTCCAGCATTTAGCTGCAGGTTACTCATAGATAAGATTTGGGCACATCTCAGTAACTTCAAATAAAATATTATGAACTAGCTAGTATTTATTTAGGGATCCCAGAGAGCTTATAAAATATATCTCCATCCAACTTCATACATTGAAGCTGATACTTAATTTCTGAATGCAATAAGTTCCAAACAAAGTATTAGTTCTGTCATAGATAAGATTTGAGTTAGCTCAATTAGGTTTGTCATAGATAAGATTTGGGCACATCTCAGTAACTTCAAATAAAATATTATGAACTAGCTAGTATTTATTTAGGGATCCCAGAGAGCTTATTAAATTTACCTCCATCCAACTTCATACATTGAAGCTGAGACTTTATTTCTGAAGGGAATAAGCTCCAAACTTGGAACCTGCTATACAAAGCTAGTATTAGTTCTGGCTAAAACCAGGCAAACTATACAACTCGGAAAATATTAGTCATGATGCATGATGGCAACTGACTGATAATAAACAAAGCCATTGCGTTCGTGGAATAGTTCAAGAGTTTGACCAACAAGAATTGGGTCAAGCCGTCCATCGTGAGCGTGGTCCGTGGAGCAGACTTGTCGATTGGGTCAGGGTTGGTTCATAATTCGTATGTGTCCATGTTCATCTTTTAACAACGACGTGTCTATCACTAACTCTTTCACAACCAGGATCTGATCGTGTACTCCTCCATCCAAGCAAGGCTAATTTTAATTACATTGCCCGCCTAGACTGACTATACCTATCAAATCATTATAATTTTACAAAAAAAAGTTATTGTGATATATACTAGTCCCTTTGTCTAAAAATATCACTTTAAATTTAGGTTAAATCAAACTTTTACTAGGTTTATATTTATAAAAAATACTATTAGCAATTGTATCTCCAGATAGGTTATTAGTTTATTATAAATATATATATGTTTGGCCATTCAAATAATAAGCATCATAATTTTCATTCTTTCGTACAAGGATAGTATTTTTAAAAACTATGATTTTCAGCACAAAGAAATATTTAACTACATAATTTTTTTTTGAAACTGGGTACTTTCGTTACTCATTGGCTAACAAATCTTAGCAACAATTACAGATACACTTTCGGGTAAGGAGCAAGTGACTAAATCCTCACCCTCAGTGCACAAATACCCCAACGCAGTCAGCTTGTGAGCGGCTTGATTACAATCACGACCCACAAACACACACTCATGTCTAAGATAATTTAATCCTAACAGCGACTTAATTTCAGCAATAAGATGGCTGACAACTGAATCATCATATGCCATGGATCTCATGGCTTTTACAACCTCTTGCGGATCCGTTTCAACAATGATCTGACCAATGCCCATATTCACCGCTAACTGTATCCCCTAGAGGCATGCTATGAGTTTTGCATGGAACGGACTAAGGGGGTGATTAACCCTCCCCCTTCCTGTGTTCACCACATCACCATCAGCACCTCTAATGATCACTCCCCAACTGCCACTGTGTGTTTCAGTGAAGAAAGCAGTGTCGCAATTGAGTTTCAGTGTGTTGGTGGTCTGACCCATCTTCTCTGTTGTCGGATTTGATACAAATTTGATTCAGAGAAGTGACAGTAGTGGTTGGTACCTCATTCTCTTTAGCATACTGCTCCACACATCTAGCAAGTAGCATGGGGACCTCTCCGCCTTCCCTTCTCCCTAATTGCATTCTGTTCAGACCAAGTGAACCACAGAGCGATGATCATCAAGATTTTCCTCTTCTGTGTGGCCTTTAGTATAGCATCAACAACTTCCTGGGCGGACCGAATCATCGCCAATTGTGCTCTTTCGGTTTCGAGTCCCAATAATCCCCATAGATGTTCAGCAGGCTGGCATTTGAAGAACAGGTGAGCACCATCATCACCAGTATGATTGCAGACTGGGCATCGGATATCAATTTTCATTCCTCGATTCACCAAATTGCACCGCAAAGGATGACTATTATGAGCAAATTGCCAGATGAAATGCTTTATCTTATTGGGGCATTTTAACTTCCATATTGCTTTCCACAAACTTTGTTGGTTCCTGTTACTACTCCCCTAGTTGCCATTGTTATTTGTACACCGTAATCGATCCTCCCGAGCAACTTTATATGCACTTTTCACACTGAAGACACCATGCTTATCAAAGTGCCAAGCTAGAGTATTCTCTTGGCCCTGATGGATAGGGAGAGCAAGGATTAGATTAGCATCCTTGGCCCAAAAAGTATCGCGAACTAGTTCATCATCCAGTTTTCGGTGTGGGGGGTCAACTAAATCTTTTACTTCAGTTAGGATGGAGTGACGCCTTGGAGTAATCAGTCGCCTAGAAAAATCTCTTGGGATCCAAGGGTCAGACCAAATTTTGATTCCTTCACCATCTCCAACTCTCCATGTCATGCCTTTCTTCACAACATCCAGACTGCCCACAGTATACTTCTCCAGGAGTACGACAGACCAGACTTTGGCTTAGCCTCCAACACAAAAGAATTAGCAAAAATATTTTGCTTTCAAAATTCTAGCACAAAGGGAATCAGGTTGCTGCCACAATCTCCATCCCTATTTCGCTAGCATGGCCATATTAAAGAGGTGGATGTCTCTGAACCAAAGACCCCCCCCCCCTCCTCTTTTGGTTTAAGCATTTGCTCCGTACTCAACCAATGTATTTTGTGCTTCCCTTCCTCGTGGTTCCACCAGAACCGGCAAATCATAGACCCAATTTGGTCGCATAGAGTTTTTGAGAGATCTAAGCATCCCATTGCAAAGGCGGGTATCGCTTGAGCCACAATCTCTTTCCCTGCCCATGACAAGAATTTTTCATTCCAGCCTTGCATCCGTTTCCAAATACGATCCTTCAGATAAGCAAATGTATTCATTTTGGACTTGCCCACATGCACCGGTAGCCCCAAGTATTTCTCATTCATGGTTTCCTTAGTAACCTGCAGCAGATCACAAACCACTCTCTTCTGCTCTACTTTTGTGTTCTTGCTGAATAATATAGCCGATTTTCCATTGTTAATGACTTGGCCTAAACAAGACTCATATATTTGTAGAATACTCTGTAGATGCCTGCAATCCCCCTCATTCGCCCGAATCAAGATTAAAGAATCATCAATGAACAATAAGTGTGAAATGCTTGGTGCACCAGTACAGATTTTAACTTCAGCAATTAAACCATCTTCTTCCCCTTTTTTTAGCAAGGGAGAAAAGGCTTCAGCACATAATAGGAAAAGGTAAGGGGAAAGAGGCCCCCCCTGCCACAACCCTCTTTCTGGCTTGAAGCTATCTGTCAGATCCCCATTCACCTCTACCTAGTACTTGACCGTTGTGACACACTCCATGATCAAAGAGATCCACTTGTTATGAAAACCCATCTTTTGCATCATTGCCTTTAGAAAACTCCACTCCACCCTATCATAGGCTTTGCTCATATCTAGTATAATGGAAGCATAGCCCATATTTCCATCCCTTTTATTATCCAGGTAGTGAGTTAGCTCAATTAGGATGTTATCAGATATTAGCCTGCCCGGAACAAATGCACTCTGGTTTGGGGTTATATTATCATGAAGAATAGCCCTTAATCTATTCGTGAAAACTTTTGACACCACTTTGTAAACCACATTACACATACTGATGGGTCTAAGATCAGTCACCTTTTGGGGTTTTTCAGCCTTGGGGATCACTGAAATAATTGTGTCGTTCCAGCCTTGGGGTCATTCGCCTGCCCACAACACAACTTGTACTTCTTTGATCAGCTGTTCACCGACAATGTCCCAATATTTCTTGAAAAAGATGACCAACATTTCGTCCGGGCCAGGGGCCTTGAGGTCACCAATAGCCTCTAGTGCCATTTTTATTTCGTCTGCCGTAAATTCAGCAGTCAGCAAATTATTCATTTCTATACTAACGCTGAGTTGCACTGCAGCCAGGAGCTGCTGCAGATGCTCCCCACCGTCATCCACACTAGGCCTAAAAAGGGTGGAAAATAGTTAGCAATAACTAAGTCATCCACACTAGACCTGAAAAGGGTGGAAAAATAGTTACAGACTCCATATGGTGGAAAAATAGTTACAGACTCCATATGCAACCAATTCAAATGTGCTCGTTGTCTCCAATAGGGGTCTATTTGTTCCTCCATCCTATCCACCAAGCTGCCTCCTTTCTAACTAAGTCATCACTAATAACCTCCCTTCTCCACTTCTCCAGCTCCTTTTTTGCCCTTTTTAAGTGTTTCTCTAAATCACCTAGAACATTCACACTCTAGTCCTTCAGACTAGCTGCTACCCCACTCAAACTCGCTGTCATACTAGCTTCTCCACTATCATTAGCATCCCAAGCCTCCTCTATCACCCTTCGACAACTCTCCTCCTTAATCCAGCTTGCCTCAAATTTAACCCCCCCCACCACCGCATCTCCTCTAGGGGAGCATCTTTGTTAACAACCCAACTGGTCTATGATTAGAGTGATAAGAATCTCCATTTTTGACTTGCATCAGTAGGAACTTCACTCGCCAACCTAGGTTTGCCACCGCTAGGTCAAGTCTTTCTATTATATGTGTACTGCCCGTAATTTGTTTGTTTCTCCAGGTGAAGATATCACCGAAGAAGCCTAGGTCATCCAACTCACAAGCCTCCAGGACATTTTTGAAACGATCTAAGCAAGCCTGAGATCTTGGAACACCCCCTTCCTTCTCATGATGAAAAAGAATTTCATTAAAATCTTCACGACACACCCATGGCAGCTGCTCGTCATCTTGATCTCTCAACCACACCAACCTTTCCCAAGTCTTATATTTCAAATCAGCTTGGGGTTCACCATAAATCCCTGTATCATGGCATTTGTCCCCGCCGGTCTCCTGGACCTCCAAATCAATGTGATTTTCTGATTTACTTCTCAAAACCACATCAATCCCACCCCACCAAAATGCAGCAAGACCCCTGCCTTTACCTTCACAATCCACCACCTCCATGTTTGCCATGCCCAACTTCTTTTTAAACATTGTCATCATCTTCTCATCTAATTTGGTCTCTAACAAGAAAAGGACATCAACCTCTTCGACTTTACGACACCGAAGAAGCCCATGTACTGCCGGCGCATTTCCCAACCCCCAATAGTTCCAAGCCAAGAGCTTCATTGATCCTTGCAGGACCAGTCCGCCGGCCCCGCTTTCTTCAAATCATCAAACGAGCCTTCACCTTCATTCTTCCCTAGTTTTGAAGCTCTAACCATCTCATCAATGTCCATATCCTCATTGTCACGTGTCCTTTTCTTATCCAGCCACCTAATGACTTCTCCCTTTTCAACTCCTTCATGTGTTCTCGGGGATCTTCTTAAACCCCTCCTAGTGCCACTCCCCCCTTATTTTTCTCCAAACATGGCACAAGCTCACCCACCGCCGCCTGCATGGTACTATTGCTATCACTACTAATTCCCTCAGTCCGCCCATCGGCAGCTACCAGCAGATTCACCGATTGGCTCAGCTCCTTCACCTTTCTCGGATTCAAATTTCTCAGAATCAAAGGTGAGAGCCTTCTTCGAGCCCTCCGCCAAGGCTGGGGAGAGATTTTGCCTCTTTTAACGGGCTCATCACCTCTGGCTCTTCTCTACCGGCACTCCTAGATCCTTGCAAGAAAGTAAACAAGAAACAATTTTCCCTAGATCTTTGCAATCCACTCCCTTTAGGGGACACTAGATCCTCCCTAGTGAAATCTCCAAATCCTCCGCTCTGACAGGTTTATCCGCCAAAACCTTTGCCACCGCCTGGGGATCTCTACGCCCCCGGATCACCGCCCTTGACCCCCAAATTTGATGCCCTTCTTCTCATTCTCTGACAACTTCGACTTCTCCATTAAACCAGCCACACCATCCCCCTTTGAATCCATGGGATCCCTACCTCTGCTAGCTAGAAACACAAACCCTAACTCCTAGTAACCAGAAATAGGTTAGCAGATGAAGGCTAGGCTCCAAACCGGAGATCAAACTTTGGACACAGGGGGTAGATGGGAAGGTGTACTCGACGATCAGATTGGGATGAGGGATCCGATCTAGGCACGTAGATGGAATGGAGATGGAAGAAACAAAACCCTAGTCGCCAGGGAACAAAACCCTAGTCGCCAGGGAAGGAGACATCTCTTGAGTCGCCACGCGTCGCCAAGACAAAATCAACTACATAACTTTTTTCCCTAGAGGTATATGCATAGGTTCCGCAATGATGACCCATAGAACATGTCCACATGCTAGCCAGGAAAATGCAATGCTTCGTTCTGTGGGCTCCTTCATCAGCTCTATTCATGATCGCTTCATGAGTGCAACCGAGTTTGAGATTTTGTGAATGCTAATCAGACTATGGTGGTTTCTATCCAGAGAGTCTCTTGATACCCACACATTATGCCATAATTACCACCAGACCCATCACTACTAATAACTGCAGACTGGGTCTTCCCCTTGCCACGGGCTTTGCTATCGCCTTGGTGGAGGCTACTCTCTTTTTTTGCCATCATGGGTTTTGCTTGGCCAACATGCAGTGGGCATCAATGCTGGAAATGGCGATTCACCCAGCCGGAATCCCGAGGCAAAGGGTAAGGTGAGTAAATAGCTGGGCCCAAAGATGACTAGGGTTTCATAATTGTATTCACCAACCTCTTTTCCAATATTTATATCTGCTTTATTATCCCGACGCGCGCTGGCGCGTCTGTGATGCGCTTAAACACATGTCTGTAAATTATTTTTTTTAACATAGTGATGATCTGAGACCTACAACTAACCGGACAAAAAAGGCGACTGAGCATACTACTCCGTGCCTTGTGGTCCAGCTAGTGATGACATCTATCAAATTGAGGGTAAACAACGGAGAGAAACAAGGATGGGCGTACTACTCACTGTCTTGCGGGCTAACTATTGGCCTTCCGTTTGTTCAGCTTTCCATAATATAAGTAGATCGGACAAAAAAGGCGGCTGAGCGTACTAGTGGTCCAGCTAGTGACGACATCTATCAAATTGAGGGTAAACAATGGAGCGAAACAAGGATGGGCGTACTACTCACTGTCTTGCGGGCTAACTAGTGGCCTTGCATTCGTTCGGTTTTCCATAAGTAGATCAGACAAAAAGGCGGCTGAGAGTACTACTCCGTGCCTTGTGGTCCAGCTAGTGACGACATCTATCCAATTGAGGGTAAACGACAGCGCGAAACAAGGATGGGCATATACTATTCACTGTCCTGCGGGCTAACTAGTGGCCTTCCATTCGTTGGGTTTTCCAAGTACAAAATTGTGGGAATGACAACAGTCACATTCTTGTTGGTCAAACATCATCCTCTTGAACTACTCCACAAAATTGTGGGAATGACAACAGTCACTTTGTTTGGAACTTATTGCATTCAGAAATAAAGTCTCAGCTTCAATGTATGAAGTTGGATGGAGATATATTTTATAAGCTCTCTGGGATCCCTAAATAAATACTAGCTAGTTCATAATATTTTATTTGAAGTTACTGAGATGTGCCCAAATCTTATCTATGACAAACCTAATTGAGCTAACTCAAATCTTATCTATGACAGAACTAATACTTTGTTTGGAACTTATTGCATTCAGAAATTAAGTATCAGCTTCAATGTATGAAGTTGGATGGAGATATATTTTATAAGCTCTCTGGGATCCCTAAATAAATACTAGCTAGTTCATAATATTTTATTTGAAGTTACTGAGATGTGCCCAAATCTTATCTATGAGTAACCTGCAGCTAAATGCTGGACGTAGACACATCACACATACCAATAAGATTGGAGCTATTTCTACTTACGGAGTGCAATCATCCATGCATCCATGGTGTCGATGAATTGCTAAACAAACGCAGAATTATTGACCCAACCCAAACCTGATGGAAAAGTCTCTGCTCCAAGTCCACGGTCATGCATGGATGGCTTGCCATCGCTAGTAGCTAGGATGTCACGAAGTAGGGACCTGCAGCTGTATAAAATTCTGACAAGGACACACAGGCTAGCTAGCTGACTAATAGTCGCAACTGTGTTGAATATTACTCTATTATTCTAAACTGAAAGTTGTTATAAGCTAAGGTTTGAATTTTTCATATCCTTTAAGATGTCTTTGGAGTAATAGTCGTTATAAGGCTTCAATTTTCATATGCTTTAAAATGGTAGACATCCAGGAGAAAAAAAAAGACATTTCCAACACAAAGGCCAGACTCCCTATAAGTACCAGCGTATTGTATTGGCTAGTACAGCACAAACACGACACAAACAAGCTAGCTACAGTCGTAGTTGAGAGCAGTACGTACGTAGTTGAAGACTCCAATTATTAGCGAAGGAGAAGGAATGGCGTTCGTCCATGGCGAGCAAGAGGGTGAGGACATGGTCGGAGCTTTCGCCCTTGTCTACCAGCACGTCTTCAGCTACATCAAGACGATGGCGCTGAAATGCGCCGTGGAGCTCGCCATCCCCGACGCCATCCACGGCCGTGGCGGCGCCGCCACCCTCGCCGAGATCGCCGCCGACACGGGGGTGCACGAGTCCAGGCTCGCCGACCTGCGGTGCCTGATGAAGCTGCTGACCACGTCGGGGCTATTCAGAGCCACCGCCGCGGACGGCGGCGAGGAGGTGGCGTCGTCGTACGCGCTCACGGCGGCGTCCAGCCTCGTGGTCGGCCCGCGCGGCCTGTCCAACATGGTGCGCTTCGACTGCGGGCCCGTCTCGCTCACCCCGTTCTTCGACATGCCCACGTGGCTCCGGACGGCGCCGGGGCCGGAGGCCCCCAAGTCGCTCTTCGAGCTCACGCACGGCCGCACCCGGTGGGACCCAGCCAACGCCGACAACGACACCATGATCGTCTCCGCCTTCATCGAGAGCCAGCTGCTGATCGAGGCCGTTCTCGGCGGCCACGCCGACGTCTTCCGCGGGCTCACCTCGCTGGTGGACGTCGGCGGCGGCCAGGGCTCCTTCGCCAAGGCCATTGCGGCGGCGTTCCCGGGCATCAAGTGCGCCGTCATGGATCTGCCCCACGTCGTTGCCGACGCCCCCGTCGCCGCTGGTGGCGGTGATGATGTGCAGTTTGTTGCCGGAGACATGTTCGAGTCCATTCCACCAGCCGATGCTGTTTTACTCAAGGTAATTAAGTACGTGTTGTGTCAGCGTACGTCGACCCTTTTTGCTACTAACAATATATAGTTATTATAACTAGCAGAGCTAATGATTAATATGTTTTATGTGTGATTAGTATGTTTTGCATTGCTGGGACGACGACAACTGCGTTAAGATTCTTAAGAATTGTAAGGAGGCTATCCCTGCAAGAGACGCCGGAGGAAAGTTGGTAATCACAGAGATGGTGCTAGGGTCCGGGCCTCGTCGTGACAGAAACGTTGCTGAGACTGAAGAGATGCATAGCTTGTTCCTCACGTGCATCACCGGCGTGGGGCGAGAGGAGCATGAGTGGAAGAAGATTTTCGTCGATGCTGGATTCAGTGACTACAAAATCACTCCAGTGATGGGCCCGCTTTCGGTTATCGAGGTTTACCCTTGATACTTGCATTGGAAGAGGAAACGAATTTTGCCTTAAAGACGAATTCTGCTATGTAATTGTGGGTTTCCTATATGTTTTTGTTTTAATCTATATATGTACCTAATAATAAAGAGGCAAAATTTCCGGCATATCTAAATTTTCATCCAACCGAATCATTATTGTCGTGTCTAATTTGTTCCCGTGCGTACGAGAGCATATAGCAGAGTAGACATCCATGTCGGCCAGGACTGACGACGAGCGGTGACATGGCAGGACGATGGGCCCGCGGGAGGCGGGACAGCCAGCGATCGAGCCACACTTGGCCGTGGCCCTTGACGCTTGAATTTATTGTCTTCAGATATGGCCATCTTGTCGATCGCCGTGTACGTCTCCAGTGCGGCCTAGCTAGGAGGGATCAGGCTCCACGTCCTGGGTCTCGCCAACACTGGGCCCAAATTCTGATTAAGCCTAGCTAGCTGGGTCATTATCGTGTGCCTCTACTGATGAGTGTGATAGGTTAAGACATGTCATTGGGAGCTTTGTAGAGTATGTGATACGCTTTACTCAAAAGAGAGAGCGAGTATGTGCTACACTTTACTCCAAAAAAAAAAGAGAATATATGATACGCAAGACAAGCCAGCAAAGACTCTTACCTGAAAACCCACATACCTGAGAGGGAAAACTATTTGGCCGGCTGCCATAGTGTGCCTCATCACTTTGTGCTTCACGTTGTTTAACCAACAAACATTAGTAGCAGCGAAGAATGAGAAGCAATAGTAGATTTGGAAAGTAATAAGGAAGAGGATAAACTGTGTTTTTGATCCATCAGCTATGAAACTCTCATGTATATACAGGGGGACAGGGGGTTGATGCTGTCTATACATAAAACCCTGAAGAGATCAGCTCAAAACCTCCGTGGACAAGCAAAATCAGCCTTGGTTAGTGATGAGGATCAACCATACGAGTATGCGAAGTTCCTGGGAGATATAGACTCCCAATCGAAACAACCCCTAACCTACCCTTCGACAATCGCTCAAGGGCTATACGCATCGGGTACGCTCATGTGTACTCTCTAGCAAAGGATCCCAAGCACACCCTTGGCCTCTAATCAAGGCTCGAGGGTTTGCTAGGGACCCTGGGCTCTCAATCAATGGTGGCCCGAGCCTGATCCCCAAGCTTGACCCTAGTTCGATCTAGTGCCCAGACAGAAATCCTATGCCCCGAGTGCCGTCAGCCTGTTTGTCGAGCGTCCAAGGCTCAGGCTCCTCAATGTCGCCCTGGTCGATGGGTGCACGACGCTCTCTAGTTGAACTATGTACCTTCACTTGCTTAAGTATATCCTTGCAGCTCGGTCCCTTATTGCATCGGAAGGATATGGGCACGTTGAAGCCGTTGAAGTGGCAGATATGTTGATGTAAGTTCCATTCTCGTTTGTCTTATAAACCGTATTTTTTCTACCAGCGAATAATACTTCCAGCCATGACTTATCATAGAAGCGAACAGCAGGTTCGGGCCGTTGTTATTCAGCATGTACTCGACCAGTGTCGCGGGGGTTCTGCTGCGCGCCGCCGCAGACCTGCAGCCGTCGTCCCCGTCTGCCACGTCCCGCGCCGGCCCGCTGCAATCGAAGGCGCACCCTGTGTGGTTCACGTCCTGCCTAGGTCTAGGCGAGCGCCGGCGGCGGCAGGGAGGGCCGCCGGCCACAGCGCGCGCGTCCTTGCAGCGATTGATGACGACGTTGAAGGTCGCCGGCCGGTTGGTACTATGGATGGCATGCATGGTGTGGTTTCGTGTGGAAATTCCGAACAAATTCCACAAGATGATGCATTCGTGTTTGGCATGCCGTGATTAGGTGTAGTACAGCTATTGATCAAGTCAACATGTACTGTATCACCCCAACATTACACACGGTAACTCTACGTGCAGACAGTCAGTCGAGGGTGCAGAAACTCTACTCTTCCGATCCAGTGGCACGGCCATGGGATTATTGGATAGTGTAGGATCAGGTGCATAAAGAAAAAACTGGTGGTGTTTGGTTGGATCTGTTAAAGTTTAATGAGTATTGTAATATTTTCGTTTTATTTGACAATTAGTGTTTAATTATAGATTAGTTAGGCTCAAAAGATTTGTCTCCTAAATTATTCTCTATCTGTATTTTAAGTTTTATAAATAGTCTATATTTAGTACTTTATGCATGTGTTCAAAATCTTCGATGTGATGAGAATTAAAATTTAACTCCCTCAACCAAACAGGGCCGTGTTCTGAAGATGACCGTCAATTAGATCCCTTTTATTTACACTGGTCGTTCAAAACTACCGCCGATGAAAATTCCCTTTACACTGGAAGTAGACCTCTACACTAGCCATTGAAAACTACGGCTAGTGAAAATTCTCTTAAAATTGGCCGTTGCAAACTACTCTAAAATCTTGTAATACAAAACATTCTAAGAATTTTAAGACAAATTAAGAAAGAATATAAAAGATGCATGTATTCTCATTTTATATATCCTAATCAGATGTTATCCTCAATATAATTAATGATGATTGATCGATAAATGACAAGTATTTATTACAAAATTAGTTTTTGTCTTCTATAATGTATTATATTTATAGATAAATTTTAAATGCTAGAGTACACTGCGGGACAGAGAGAGTATAACCCATGAAAATACTCTTAACATAAGCGGCATCAAAATACTGCCACTAGAAATTAATTGATTTATATCATCAGTAAAAAATAAATCATTTGAGTACTAGTGAAGTCTGGAGGCCTGGGGCCTGGGCACCTGTGACGCTGGAAGCCTCCCTCCCCACCTATAAGAAGACCTTCAAATTTGAGTACTAGTGAAGTCAGTAGGAAGGAAATCCAAGCAAGGAACTTCGCTTTAATTCAGGCCTGTTCTTGCGAGGAGAAACAAAGATGAGGTCTCAGGTGATACTCGTCGTCGTCACTCTGGCTCTTCTCGGCGTCCTCGCAGCTCTGCCGCTCGGCGAAGGTGACAAGTCGATCAGAATCCTTTTACCGTTTAGCTAGTTTAATTTTCATCAGGATTTATATACACACATCACTTGTTAGGATGCATGCATATGCAGTTATGCACACTACTAGACATTTTGACTAAAACATGCGTTGGCACACCCAGGCTCGTCATGGCCGTGCTGCGACAACTGCGGTGTTTGCAACAAGAAGTTCCCGCCGGAGTGCCAGTGCAACGACATCTCGGCGCGCGGGTGCCACCCGGAGTGCAAGAAGTGCGTCAAGAACAAGTTCACCGTTCCTCCCGGCGGCGGCCCCGGCCCCGTCGTCACCTACACCTGCGCCGACGTTCTTACAAACTTCTGCCAGCGCCGCTGCACGCCGGCGCCGGCGCCACCGCCTAAGGCGTTCGTCGGTGGTGTCTTCTGATGGCATCGGCCGGGACGCCGTCGATCTGCGCTGCAAGAATGCAAGCCAATCAAGTCGAGTTTGCTTCTCTCGAGCTTCGCTTCGTCAGAGAAGAAATAAAATAAATGTCGCCGCTCTCTGCTCGAAAGATGCTTGCTCTTGTATGTCGTGAGTGTATTAGTACTGTTTCTGGAATAAAGAGCCACGCATGATGCATGCCGTGCTCAAAGCATTGTGGTTTTCGTTTATACCAGCTATAGTGCGTTATGTCCATGCATGGGGTCTGTTTATTCCTGAAAAATTTTACAAGGTTTATCGAATCTTATCGTACGTGTATAGAAAATTAAATATAGATAAAAAATAACTAATTTATAGTTCACATGTAATTTGCGAGACAAATCTTTTAAACCTAGTTAGTCTATGATTTGACAATAATTATCAAATACAAATAAAAATACTATATATATATTAGCTAAAACCAAAAGTTTTCACCAACTAAACAGCCCCTTGATTTTGTTCTCTGTTACCACAACTTCTCTCATTCATCTGCCAAATGCGAAAACGTTTTCGCGATGTAATAATCTTTCGGACATACGGAGTAGACACAGACGGCCGGGGAGGTCACGGGGCGTCTGAACACGCCAACACGGTGTGGTTGCGTACGTGTGGAAAATTCCGAACAAATTCCACAGGAGAAGGTCGATGCATTCGTCTTTGGCTTGCTGTGGATGAGGTTGTAGTACAGCTATTGATAAGGTAACAGGTTTACGCACCAAGATGATGGGTGCAGAAACTCTCCCCACCCAGCGGTGCGCAGAAAGGTAGTATGGCCATGGGATTATTGGGTAGTGTAGGATCACGTGTAGAAAGAAAACTTACCTATTTTTTCGCCAAGTTTTTTTTCCGATTGAAGTTGACCATTCAGTTAGATCCCTTCTATTTACACCGGTGGTTGAAAACGACCACCGGTGAAAATTCCCTTTTACACTGGACGTAGACCTCTACACTAGCCGTTGAAAACTACGGCCAGTGTAAATTCCTTTAAAACTGACGGTTGCAAACTACAAACTATAAAAATGTTCTCACATCAGCAGTATCAAAACAACTGCTAACAGAAATTAATTGCTTTATACTATCATTAGTAAAAACCATCTGAGTACTAGTGAGTAGTGAAGTCTGGAGGCCTGAGTCCGGGGCATCATCTGTGACGCTAGCTGGAAGCTTCCCTCCCCTCCTATATAAGAAGACCTTCAGCCTCTTAGAGATACCCATAGGAAGGAAATCCAAGCTTCTGGCCTGTTCTTGCCAGCAGAAACAAAGATGAGGCCTCTGGTGATACTCGCCGCCGTTACTCTGGTTGCTCTCGGCGTCCTCGCAACTCTGCCTCTCGGCGAAGGTGACGACGAATCCTTTTGCCGTTTAGTTTAATTTTCATCAATCATCAGGATATATACACACACATCACTTATTAGTTATTATAGGATGCATGCATATGCACACTGCTAGACATTTTGACTAAACCAATTAACATGTGTGGGCACAACAGGCTCGTCGTGGCCGTGCTGCGACAACTGCGGTGTTTGCAACAGAAAGCTCCCGCCGGATTGCAAGTGCAATGACGTCTCGGTGCAGGGGTGCCACCCGGAGTGCAAGAACTGCGTCAAGGTCGGTGCCGGGATTCGTCCCGGCGGCGGCCACGGCCCCGTCGTCACCTACCGCTGCGATGACATACTCACAAACTTCTGCGAGCACCGCTGCACGGCGGCACCACCGCCGGAGGCGGCGGCGTTCCTGGGTGATGGCTTCTGATGGCAATCTGCTGCAAGCATCCATATGGCAAGTCGAGTTTGCTTCTCTCAGCTTCGTCTGAGAGAAGAAATAGAATAAATGTCACCGCTCAGCTTGATGTTTGCTATTGTACGTCGTCAGTGTATTATTAGTACTGTTTCTGGAATAATTAAGAGCCATTCATGATGCTTGTTATATGCACAAAGCACTGGTATCGTGTCGAGTCATGACAATATCTTGGTTACCTTGTTGTACTTGTATTGCCCACATCTTGCTGAAAATTGATTGATGTTTATGCTTATTTCATTAAAAATTTAGTTTTATGCTGATTTATTGTGAGCTGAAAACAAATCAGGAAGATGTACACTTACTGTGCAAGTTTTTCTCACAGTGCTGTCAACTGTCAAATCCTTTTTGATGTCCATGGCCCTTGAATGACACAAATTTGTGAGATCTCCATACACCAAGTCGACGCTCAAAGTAACTCCACAGCTACCAATCGCGCCCGTTACTAGCTCTGCTCTCCTGAGCTAAAGGCTACACTTTGCTGCCTTCTCCTGGTGCTGCTCCGAGTGCCCCAACAGTGCCATCTGAACTAGCTCATAAGAATCCATGTGAGCACTTTCCAGATGTGAAAAAAGAATGAAGATGAAAAAAAGAAGGAACTATCGATCTCTAATTTCTACACCTATCTCGCTTAGATTAGAAAACGAGATAGTTTGTGGCATGAAGAGAAAATATAGATAAAAAATCATTTACATGTGAGACTCGCACACGTAATGAAGTGACAGTGACATGATTATATATAAAATAGCTGCTAACTCGTACAGTACTGTTGAGACGCCAGCTCCATGGCTCTACGGTCAACATTCAGCTCAAGTCGGTGGCCAACAGGACAGAATGTCGCCTTCGTTCCAGGTGGCAGGGCGAGGACTGAGCACATGCATGCTGACCGTGCTGGGCTCCCGTTCCCACCTGAGATGACTATGTGCTGCGCCATGCACTCGGTCAACCAACCATGTCTTATTTAGTTTTTTTTTTCTTTTGCAAAATGAATACTTATTCAACCATAAACTATTTAGGTTTAAAAGATTTATCTCCTAAATTATTAGTAAACTGTACAATTAATTATTTTTTTATCTATATTTAATGTTTTTTATACATGTGACACAAGATTTGATTTAACGAAAAGTCTGAAAATTTTTGAAGGAAACTACAAGTAGAAGGCAGAAGAGCATGCAGACAATAATAACGCGCACGTTTCTGTAATAATGCACGCGCCGCTGCAACAAGACGCTTATCCATCTTGACCTCCTCCCATCATATACCACGATAGACCGGCCAGATCCATCGCCCTCGCACGTGGCATGATGAAGAATGAGATAATTTTATTCGTGTGGGGACTACTGGGCTTTAAATTTTCTACGTTGGATGGAAGCCGCCCTCCATCCCCTGCTTATTTATATATAACAAGACCTCCAGCCTCGACACATATATAGCCGCGAGTTAACACGTAGTTAGTTAAGAAATCCAAGCAACAAACTTATTGGCATTGTGGCCTCTTCTTGTTGCCGGGATCGGACACAGTAACAACAAAGATGAGGCCTCAGGTGATACTCGTCGTCACGCTGGCTCTTCTCGGCGTGACGACCGAGATGACGTCTCGGTGGATGGGTGCCACCCGGAGTGCAAGAACTGCGTCAAGGTCGGCCCTGTCGTCATATACCGCTGCGATGATATCCTCACAAACTTCTGCGAGCAGCGCTGCACGCTGGCGCCGGCGCCGGCGCCGGGGCCGGAGGCGGCGTTCCTTGGTGGGGGCTTGTGATGGCATGCATGCGACAAGTCGAGTTTTGCTTCTCTCGAGCTATAAATTAAATAAAATAAATTAATGTAAGAAATAAAATAAATAAATGTCGCCGCTATGCTCCATGCTTGCTTGTGCTCTTGTACATCGTCAGTGTATTAGTATTGTTTCTGGAATAAAGAGCCATAAATGATGCACGCTATGCTCATAGCACTGTGTTATATGGTGTCGAGTCATGACAATATAAGAGTCATGAATAAAACTACTGTTTACTGATTTATTATGAGAGAAAAAAATACTACTAAATGGCTGATCATATTTCGTTATTTACATATGTTCTTGTGTTTTTAAGCGAAGCATATATGTGAGTTTGAAAAGACATAACAATGATGAGAGCAATGATGTTTACTCCATCGCCTGCTTTTGCTCTAAATGTGATGCATGTATTTGGCTACTTTTTGTTCTAAGGGCGATATATGAGTATCAACCATTGTTCGACAACTCTAAGCTTCTTGCCGAACACTGTCAATTATCTTGATCATGAACAAAATTAATTGGATACTTGATCTTGAACACCAAACAATATGTCAACTCCTAACAAAATTGTAAAATAATCTACTCTACTCCTAAATAATATGAACTAATTCGAGCATCACTTACTAACAATCATGCAACTTGATCAAACCATGAAATTTCCAAAGATTTCAAATGAGGTCATGATATATAGACAAAAACCTGTAGCTTTTATGGATGATGGAGATGATGTATATATTCCTCACAAATTGCTTGGGAGCTTTGCACAAAATCCAATGGCTTGCTCTCTCGGATGGAGGAAGAACTAGAATGAGAATCAAGCAATGTAGCCTTCAAACTAAGATAATTAAGCACCAAAATCGATGAAGTGGATGCCCTTACTAACCTTAAAGTAAAAAGATCAAGCCATTCTTCAAAATCCAAAAGAGAGAGTCATGGGGAAGAGCAGCCGTAACAATGGAGGGAATGGCACGTGCAAGCTCCTATGTTCTCGTGATGGGAGTGAGGCGGAAGCAGAGGAAGCCTGCAGGCTTTTTGTGCTGTCAGGGGATATCACTGGCAGTTGGCGACACGAGCCGTCAGTGATATCCCAATATCATTGCTAGCTCAGGTGTCGGACTGGCAGTGAAAGATGAAGAAGGCAACACTGTAGGTCCTAGTAACAAACCGGCAGTGGTGTTGTCCATCACTGTCGGCTCTTCCCCTTTTCAATCATTCGAAGCCTCTCAAAGCTTTGAACCAGCAGTGAAGACTCATCACCGGTTTTGTCATTTCTAACAGTGATGTCGTCGACAGTGATAGAGCGTTCCGTAGTAGTGGCACACCAGGGTCATCGTGGCCGTGCTGCGACAACTGCGGTGTTTGTGACAGGAAGCTCCCGCCGGACTGCAAGTGCAAGGATGTCTCGGTGCAGGGGTGCCACCCGGAGTGCAAGATTTGCATCAAGGTCGGTGCAGGGATTCATCCCAACGGCGGCCATGGCCCCGTCGTCACCTACCGCTGCGATGACATCCTCACAAACTTCTACAATAACGCTGCACGCACCACCGCCGCGGAGGCGGCGTTCCTGGGTGGTGGCTTCTGATGCCAATCTGCTACAAGCATCCATATGGCAAGTCTAGTTTGCTTCTCGAGCTTCGTCTGAGAGAAGAAATAGAATAAATGTCGCCGCTCAGCTCGATGCTTGCTATTGTATCGTCAGTCAGTGTATTATTAGTATTGTTTCTGGAATAAATAGCCATTCAGGATGAAGCTGCAATATGCTCAAAGCACTGGTATCGTGTCGTGACAATATCTTGGTTACCTTGTTGTACTTGTATTGCCCACAGCTTCCTGCTCGTTGCACTGAAATTTGGTTTATGTTTATGCTTATTTCATTAAAATTTTAGCTTATGTTCATTCTTATAGTGATTTATTATGAGCTGAAAACAATGCTCGTTTGTTGAAAAGTACTAGTAAAGTTGTACGTCACATGAAAATCAGCAAGATTTACACTTACTGTGCAAGTTTCTCTCACAATACTCTCAACTGTCAGATTCTTGAAAGTAGAATTTTATCTGCTTTGAAAAATAGGAACAATCAGCAAATCCTTTTTTATGTCCATATCCCTTGGATGACACAAATTTGTGAGATCTCCATGCACCATGTCGACGCTCAAGTTAACTCCACAGCTACCAATCGCCCAACCAGGTCTGCTCTCCTATGTGAGCTAAAGGCTACACTTTGCTGCCCTCTCCATTGGTGCTGCTCCAGGTGTACCAACAGTGCCACATTAACTGGCTCATAACAATTCATGTGAGCACTTTTCTTATGTGAAAAAGAGAGAAGATGGAAAAGAGAAGAGACTATCTCTTATCTCTATACCTATCTCATCTGATGTGAAAAAGAAAGAAGATGGAAAAGAGAAGAGACTATCTCTTATCTCTACACCTATCTCGCTCAGAAAAACGAGATAGTTTGTGGCCTGCTCATAAAGAACGAGAGAAGAAGAATAAAAATCATTTACATGTGAGACTCCGTAATGAAGTGACAATGACATGGTTATATATAAAACTAGGAGGATTCTCCGCGCGTTGCCGCGGGTATGAAGGAGCAATATAAATATATAACTCTTTTATTAGCATAATCATAGAAATTATATTCATAGTGGATGATGTGTCTCACTAATGTGGACGTCCAGGGACGAAGCCAGCAGTGGGGCTAGGGGGGCTCCAGCCCCCCCTACCGCTGCTGGCCCAGTGGAATTCCTAGTGCCCTCCTTCTAATTTTAGACACAAATTTATAAGGTAGGGTGAGTTGAGAACTTTATTTTTTAGATATATTTTGTAAACTTCATCATTAATATATATTTAAGAGGGATAATAGCAGAGCTAAGTCGATGTAGAACTTTTGTTCAGCTCCCCTAAATTTTTTCCTGGCTTCGTCCCTGTGGATGTCATAATTCTTGTGCTAGTGAAATTTAATGCAAATGATAGTAGATTGCTGTGGTGGACACCTTGCATGTCAAGAGAAATTTGTAGTGGCGAATGATAGTGGACTGCTGAGATGGATGCTTTACATTTTAAGAGAAATAGATAGTGGGGTTGATAGTGAACTGCTGAGGTAGGTGCATTGTATGTCAAGAGAAATAGATATGGTGAATGTTGCTCTCGGTTTCAAATGGGCAGAGAGAAGGAGGGATCCGGCATATAAACCGGACCTTTAGCACCGGTTCATGGCAAAAACCGGTGCTAAAGGGTGACCCTTTAGCACCGGTTTGTGTTACAAACCGGTGCTAAAGGCTTTGCCTCGGCCCGTGGCACTGGCCGGTGCTCAAAGAGACCCTTTAGCACCAGTTTGTAACACGAACCGGTGCTAAAGGGTCCCTGCCCCGACAACACCTGTCAGTAGCCGTTGGCCAGGACCCTTTAGCACCGGTTCGTGTTACGAACCGGTGTTAAAGGGGTCTTTAACCCCGGGCCGTAAAAAGGCCGAGGTTTTGGGCCATTTTGGACATCGACCAATGCCTCATTCTGTAGTAGTGATAGTGGAGTTTTGCTTTTATAAGAGTTATAGATAGTTGAGACGCCAGCTCCATGGCTCCACGGTCAATCAGCTCGGCCTTGTTTAGTTGAGTGGGGCCTTGTTTAGTTTCCCAAAAATTTTGCAAAATTTTTCAGATTCCCCGTCACATCGAATCTTTAGACGTATGCATGGAGTATTAAATATAGATAAAAATAAAAACTAATTGCACAGTTTAGTCGGAATTGACGAGACGAATCTTTTGAGTCTAGTTAGTCCATGATTGAACAATATTTGTCAAATACAAACGAAATTGCTACAGTGGTCATTTTGCCAAAAATTTTGGAACTAAACAAGGCCTGGAGAGAAAATATTTGAATACTGTAGTATTTTTGTTTGTATTTGGTAATTATTGTCCAATCATAGATTAAATAGGCTTAAAATATTCATCTCGTAATTTATAGATAAATTGTATAATTAGTTTTTATTTTTATCTATATTTAATGCTCCATTCATATGTCGCAAAATTCAATATAACAGGAAATCTTGAAAAAGTTTTTGAGTTTCGGAGAAAACTAAACAAGGCCTTCGTTCGAGGTGGCAAGGCGAGGACTGAGCACATGCATGCTGACCGTGCTGGGCTCCCGTTCCCACCTGAGATGACTAGGCACATAGAGAGGACATCCAGGAAGTATCTCCAGACACATGTGCACTGATGCACTCGGTCAACCAACTAGCGGCTTGTTGAATTCCAATTTTCTTTTACAAAATGAACACTTATCTAATCATAGACTACATAGACTCAAAAGATTCGTCTCTCAAATTATAAGCAAACTATACAATTAGTTATTTTTTATCTATAATTAATGCTCTATATATATAAAAAGATCCCTAGACACATGTGCACTGCGTCACCCCTGCACTCAGTCAACCAAGCAGGGTCTCGTTTACTTCCAAATTTTTGGCAAAATCGATATTGTAACATTTTCGTTTATATTTAATAAATATTATCTAATTATTGACTCACTAGGCTCAAAAGATTCGTCGTCTCGCAAATTACAAACAAACTATGTAATTAATTATTGACTCACTAGGCTCAAAAGATCGCCCTCGCAGGTGGCATGTGCATTGCATGATGGAATGAGAAAAATACGAATGGAACGTGCGCGCGCTTGGAAACTCATCCAGACCGTGTCGCATCGCACGGGAGTGCAAAGTTGTGGCACTTGCCGCCGCCTAGCTAGTAGTGGAATTTTATATATTCGATCGTGTGGGGATTGACGTCTCTAGGCACGCTGGAAGCCGCGCGCCCTCCATCCCCTGCTATGCTATATATAACAAGACCTCCAGCCTCGACCATACACATCATATAGCCGCGAGAATATACATACACGTAGCAAAGAAATCCAAGCAAAAAACTTGGCATAAATTCAGGCCTGTTCTTGCCGGGACACAGTAACAAAGATGAGGCCTCAGCTGATACTCGTCGTCACTCTGGCTCTTCTCGGCGTCCTCGCTGCTCTGCCGCTCGGCAAAGGTACCCAGAATCCTTTCATGCACCGTTTAGTTTCTTTTATATATATATATCACTTGTTAAAGGATGTATGCATGCACACTTGACATTTTTTACTAAACATGTACGGCCACACCGGGTGGAAACCAGGCTCGTCGTGGCCGTGCTGCGACAACTGCGGTTTTTGTGACAGGCAGCTGCCGCCGGACTGCCAGTGCGATGACGTCTCGGTGGACGGGTGCCACCCGGAGTGCAAGAACTGCGTCATGGTCGGCTCTGGCCCCGTCGTCACCTACCGCTGCGATGACGTTCTCACAAACTTCTGCGAGCAGCGCTGCACGCCAGCGCCGGCGCCGGCGCCGGCGCCGGAGGCGGCGTTCCTGGGTAGGGGCTTCTGATGGCATGCATGCGACAAGTCGATCGAGTTTGCTTCCTCTCGAGCTTCGTCTGAGAGAAGAAATAAAATAAATTAATGTAAGAAATAAAATAAATGTCGCTGCTCTGCTCGATATGCTTGTTTGTGCTCTTGTACGTGGTCAGTGTATTAGTACTGTTTCTGGAATAAAGAGCCATGAATGATGCACACTATGCTCAAAGCACCGTGTTATGGTGTCGAGTCATGACAATACAAGAGTCATAAATGAAATTACTCTTTACTAATTTATTCTGAGAGGAAAAATATTGCTGAATGACTGATCATATTTCGTTATTAACATATGTTCTTATGTTTTTAAACAAAGCATATATGTGAGTTTGGAAAGACATAACAATGATGAGAGCAATGTTGTTTACTCCATCGCCTGCTTTTGCTCTAAATGTGATGCATGCATTTGGCTACTTTTTCTTTGGCCGATATATGAATATCAACCATTGTTCGACAACTCTAAGCTTCTTGCCGAACACTGTCAATCATCTTGATTATGAACAAAATTAATTGGATACTTGATCATGAACACCAAACAATGTGTCAACTCCTAACAAAATTGTAAAATAATCTACTCTACTCCTAAATAATATGAACTAATTCGAGCATCACATACTAACAATCATGCATCTTGATCAAACCATGAAATTTCCAAAGATTTCAAATGAGGTCATGATATATAGACAAAAACATGTAGCTTTTATGGATGATGGAGATGATGTATATATTCCTCACAAATTGCTTGGGAGCTTTGCACAAAATCCAATGGCTTGCTCTCTCGGATGGAGGAAGAACTAGAATGAGAATCAAGCAATGTAGCCTTCAAACTAAGATAATTAAGCACCAAAATCGATGAAGTGGATGCCCTTACTAACCTTAAAGTAAAAAGATCAAGCCATTCTTCAAAATCCAAAAGAGAGAGTCATGGGGAAGAGCAGCCGTAACAATGGAGGGAATGGCACGTGCAAGCTCCTATGTTCTCGTGATGGGAGTGAGGCGGAAGCAGAGGAAGCCTGCAGGCTTTTTGTGCTGTCAGGGGATATCACTGGCAGTTGGCGACACGAGCCGTCAGTGATATCCCAATATCATTGCTAGCTCAGGTGTCGGACCGACAGTGAAAGATGAAGAAGGCAACACTGTAGGTCCTAGTAACAAACCGGCAGTGATGTTGTCCATCACTGTCGGCTCTTCCCCTTTTCAATCATTCGAAGCCTCTCAAAGCTTTGAACCGACAGTGAAGACTCATCACTGTCGATTCTGTCATTTCTAACTGTGATGTCACCGATAGTGATAGAGCGTTCCGTAGTAGTGGCACACAAGGGTCGTTGTGGTCATGCTGCGACATATGTGGTGTTTGTGACAGGAAGCTCACTAGTAGAAAATAGTACAACGCTGACGCCCCTTTTTATATCACAGGCGGTTTTAGTTATCACGCGCCTGTGGTATAAAAAGGGCGGTGTCAGAACTACCAACCGTATGTGAAGATGTATTTTTACATGCGGTTTTTCTAACAAAACCGCCTGTAGAAATCATGCATTTGTACATGCGGTTTTCCTAAGGAACCGCCACTAAAAATTATATTTCTACAGGCAGTTGCTTAAGAAAACCACATGTAGAAATCATGTATTTCTACATGCGGTTGTCCTAAGGAACCGCCACTAAAAATCATATTTCTACAGACGGTTGCTTAAGAAAATCGCCTATAAAAATAATTTGAAATTGAATTTTTTGAGCTTTTTAAATGACCTCGTTTGAAAAAACTGTCAAAATGAAAGTTGTAGATCTCAAAAAGTTATGAAATTTTATAGTTGATAATTTTTTTCATTTGAGATCATCTTGTCGTCGAAAACAACGTTTGAATTTCTCAAATTTGAAATTCAAATTTTATAAATGACATCGGATGGAGAAACTACCAATATAAAAGTTGTAGATCTTGAAAAGTTATCAAAGTTTGTAGTTGACAACTTTTCTATTTGAATATGTTTAAGGCCTCAAATAATCAATGTATGCTGAGTTTAGGATAATATATGGTGAACAAAACTCTAATATAGACACATCTGAGTGATATGTGGAGTGGTAGAGGACGTTACGCGCGAGGGCGAGGTGTTAGGTTCGAATCCCACTAGCGGCCGCGTAGCATGCGATTTTACGTGAAAAAATGCGCGACTTGGGGGCTGCGAAGCGGTCGACTAGCCAGTAGGCCTTCCCTAAAATTAAATCTTTTTTCCCTGTTTTTAAAAACGCGATTTCATATTTTCTATAAAAAAAATTCCACAGACGGTTACCAAAGAGAGCCGCCTGTGGAAATGTTTTCTACAAGCGGCTCATAAGGAACCGCCATGAAATTGGCCCATTTCTACTGGCCTCTAGCACAGGCGGTGCTGAAAAACGCCAGTAGAAATAGGTTACCAACCGCCTGTATAGTCTGTCTCTGTACTAGTGGCTCCCGCGGGATTGCAAGTGCAAGGATGTCTCGGTGCAGGGGTGCCACCCGGAGTGCAAGATATGCGTCAAGGTTGGTGCAGGGATTCCTCCCGGCAGCGGCCACGGCCCCGTCGTTACCTACCGCTGCGATGACATCCTCACAAACTTCTGCAAGAACGCTGCACGCGGCGCCGCCGCCGGAGGCGGCGTTCCTGGGTGGTGGCTTCTGATGCAAATCTGCTACAAGCATCCATATGGCAAGTCAAGTTTGCTTCTCTCGAGCTTTGTCTGAGAGAAGAAATAGAATAAATGTCGCCGCTCAGCTCGATGCTTGCTATTGTACGTCGTCCGTCAGTGTATTATTAGTACTGTTTCTGGAATAAAGAGCCATTCGTGATGAAGCTGCTATATGCTCAAAGCACTGGTATCGTGTCGAGTCATGACAATATCTTGGTTACCTTTGTTGTACTTGTATTGCCACAACTTGCTGCTCGTTTCACTGAAATTTGATTTATGTTTATGCTTATTTCATAAAAAAATTAGCTTATGTTCATTCTTATGCTGATTTAATATGAGCTGAAAACACTGCTCGTTTGTTAAAGAGTACTAGTAAAGTTGTCCATTATATGGAAATCTGCAAGATTTACACTTACTGTGCAAGTTTTTCTCACAATACTCTCGACTGTCAGATTCATGAAAGTAGAATTTTATCTGCTTCGAAAAATAGGAACAATCAGCAAATCCTTTTTGATATCCATGTCCCTTGGATGACAAAAATTTGTGAGATCTCCATGCACCAAGTTGAAGCTCAAGTTAACCCCACAGCTACCAATCGCCCAACCAGCTCTGCTCTCCTATGTGAGCTAAAGGCTACACTTTGCTGCCCTCTCCATTGGTGCTGCTCCAGGTGTACCAACAGTGCCACATTAACTGGCTCATAACAATTCATGTGAGCACTTTTCTGATGTGAAAAAGCGAGAAGATGAAAAAGAGAAGAGCCTATCTCTTATCTCTATACCTATCTCGTCTGATGTGAAAAAGAAAGAAGATGGAAAAGTGAAGAGACTATCTCTTATTTCTACACCTATCTCGCTCTGAAAAACGAGATAGTTTGTGGCCTGCTCATAAAGAACGAGAGAAAAAGAATAAAAATCATTTACATGTGAGACTCTGTAATGAAGTGACAATGACATGGTTATATATAAAACTAGGAGGATTCTCCGCGCGTTGCCGCGGGCATGAAGGAGGAATATAAATATATAACTCCTTTATTAGCATAATCATAGAAATTATATTCATAGTGGATGATGTGTTTCACTAATGTGGATGTCATAATTTTTGTGCTAGTAAAATTTAATGCAAATGATAGTAGATTGTTGTGGTGGACATTTTGCATGTCAAGAGAAATTTATAGTAGCGAATGATAGTAGACTGCTGAGGTGGACGCTTTGCATTTTAAGAAAAATAGATAGTGGAGTTAATAGTGAACTGCTGAGGTGGATGCATTGGATGTCAAGAGAAATAGATATTAGAGTTTTGCTTTATAAGAGTTATATTCCTCGTCTTCCACCCCGTCTTCCCAAACCCTAGCAGCCGCCACACCCTCCCACCCCGTCTTCCCTCCCCTCGCTGCTGCCGGAGAGGAACGCCGGGAGGCCCGCGCGACCCTCTGTGATGGCGGCGGCGAGGTGTTCTCCAGGAATTCTGCAAGCTCCTCCGTGCGGGATGGATCTCGTCGATCCTGGCGGTAGTGCAGTTTCGTGCGTCGTCTTTTTCGTTTTCTGTCCATCTGCCTCCATGGCACCTGAGGTGGAGAGATGACGTCCCCGTGCCTGGCGAGATCCAGTGCTAGGAGACATGGATCCGCTCTCTCCGAGTGGGGTCCTACTGCTAGCGCCGGGGTGGGCGTCTGCGCGGCGCTGCCTGGAAGTCGGCGGTGCACCTCCTAGATTCGGGGCCCTGAGTCCACTGGGATCCGATGGGCGTCCCAGATCCGGCGGGTGCCAGTCCCAGGCACGCAGCGATCTTCGTCTGGCTGCAGTTTGGGTGAAAACCCTACCTGGCATTACGCCGGGCCGGCGACGGTGGTACTGACGGTGCTACTCACCTTGTTGAAGGTGTCGCTGGAGCTGTAGCGGTTGTGGTCGTCCAACAACTTGGTGAAAACCTAGCCTGGTTTCTCCAGGCCGGCGGCGACGTGTTGGCTCGTCGTCGAAGTGGTTGTTCGTCATGGCCGGGAACCACGTCTCTCCGTCGTGCTGTTCTTGTCGGAGGAGGTGTTCATTGGTATAACTGCTTGGAGTTTGGATGGCAGGTCCGTCTCTGTTCCAAGTTCTTTGCGCTGTTGCCTTGGAAGAAGCATCCAATCGTCAATGGTGGTCGGTGTCCAACGTTTTCACTATCTTTTTTAAGGTGTGACAAACGTGTTTCGACGACTTTGTCTTGACGCTGGCGATCGTATTCCATAGGAGTTGACATCTTGGATCAAGACGGTTTGTTGCCTAGGACTACTTGAGCCCTTGTTGGGGATGTAATTTTTCCGTTATTTATCTTCTTTTTTTCTCCCGTTGTATTAATTTGGCCTGATTCTACCTATGGGTAGATGAAGCCGGATAGTTTCTATCCTTTATCTTAAAAAAATATAGCTGCTAATTTCGTACAGTACTGTTGAGACGCCAGCTCCATGGCTCCACGGTCAACAATCAGCTCGGCCTTGTTCAGTTGAGTGGGGGAAAAATTTAAAATATTGTAACATTTTTGTTTGTATTTGGTAATTATTGTCTAATCATAGACTAAATAGGCTTAAAAGATTCGTTTCGTAATTTATAGATAAATTGTATAACTAGTTTTTGTTTTCGTTAATATTTAATGCAGCCGTAAAATTCAATATAACACGAAAACTTGAAAAGTTTTTGAGTTTTGGAGAAAACTAAACAAGGCCTTCGTTCCAGGTGGCAAGGCGAGGACTGAGCACATGCATGCTGACCGTGCTGGGCTCCCGTTCCCACCTGAAATGACTAGGCAAATAGGCAAATAGAGAGGACATCCAGGAAGTATCTCCAGACACATGTGCACTGATGCACTCGATCAACCAACCAGCGCCTTGTTTAATTCCAAATTTTTTAACAAAATAAACACTTATCTAATCATTGACTACCTAGACTCAAAAGATTCGTCTCCTAAATTATAAACAAAATATATATTTAGTTATTTTTTATCTATAATTAATGCTCTATATATGTATATGAAAGGATCCCAGACACATGTACACTGCGTCATCCCTGCACTCGGTCAACCAAGCAGGGCCTTGTTAACTCTCAAAATTTTTGCCAAAATTGTTATTGTAGCATTTTCGTTTATATTTAATAAATATTATCTAATTATTGACTCACTAGGCTCAAAAGATTCGTCGTCTCGCAAATTACAGACAAACTATGTAATTAGTTATTATTTTATCTATATTTAATGCTTTGTACATGTGTCGTAAGATTCGATGTGACAAGAAATTTGAAAAATTTTACAAAATATTTTGGAAAGGTCGACGGGTGGCGTCCATCGCCCTCGCAGGTGGCATGTGCATTGCATGATGGAATGAGAAAAATACGAATGGAACGTGCGCGCGCTTGGAAACTCATCCAGACCGTGTCGCATCGCATGGGAGTGCAAAGTTGTGGCACTTGCCGCCGCCTAGCTAGTAGTGGAATTTTATATATTCGATCGTGTGGGGATTGACATCTCTAGGCACGCTGGACCTCCATCCCCTGCTATGCTATATATAACAAGACCTCCAGCCTCGACCATACACATCATATAGCCGCGAGAATATACATACACGTAGCAAAGAAATCCAAGCAAAAAACTTGGCATAAATTCAGGCCTGTTCTTGCCGGGACACAGTAACAAAGATGAGGCCTCAGCTGATACTCGTCGTCACTCTGGCTCTTCTCGGCGTCCTCGCTGCTCTGCCGCTCGGCAAAGGTACCCAGAATCCTTTCATGCACCGTTTAGTTTCTTTTATATATATATATCACTTGTTAAAGGATGTATGCATGCACACTTGACATTTTTTACTAAACATGTACGGCCACACCGGGTGGAAACCAGGCTCGTCGTGGCCGTGCTGCGACAACTGCGGTTTTTGTGACAGGCAGCTGCCGCCGGACTGCCAGTGCGATGACGTCTCGGTGGACGGGTGCCACCCGGAGTGCAAGAACTGCGTCATGGTCGGCTCTGGCCCCGTCGTCACCTACCGCTGCGATGACGTTCTCACAAACTTCTGCGAGCAGCGCTGCACGCCAGCGCCGGCGCCGGCGCCGGCGCCGGAGGCGGCGTTCCTGGGTAGGGGCTTCTGATGGCATGCATGCGACAAGTCGATCGAGTTTGCTTCCTCTCGAGCTTCGTCTGAGAGAAGAAATAAAATAAATTAATGTAAGAAATAAAATAAATGTCGCTGCTCTGCTCGATATGCTTGTTTGTGCTCTTGTACGTGGTCAGTGTATTAGTACTGTTTCTGGAATAAAGAGCCATGAATGATGCACACTATGCTCAAAGCACCGTGTTATGGTGTCGAGTCATGACAATACAAGAGTCATAAATGAAATTACTCTTTACTAATTTATTCTGAGAGGAAAAATATTGCTGAATGACTGATCATATTTCGTTATTAACATATGTTCTTATGTTTTTAAACAAAGCATATATGTGAGTTTGGAAAGACATAACAATGATGAGAGCAATGTTGTTTACTCCATCGCCTGCTTTTGCTCTAAATGTGATGCATGCATTTGGCTACTTTTTCTTTGGCCGATATATGAATATCAACCATTGTTCGACAACTCTAAGCTTCTTGCCGAACACTGTCAATCATCTTGATTATGAACAAAATTAATTGGATACTTGATCATGAACACCAAACAATGTGTCAACTCCTAACAAAATTGTAAAATAATCTACTCTACTCCTAAATAATATGAACTAATTCGAGCATCACATACTAACAATCATGCATCTTGATCAAACCATGAAATTTCCAAAGATTTCAAATGAGGTCATGATATATAGACAAAAACATGTAGCTTTTATGGATGATGGAGATGATGTATATATTCCTCACAAATTGCTTGGGAGCTTTGCACAAAATCCAATGGCTTGCTCTCTCGGATGGAGGAAGAACTAGAATGAGAATCAAGCAATGTAGCCTTCAAACTAAGATAATTAAGCACCAAAATCGATGAAGTGGATGCCCTTACTAACCTTAAAGTAAAAAGATCAAGCCATTCTTCAAAATCCAAAAGAGAGAGTCATGGGGAAGAGCAGCCGTAACAATGGAGGGAATGGCACGTGCAAGCTCCTATGTTCTCGTGATGGGAGTGAGGCGGAAGCAGAGGAAGCCTGCAGGCTTTTTGTGCTGTCAGGGGATATCACTGGCAGTTGGCGACACGAGCCGTCAGTGATATCCCAATATCATTGCTAGCTCAGGTGTCGGACCGACAGTGAAAGATGAAGAAGGCAACACTGTAGGTCCTAGTAACAAACCGGCAGTGATGTTGTCCATCACTGTCGGCTCTTCCCCTTTTCAATCATTCGAAGCCTCTCAAAGCTTTGAACCGACAGTGAAGACTCATCACTGTCGATTCTGTCATTTCTAACTGTGATGTCACCGATAGTGATAGAGCGTTCCGTAGTAGTGGCACACAAGGGTCGTTGTGGTCATGCTGCGACATATGTGGTGTTTGTGACAGGAAGCTCACTAGTAGAAAATAGTACAACGCTGACGCCCCTTTTTATATCACAGGCGGTTTTAGTTATCACGCGCCTGTGGTATAAAAAGGGCGGTGTCAGAACTACCAACCGTATGTGAAGATGTATTTTTACATGCGGTTTTTCTAACAAAACCGCCTGTAGAAATCATGCATTTGTACATGCGGTTTTCCTAAGGAACCGCCACTAAAAATTATATTTCTACAGGCAGTTGCTTAAGAAAACCACATGTAGAAATCATGTATTTCTACATGCGGTTGTCCTAAGGAACCGCCACTAAAAATCATATTTCTACAGACGGTTGCTTAAGAAAATCGCCTATAAAAATAATTTGAAATTGAATTTTTTGAGCTTTTTAAATGACCTCGTTTGAAAAAACTGTCAAAATGAAAGTTGTAGATCTCAAAAAGTTATGAAATTTTATAGTTGATAATTTTTTTCATTTGAGATCATCTTGTCGTCGAAAACAACGTTTGAATTTCTCAAATTTGAAATTCAAATTTTATAAATGACATCGGATGGAGAAACTACCAATATAAAAGTTGTAGATCTTGAAAAGTTATCAAAGTTTGTAGTTGACAACTTTTCTATTTGAATATGTTTAAGGCCTCAAATAATCAATGTATGCTGAGTTTAGGATAATATATGGTGAACAAAACTCTAATATAGACACATCTGAGTGATATGTGGAGTGGTAGAGGACGTTACGCGCGAGGGCGAGGTGTTAGGTTCGAATCCCACTAGCGGCCGCGTAGCATGCGATTTTACGTGAAAAAATGCGCGACTTGGGGGCTGCGAAGCGGTCGACTAGCCAGTAGGCCTTCCCTAAAATTAAATCTTTTTTCCCTGTTTTTAAAAACGCGATTTCATATTTTCTATAAAAAAAATTCCACAGACGGTTACCAAAGAGAGCCGCCTGTGGAAATGTTTTCTACAAGCGGCTCATAAGGAACCGCCATGAAATTGGCCCATTTCTACTGGCCTCTAGCACAGGCGGTGCTGAAAAACGCCAGTAGAAATAGGTTACCAACCGCCTGTATAGTCTGTCTCTGTACTAGTGGCTCCCGCGGGATTGCAAGTGCAAGGATGTCTCGGTGCAGGGGTGCCACCCGGAGTGCAAGATATGCGTCAAGGTTGGTGCAGGGATTCCTCCCGGCAGCGGCCACGGCCCCGTCGTTACCTACCGCTGCGATGACATCCTCACAAACTTCTGCAAGAACGCTGCACGCGGCGCCGCCGCCGGAGGCGGCGTTCCTGGGTGGTGGCTTCTGATGCAAATCTGCTACAAGCATCCATATGGCAAGTCAAGTTTGCTTCTCTCGAGCTTTGTCTGAGAGAAGAAATAGAATAAATGTCGCCGCTCAGCTCGATGCTTGCTATTGTACGTCGTCCGTCAGTGTATTATTAGTACTGTTTCTGGAATAAAGAGCCATTCGTGATGAAGCTGCTATATGCTCAAAGCACTGGTATCGTGTCGAGTCATGACAATATCTTGGTTACCTTTGTTGTACTTGTATTGCCACAACTTGCTGCTCGTTTCACTGAAATTTGATTTATGTTTATGCTTATTTCATAAAAAAATTAGCTTATGTTCATTCTTATGCTGATTTAATATGAGCTGAAAACACTGCTCGTTTGTTAAAGAGTACTAGTAAAGTTGTCCATTATATGGAAATCTGCAAGATTTACACTTACTGTGCAAGTTTTTCTCACAATACTCTCGACTGTCAGATTCATGAAAGTAGAATTTTATCTGCTTCGAAAAATAGGAACAATCAGCAAATCCTTTTTGATATCCATGTCCCTTGGATGACAAAAATTTGTGAGATCTCCATGCACCAAGTTGAAGCTCAAGTTAACCCCACAGCTACCAATCGCCCAACCAGCTCTGCTCTCCTATGTGAGCTAAAGGCTACACTTTGCTGCCCTCTCCATTGGTGCTGCTCCAGGTGTACCAACAGTGCCACATTAACTGGCTCATAACAATTCATGTGAGCACTTTTCTGATGTGAAAAAGCGAGAAGATGAAAAAGAGAAGAGCCTATCTCTTATCTCTATACCTATCTCGTCTGATGTGAAAAAGAAAGAAGATGGAAAAGTGAAGAGACTATCTCTTATTTCTACACCTATCTCGCTCTGAAAAACGAGATAGTTTGTGGCCTGCTCATAAAGAACGAGAGAAAAAGAATAAAAATCATTTACATGTGAGACTCTGTAATGAAGTGACAATGACATGGTTATATATAAAACTAGGAGGATTCTCCGCGCGTTGCCGCGGGCATGAAGGAGGAATATAAATATATAACTCCTTTATTAGCATAATCATAGAAATTATATTCATAGTGGATGATGTGTTTCACTAATGTGGATGTCATAATTTTTGTGCTAGTAAAATTTAATGCAAATGATAGTAGATTGTTGTGGTGGACATTTTGCATGTCAAGAGAAATTTATAGTAGCGAATGATAGTAGACTGCTGAGGTGGACGCTTTGCATTTTAAGAAAAATAGATAGTGGAGTTAATAGTGAACTGCTGAGGTGGATGCATTGGATGTCAAGAGAAATAGATATTAGAGTTTTGCTTTATAAGAGTTATATTCCTCGTCTTCCACCCCGTCTTCCCAAACCCTAGCAGCCGCCACACCCTCCCACCCCGTCTTCCCTCCCCTCGCTGCTGCCGGAGAGGAACGCCGGGAGGCCCGCGCGACCCTCTGTGATGGCGGCGGCGAGGTGTTCTCCAGGAATTCTGCAAGCTCCTCCGTGCGGGATGGATCTCGTCGATCCTGGCGGTAGTGCAGTTTCGTGCGTCGTCTTTTTCGTTTTCTGTCCATCTGCCTCCATGGCACCTGAGGTGGAGAGATGACGTCCCCGTGCCTGGCGAGATCCAGTGCTAGGAGACATGGATCCGCTCTCTCCGAGTGGGGTCCTACTGCTAGCGCCGGGGTGGGCGTCTGCGCGGCGCTGCCTGGAAGTCGGCGGTGCACCTCCTAGATTCGGGGCCCTGAGTCCACTGGGATCCGATGGGCGTCCCAGATCCGGCGGGTGCCAGTCCCAGGCACGCAGCGATCTTCGTCTGGCTGCAGTTTGGGTGAAAACCCTACCTGGCATTACGCCGGGCCGGCGACGGTGGTACTGACGGTGCTACTCACCTTGTTGAAGGTGTCGCTGGAGCTGTAGCGGTTGTGGTCGTCCAACAACTTGGTGAAAACCTAGCCTGGTTTCTCCAGGCCGGCGGCGACGTGTTGGCTCGTCGTCGAAGTGGTTGTTCGTCATGGCCGGGAACCACGTCTCTCCGTCGTGCTGTTCTTGTCGGAGGAGGTGTTCATTGGTATAACTGCTTGGAGTTTGGATGGCAGGTCCGTCTCTGTTCCAAGTTCTTTGCGCTGTTGCCTTGGAAGAAGCATCCAATCGTCAATGGTGGTCGGTGTCCAACGTTTTCACTATCTTTTTTAAGGTGTGACAAACGTGTTTCGACGACTTTGTCTTGACGCTGGCGATCGTATTCCATAGGAGTTGACATCTTGGATCAAGACGGTTTGTTGCCTAGGACTACTTGAGCCCTTGTTGGGGATGTAATTTTTCCGTTATTTATCTTCTTTTTTTCTCCCGTTGTATTAATTTGGCCTGATTCTACCTATGGGTAGATGAAGCCGGATAGTTTCTATCCTTTATCTTAAAAAAATATAGCTGCTAATTTCGTACAGTACTGTTGAGACGCCAGCTCCATGGCTCCACGGTCAACAATCAGCTCGGCCTTGTTCAGTTGAGTGGGGGAAAAATTTAAAATATTGTAACATTTTTGTTTGTATTTGGTAATTATTGTCTAATCATAGACTAAATAGGCTTAAAAGATTCGTTTCGTAATTTATAGATAAATTGTATAACTAGTTTTTGTTTTCGTTAATATTTAATGCAGCCGTAAAATTCAATATAACACGAAAACTTGAAAAGTTTTTGAGTTTTGGAGAAAACTAAACAAGGCCTTCGTTCCAGGTGGCAAGGCGAGGACTGAGCACATGCATGCTGACCGTGCTGGGCTCCCGTTCCCACCTGAAATGACTAGGCAAATAGGCAAATAGAGAGGACATCCAGGAAGTATCTCCAGACACATGTGCACTGATGCACTCGATCAACCAACCAGCGCCTTGTTTAATTCCAAATTTTTTAACAAAATAAACACTTATCTAATCATTGACTACCTAGACTCAAAAGATTCGTCTCCTAAATTATAAACAAAATATATATTTAGTTATTTTTTATCTATAATTAATGCTCTATATATGTATATGAAAGGATCCCAGACACATGTACACTGCGTCATCCCTGCACTCGGTCAACCAAGCAGGGCCTTGTTAACTCTCAAAATTTTTGCCAAAATTGTTATTGTAGCATTTTCGTTTATATTTAATAAATATTATCTAATTATTGACTCACTAGGCTCAAAAGATTCGTCGTCTCGCAAATTACAGACAAACTATGTAATTAGTTATTATTTTATCTATATTTAATGCTTTGTACATGTGTCGTAAGATTCGATGTGACAAGAAATTTGAAAAATTTTACAAAATATTTTGGAAAGGTCGACGGGTGGCGTCCATCGCCCTCGCAGGTGGCATGTGCATTGCATGATGGAATGAGAAAAATACGAATGGAACGTGCGCGCGCTTGGAAACTCATCCAGACCGTGTCGCATCGCATGGGAGTGCAAAGTTGTGGCACTTGCCGCCGCCTAGCTAGTAGTGGAATTTTATATATTCGATCGTGTGGGGATTGACATCTCTAGGCACGCTGGACCTCCATCCCCTGCTATGCTATATATAACAAGACCTCCAGCCTCGACCATACACATCATATAGCCGCGAGAATATACATACACGTAGCAAAGAAATCCAAGCAAAAAACTTGGCATAAATTCAGGCCTGTTCTTGCCGGGACACAGTAACAAAGATGAGGCCTCAGCTGATACTCGTCGTCACTCTGGCTCTTCTCGGCGTCCTCGCTGCTCTGCCGCTCGGCAAAGGTACCCAGAATCCTTTCATGCACCGTTTAGTTTCTTTTATATATATATATCACTTGTTAAAGGATGTATGCATGCACACTTGACATTTTTTACTAAACATGTACGGCCACACCGGGTGGAAACCAGGCTCGTCGTGGCCGTGCTGCGACAACTGCGGTTTTTGTGACAGGCAGCTGCCGCCGGACTGCCAGTGCGATGACGTCTCGGTGGACGGGTGCCACCCGGAGTGCAAGAACTGCGTCATGGTCGGCTCTGGCCCCGTCGTCACCTACCGCTGCGATGATGTTCTCACAAACTTCTGCGAGCAGCGCTGCACGCCGGCGCCGGCGCCAGCGCCAGAGGCGGCATTCCTGGGTAGGGGCTTCTGATTGCATGCATGCATGCGACAAGTCGAGTTTTGCTTCTCTCGAGCTTCGTCTGAGAGAAGAAGAAATAAAATAAATTAATGTAAGAAATAAAATAAATATCGCTGCTCTACTCGATGCTTGCTTATGCTCTTGTACGTTGTCGTCAGTGTATTAGTACTGTTTCTGGAATAAAGAGCCATGCATGATGCACGCTATGCTCAAAGCACTGTGTTATGGTGTCGAGTCATGACAATATCTTTGTTACATCTGTTTGCGTTTAGGTAAACCGATCATATTTCGTTATTAACATATGCTCTTATGTTTTTAAGCGAAGCATATGTGAGTTCAAAAAGACATAACGATGATACCAATGATGTCTAATCCATCGCCCGCTTTTGCTCTAAATGTGATGCATGCATTACATCTAGTTTGCCGAACACTGTCATGTTAGATCGATCTCCACTGGCTCAAGTCCAAATACTGGACCGGACCCTTGACCTGTCCTGACCGGAGACGTTCAGCCTTCTACTGGCTGGTGGGCCCCGTCGCGCAGTGTATAAAAGAGAGGATGGGGCTAGGGCACAAGACACTAGGTTCACTGCTACAGTGCCATCAGCCCCATCCTCTCTTCCTCCTCGGATCTATGAAATTCCAAATTGTTTATCCCGAATAGAAGTAAAGTACCTGCTAGATCTACACTCTAGACTATTCTAAGTTCTAACAATAGTATCAAAGCTAGGTTGCTTACATCTAGTTGTGTAGATCGGTTAGGGAAAAGAAAAGAAGAAAGAAAATGTGCACGAATTTCGATTCGGACAGAAACTCGGCCTTTTGGGAAGAGTTCCTAAACCTATAGAACACGTAGAGAGGGATCCAATCCAATCGGATCGCCCAACCAGGTCTGCTCTTCTATGTGAGCTAAAGGCTACACTTTGCTGCCCTCTCCACTCGTGCTACTCCGGGTGTACCAATAACAGTGCCACCTTAATTAGCTCATAAGAATTCATGTGAGCACTTTTGTGATGTCAAAAAGAGAGAAAATGGAAAAGAGAAGAGACTATCTCTTATCTCTACGCTTATCTCGTTCAGAAAAAACAAGATAGTTTGTGGCCTGCACATAAAGAATAAGAGAAGAAGAAGAAGAAAAAATATAGAATAAAAAATCATTTACATGTGAGATAATGAAGTGACAATAACATGGTTATATATAAAATAGCTGCTAACTCGTATAGTACTGTTGAGACGGCAGCTCCATGGCTCCACGGTCAACAATCAGCTCTAAAACAGGACAGAATGTCGCCTTCGTTCTAGGGTTTTTTTTTTTTTTTGAGAATCGTGGCAGGGCGAGGCCTGACTGAGCACATGCATGCTGACCGTGCTGGGCTTTCGTTCCCACCTGAAATGGCTAGGCAAATAGAGAAAGACATCAAGGCCTTGTTTAGTTCCCAAAATATTTTATAATTTTTTTTAGATTTTTCATCACATCAAATCTTGTATCACATGGGTATTAAATATAGATAAAAGAAATAAAATTTACCTGTAATTTACAAAATAAATTTTTTGAACATAATTAGTCTATAATTAAATAATATTTATCAAATAGGCCCGGTAAGGATCCCCAAACACATGTGCAGTGATGCACCCTGTACTCGGTCAACCAACATCGGCCTTGTTTGGTTCCATTTTTTTTTTACAAAATGGACATAATAGTATTTTCGTTTGTATTTTATAAACGTTGTCCAATCATGGATAACCTAAATTACTTATCTATATTTAATGCTCTATGCATGTTACGCAAGATTCGATGTGACAGGAAATCTGAAAAATTTTACAAACTTTTGAACTAAACTAAGGCCTTGTTTACTTCCAAATTTTTTTGTAAAATAGGAATAGTAGCACTTTTATTTTTATTTGATAAATATTGTCCAATTATAGACTAACTAGGCTCAAAAGATTCGTCTCGCAAATTACAGGTAAATTATGTAATTAGTTATTTCTTGTATCTATATTTAGTGCTTCCAGGGGCGGATCCTACGAGTCTGATTTGTCCATTAAATTAGTGTTAATTACCCTTAAATTCTTATTAATATCTAATTTTAACCTTATATGTTCACTATTTAACCCCTTCTTTTGTCTCCATCCTGGATCCGCCACTGAGTGCTTCATGTATGTGCCGTAAGATTCGATGTGACGGAAAATGTGAAAAATTTTGTAAAATATTTTGGGAACTAAACAAGGCTCACGCTACAAGCAGAAGGTAGAAGAGCATGCAGACAATAACGTGCACGTTTCTGTATAGCACCACTAGACGCTTATCCATCTTGACCCGGGGCCACTCGATCGTTCCCATCGCAATCCTCCTCCCATCATATATGTCACCGTCGCCCGTACCGGCGACTTGCTTATATATCCCACGACCGCCCAGATCCATGCATGCATGTGGCGTCCATCATCATATCATATCTAGTAGGGATGCGCACGCGTGCATCACGTTGTTTTTTTTTTCCATGCAACGCATGATGGAATGAGGAAAATACGACATGCATGCATGCAGAGTTGTTTCATGGAACGTGCGCGCGCTTGAGACCGTGTCGCATCGCATCGCATGGCCGGGCTTCTACGCTGGAAGCCGCCCTCCGCCACTGCTATAAGAAGACCTCCAGTTCCAGTCCAGCCTCCACCATACATGCACATATATAGCCGTATATACGCACGTACACGTAGCAAAGAAATCCAAGCAACAAACTTGGCATTGATTAATTCAGGCCTGTTCTTGCGAGGAGAAACAAATTAAAGATGAGGCCTCAGCTGATACTCGTCGTCACTCTGGCTCTTCTCGGCGTCCTCGCAGCTCTGCCGCTCGGCAAAGGTAGCCAGAATCCTTTCATGCACCGTTTAGTTTCATTTCCATCAGTTACGAAAACCGCCTCCTTTTTATAACACAGGCGCGTGATAACTATAACCGCCTGTGGTATAAAAAGAGGACGTCGGTGTTGTACCCTTTTCTACTAGTGGTAGCCACAATCCTAAATTCTTCGTTTTTAATTTTCACTAGGATATATATATATATATATATATATATATATATATATATATATATATATATATCACTTATCACTTATTAAAGGATGTATGCATATGCACATAGACTTTTTTTACTAAACATGTACGGCCACACCGTACCGGGCGCATGCAAACCAGGCTCGTCGTGGCCGTGCTGCGACAACTGCGGTTTTTGCAACAGGAAGCTGCCGCCGGACTGCCAGTGCAATGACGTCTCGGTGGACGGATGCCACCCGGAGTGCAAGAACTGCGTCAAGGTCGGTGCCGGAATTCGTCCCGGCGGCGGCCACGGCCCCGTCGTCACCTACCGCTGCGATGACATCCTCACTAACTTCTGCGAGCAGCGCTGCACGCCGGCGCCGGCGCCGGTGCCGGAAGCGGGATTCCTCGGTGGAGGCTTCTGATTGAATGCATGCATGCGACAAGTCGACCGAGTTTGCTAGCTTCTTTCGAGCTTCGTGTGAGAAAGAAATGAAATAAATTAATGTAAGAAATAAAATAAATGTCGCTGCTCTGCTCGATCGGTGCTTGATCTTGTACGTCGTCAGTGTATTAGTACTGTTTCTGGAATAAAGAGCCATGCATGATGCATTCTATGCTCAAAGCACAGTTATCGTGTCAAGTCATGACAATATCTTGGTTACCTCTGTTTGTGTATAGCTAAACTGATCATATTTCAATATTAACATATACTCTCATGTTTTTAAGCCCAGCATATATATATGTGAGTCTAAAAGGATATAACGTAGTTTTTTTGCAATTTGGCCCTTTTTCAAAACAATTTTTACAATTAGACCCCTCGTGAAACAATTTCTAAAAATAGACCGTTTTTCGGCGTTCTCATACAGTACGCCGTGGTATGTGGCTCGGCGTCGTATGACGCAACGCCGAGGTGGTGCCACGTCATCGACGACCATGGTCGTCGAAAACACGTGGCCGGAGCGCGGCGTGAAGTGACGTAGCGCCGAGCCTCATACCTCGGCGTTAAATGACCTAGCGCCGAGGTCAGCGGTTGGACACAGAGAGGCCCAATTCGCACGGCGGCCCACATACCTCGGCGTTTTGCACTTTATCGCCTAGCCTCATAGCTCGGCGTCACACGACTCGACGCCGAGCTCTGGCTAACCAGCCCGAGCTAAGGCCCCTTCTTCTTCCTTTCTTCATTCTGCCTTTGTGCCCATCCCCTTTTTTCTCTTCCTCTCTCTTCCCACGAACCCTAAATCCTAAAACCAAGCATAGAGGTGTTGGATCGAGGCTTATAACGGTTTCCTAAGGTACTACTCCTTCCCCTCTTCCATTTTATCCATTGGGATCTTGTTTTTAGTGGTGGTTTTTTATGGAATATGTCATTAATGGTTTGGTTCATGTCATTTGTGAAATGTCTTTTATCCAATGAGTATTTGACTCAAATGCGTGTTTACTATGGTATAGTATGTACGATTCATGTCCTCATTTAGTGTTGTATGTTGTGGATTATGGTTTAGGGTTTGCTACTCTTTAGGGTTTTGCTACTCTTTAGTGCATTGGGCCACTTTGTTAACTTTTTAGTAAGTACGGTTCATGTCCTCTCTTAGTGTTGTATGTCTTAGTGCTATTAGATGTGGCATTAGTTATAGTAACACTTGTTTATGTAGATGATGAACCTGTATCGAGTAGAGTATTGGAAAAAACGCGGTCGACCGAGGGAGCTATATGCGGACGCCTCTTGTGTGGATGCCCCGGTACCTCCGGACCTCCCGGTTCCAAATTGTGATTGTCAAAAGCCGGCAGAAGTGATGCAATCTAGGCATCCTGACACCGCTGCACGGTGTTTCTACACATGTGGCCAATTCAATGTAAGTTTATGAATTTGTATTTGAATTTTCAAAATGTAGGTTATGGTTGCACCAACGCTTTGCATGATTTATTTGGTTGGTTTTCTAGGACCATGAGAAGTGCTTCTTCTTCCAGTGGATCGACGGCCCCGACAAGTTTGACCCACGGTTCTTGCTTTTTGCGGGTATTTGCCACGGGAAGTTTCCACGTGATCGCTTCAAACGTTGGGTGCCGCCACCACCAAACCCCCCACCAATGACTTCTGAGGAGAAGGAAGTAGCTACGGCAAGACGCCTTGATGACCCTCCTAAGTGCTTTTGTGGTGACAAAGCTATGGTAGAGCAGACGCGAGGTCTTGAGTTTGTGTGTCCCAACAAGCATCCAGTAAGTCACTTTTCCTAGTATACCACTTTTGGTTTCTTACAAGTAATTTATATAGTTTGCTCGAAGTCCATTGATTTTCAATTGTGGCAGGATTATTCTATGGAAAAGTGTCGTTTTAGAGAGTGGCTATATGGTCCGAAGTCTCATTGGCCGGAGGAAAAGAAGAAAAAGAATGACAGGATTATTACCGCAGCGCCTCCGGTTAAATGCAAGTGTGGTGTTGAGGCTAGCTACGGCTTACTTCCTTCCGAACTAGGAGTCGGATATTTTTGTGGTCATATGGTAGACTACGATGTGGTGAGCTCCTTTTTTTCGATAGTGCTAGAACAACAATATGTGTTCTTACTAATTATCATCTCTTATTCAACATTAGAGCACTAGGAAATGTGGCTGGGAGTATTGGCATGGGAAAAGAGACTTCTACCAAACCTGCGAGCAAAAGAAAGCACTAGGCATTAAGCTTCGATGCGGGAACCAACTGTTGGACAACTATGTGAAGTACTACAAAGAAGACACACGTCGTGAAGCAAGAGAGGGCCGTCACAACAGCCCCGCAAAAGTAATGTGGGAGAAATGGAGGCTTGAAGGTATCAAGCAAAAAGAAGAGGAGAACTCTTGGAGAGCTGTACTTCAAGAGTATGATGAAATGAAGGGTTTAGAGAAAAGATTGTGTGCTAGTAAGTAATAATAATTTTAATGTATGTTTCATGTCTTTTGTTTTTCTAACAATTGCTACTTCATTGTTTAAGAGATTGGATGCACCGGAGATTGGGCCGCTGATGTGGCTCGTTCAAGTTATTTGGAGAAGATAGCTATGGACAAGATGAAGGAGGATGAAGTCAAAGAGGCGGACGACAACATGGATGAGGAGGACAACTCAAGATTGGACGCTCTCGCCGAACTTGTGCTTGAGCATGATGCTTCTAAGATGTTTCAACAAGAGCATAATGTACATGTGCACAATGCAGGCGAAACCAGCCGCGCTACGGACTTTGTGTTGCAGGTGGAGGAAGATGAGGAGGAGGAATGGTATACACAAGCCGTGGATGAGGCGGAGGCTGCTTACTATAGCCAAAAGAATTTGGTGGTAGAGCAGGAGGAGGACGATGAATGGTTAACACAAGCCGTGGATGAAATTGAGGCTGCTTACTATAGGCAAAAGGCGGAAAAGGCAAAAGGAGTGGTGGTGGAGGCTTGTGAGTCCGACGACGACGATTTGCTACCTGGCTATGTTTCTGGTTAGAGGTCCATAATATTTGAGGATGTAATGGATTCTTTATGTGCTAGTCCGAACTAGTGGTACATGTCTATGTATGTTGAGGACTTTTGTGCGACGCCATGGATTGCTTCTCCCATTAGTGGTACATGTCCTTGTGACTTCGCCAACTCCTTCCCCATTAGGTAGGATTTTTATAGCCGAAGCCTTTATTTGTTGAGGGGAAACGAGTCCAATTTGAAGTTATTAAATAAGTTAATTTATAAATAAAAATTTAATAGTTTGGTCTCCAAACAAATGAAAAAATAAAACCTAATTAAACAATCTGTATATATTATAATTTGTAAATACTTAAGTAAAATTAAAATTTACTAAATAGTAGTAACTAAAAACGAGTCCAATTTCCATATGTTAGAAAAGGTAACTAAAAAATTAATGTAAAGCGAAGTTAAAAAAAGACATCAGGCTCGGCGTGATCTGGCTGCACGCCGAGGTTGGCAACCTCGGCGTGGCCACCACCGCGCACTCAGGGAGGTCTAGGCCTGGCCCCCTACCTCGGCGTCAAATGAATAAACGCCGAGGTCTCATGCTCGGTGTGGCCTAGATGCATGCTGAGGTTGGCTACCTCGGCGTGTCGTGCACATCCAGCTCAGAGAGGGTCAGGTTTGGCCCCCTAGCTCGGCGTCAAATGAATAAACGCCGAGGTCTTGGCTCAGCATTTTATTTATTTTCGCCAAATATTTTAGCCATTGACAAATTAATACAAATTGTTAATAGAAAACCATAGTCACATAGTAATACAAATTATATACGCACATACGTAAATAAATAATCGACACATATTCCATACATGAGCGCACGAATCATAGTCCATACTTGATTGGATATTAGAGTAGCTCATACATAACATAGTCGTTCACACATAGTCCATACATGAGTTAATTACACATTGTTAATTGGCGTTCACACATAGAGTTTGCACATAGTTCATTTGACATTGTCGAGCCATCCACAAACTCGTTGAAGACAAAAGAAGCCGCTCATCCATATTGTGACCTGTGAACAAGATGTAGGGGGCACCTTAGGAACACACATATATGGGACAACGAAGAAACATGTAGGATGAAAGGTTTAAGTTTTTACCCTAACGTGGACGCCGACCACCACGCCTTTCCCTTGGCAGCGCATGGGAACCGGGATTGTACCTCTCGACAGGTCGGGTCGCCCTTTGTGGACGTCCAGAGGTAGAGGCACCCTGCGTACCTTGTGGAGCATCACCCAGCTGTGACATGCCAATCTCTTCTTGGTCATCAACCCCATAACCGTCGCCTTCTCCTTGTCCTTGTTCCTCTTCAACTTCTATAGAAGCCCCAGCTCCATGCGTGGTAGACGGGCCAGCTCCTTCAGAGCCGCCTGCTCCACCAAACTGTTGGGGCTCCACTACGCCGGTGGTTTGTCGACAACCAAGGCGGGCGGCTACCTTGCGCAGGCCATGCATTGCACGCTGCATGGAATACATATTATAATTGGGTAACAAATATATACGGGCGAACAAATATATACGAGCTCGATGTTGGATTACCTGTAGGGCTGCTCGTAATTCGTTAGCTTCATCTGGAGCACCTGGAGGGATCATCAATGCCCTTCCTTGTTCAGCGACTGTCCTCATGATTTCGGTACCCTGCTCATAAATACTATGAGTATAAATCATTTGACAAAAGACAACTGTCAACAAAATACAAATACATTAGGACTAACCGCTCTAGACAGCACAGGAGCAATCTCAACTTGTCGGCCTGTCCTGGTGGCTTCATCGTAGGGGTTGTCGCCCTCATCTTCACTAGCAATGTCAGCGATGTCTTGCTCCGTCCATGCAGGCCTCAAGCACAACCTTGTCCTTGGCCCTAGCCACGCGAGGTACTCATTGAACGCATTGTCGCGGTGCACGGCATGAATTCTCATGTTATTCTGCTCATAACGTAGCCACTCATCAATGTATCTCTGGTGTTCGGCCTGCCAGTTCGTAATCTTCTTCTGTTGCTGACGATTCAACCTGTCAAATCGGGAAATGGTTAGTACAAGGACCATTACAATTAACGAAATGGAAGAGTCAACTTTGAGAATTTAAGCGAGGTACCTATGTAGCTGCCAACTCGTGGAGAAGTCCTCCGGTGGACAAGGTTGGAGCCTACCAAATTGCCGGGCGACACGGTGCGGGAGGTGGTACTCGACCGCGTAGAAACATATGAGGGGGCACCTCATAGTCCACAAATCCTCATCCGCCCTGCACACTGTGCTAAGTGCCAAGCCAAGGATCCTTTCCCTCCTGTACGGTCTCCACTCAACCTGAAAACAACGATTGCGTTGAGTACTATGTCCATATAGATTGCTACAAGTCAAATAAATTGCTGGTAGACTTACGTGTTGTGGTTGAAGGGTGTCCATCTCATTGGTGTAGCTAATGTAAGCGTGATGGGAGACGTGGTACACCCCGCTCGTACGCTCGTAGAGGTGAGCCACCGTAGGAGCAACGATTGTGTCCCCTTCCGGGAACCAAGCAGGTGGCTGTTGCATCCTATGTGGTCTTCCAACAGGAAGCCTCTCCCACATCCAAATCTGCATTCAAAAGGAAGAAGAACTGAGTATCATAGGTCTATCATGAAATTAATGCCTTGCAAGTGAAAGGAAAGACTCAAATTATGTACCTGTAGAAGTGTCATGCACCCAGACATAGTAGAATGTGTACCTCCAGCCCTCTGACAAGCCTCGCACAGCTGGCGGTACAAGAAAGCCAAGATGGCTGAGCCCCAGCTTCTATTCCCAGCGTCATCCCAATTTTACAAACACGGGATGTACATCCAGGAAGCCGTGTCTCCAGTGCCATCCGGGAAGAGAACCGTACCGAACATGTGAAGAACATATGCTCTGCAGTAGTAGTTCACTGTGGCTTCATCAGCGTCTGGTGGACACTGATGCCACTACTCTCGAAGCCACCTCAGTGGTACCCCGCTGCTCCTTCTCTTCTTCCCTGCCTCAAGCTCTGGTAGTGCACGTCCCAAGAAGTTATGCACTCGGTTCTCCCACCCTTCGGACTCAGTGTCTCCGGTCACTGGAAAACCTCTGATTCTCACTCCAAGGATCAGGGCTGTGTCCTCTAGAGTGACGGTCATCTCTCCACAAGGAAGGTGGAAGGTGTGTGTCTCAGGACGCCACCTATCGATCAAAGCTGTCAACGCCGCTGGGTTGAAAGGTGGAGTACCGCGACGGCACACTCGAGCGACTGCAGCAAGGTTGGCCCTCTTCAATAGGGGCGTGTACCTCTCGTCGTACACCATGCTTGTAGCAGCCTCGTGGGTCATGGGTCTCAAACAGTGGAGCACCTGCAATGAAAACAACAAAGAGAAACAAACGAAAGTTATTCAAAAGAAAAATGGATGAAAACAAGTAATAAGTAATACAAGTAATACAAGTGGTAAAAGAAGGGTACCTCTCCATCCTCGATCCTCCGAGCTCGATGTTTCTCATCGAACCTCGGGTCAAGCAGGGTTCGATCCATACTGTAACATAAGTGAGAACAAAAAGTTAGTATGAAAGTAACATTACATAAATAAGACATATTATGTAAATTAAAAAAAGGAAACCTAAACAATTGTATAACACATGTAAAAGTAGTGAAATTTTAACAATTGTGGAAATTATAACACATATAAAAACTACGTAAAAGTACCTCCTCTCTTATCAATTGTGGACATTTCCTTCTATTATGACCCGGCTTGTGGCACTTAGAGCAACGAGATTTTTGGGTGTCTTCTACAAAATGAGTGCCAACCTTGCTACTAGTGGACCGACCTTTGGTAGCTCGGTCCATGTCCATCTTAAACCGCTTCCGTCTCCTCGGGCCTCTACTCTTCCATAGTAACCCTAAATCAGCCACGTACTTGGGTCCATCATAAGTGGGCCATTGGCTCTCGTCTAGAAATAGCTCAAATTGAGGGTGCCATGTACTTCTTAGATTTGTCAATGAGAACTCCACGGCCATACGGGGAGGAATCTCAGCGTCGACACGCCTAAGACGACAAGCTGTGATCATATGAGAGCAAGGCCTCTGGTATATTCTTGGTTTCCCACAGGTGCATCTATTTTCATTGATTATGACCTTATGTTTTCGAGCGCCTCGATCCTCTCCACCAATGTTGGTTCCTCCTCCCTCAAGAATCTCATAGCCATGTCTTATTGGATCAAAACATGAACCCTTCTGTCGCTTTGATTTTCTCTTAGAGAAAGCTAGTTGCTCGGTGGCTAGAAGTGGCCAAGTTTTCCCTTGCAACCATAGGGATCTAGCATGTTTCTTCCGCGCAACGAACCAAGAGTTGAGCTTGTAGAAAGTGAATGAGGCAATAGCGGTAACAGGCAGCCCACGACAACCTCTAAGAAGACTATTAAACATCTCTGCCATGTTACTTGTCATGAAACCCCATCTCGAACCACATGTGTCGTATGCTAAGGTCCATTTCTCCTTTGAAGGCATCAAGTCACTCAAAAACTGTCTACCATCATCATTTGTAGCTAACTTAAGAGCTTCTAGCTTCGCATTGAATAGCTTAACCTCTTGCTGCCTACAAACCTCCTCGAATAACTTGAAGTTGTCTTTTGTGTGGTCACGTCGTATAAGATTCTGAGCAAGGTGTCTTGTACACCAACGATGATGTATTTGCCCATAACCAGGCATCACCTCCTCTACAGCATTCAGAATCCTAGCATGTCTGTCGGATATCACACAAACATCACGTCCAGGGCCGATTACAACTTGTCTAACGAGTCTAAGGAACCAGCACCAACTATCGGTGTCCTCCTTCCGAACAATGGCAAAGGCTAACGGCACAAGCTGGTCTTCGGCATCTGTCCCAATACATATAAGCATTGTGCCCTCGAACTTCCCTGTAAGAAATGTGCCATCAATTGATACAACGGGCCTACAATGCTTGAATGCTTCAATGCTCTGACCGAAAACCCAGAAAGCCCTACCAAACACCTCCCGGCCGTTCCTTGATTCACCTTCCTTAGGCACGTACTCAAAGTGCGTCCCGGGATTTGCCGCTTTCATTGCGTTCAACATTACCGGTAGGCGCTCATACGCTTCTTCCCAATTACCAAATATTATTTCCAATGCACGCTGCTTTGCTCTCCATGCTTTTCCATACTTCACGTAGTAGTTGTATAGTTGGAAGATTGTCTCAACCAACGCGGACACCGTTATGGTTGGCATATGCTTCACAATAGGGGACAATTGCCTTGCAATGAACCTAGAGTTGAGCTGCAAATGAGTGTCTTCTGCGTCAGCACTAGCACAAGTATGTGGTTGATTAACTGAGGTAATCTTCCATTTGCCTGCCCTTGTTTTCCTAGCACATACTCTCCATTGACACAATTGTTCCTCACAAGCCACGATGTACCTCTTCTCCTTATATGAATTGATCACCCGAAATGGACGGTGGTGGAGAATTGAGTACTCTTGCAACCATGATTTCAACTCATCCATTGTGGCAAACAATAAACCCTTGCGTATGATGGGACAAACACTAACATCAGGGATGCTGCTCTCGTTTAGCCCACCATCAGCAAAAGCCCTATGACCATGGCTAAGGTCCTCGAAATCACCAATTGAAGGCTCTCTATCAGGCAACACCGTCCTCAAAATCTCTATTTCCCTTTCAGTGAGACGACGAACGGGGCGATCGTCATCGGAGTCAACATCCGCCACATCCTCAAATATCTCATCATCTCCATCTACTTCGATATCTAATCGATTGGTGGCCCGAGCATCGCCAAATTCTTCTTCAGCACTAAGATCATCCTCATCACTAAGGTCATCATCAATGGAATCATCACCACTAGCGTCATCTAAACCATTTTCTGAGTCACCTATTACATATGAGTCATCATTGTCCTCATTGTCAGTGTTGCCCTGTACATCTCTATGCTCCATTGTATTGTCTTCAGCATATCTATCGTCCTCAGCCCATCCAACACCATGCTCGGGAAAACCTAGCCCTTCAGCACCACCATATTCATCATGCTCCTGTGATACTACCACTTGGCTATCACCATACCATGGTTGTGTGACAATTATTTCTTCTTCCAAAGAAGGACCGACATCTACGCGAGCGGGGGACGGTCGGCATTCTACTCTTACAGATGACTCCTTGCTAACAACTAAATCCAAAGAACGGACTTCAGAGGCCAAAACAACCGCCTTGTAATGAGTCCATTCTAAGTCACTTGATATTGGCAACAAACGCTTGATACGTGGACCATTTGCCGACCCAACATCTATCACGCCTTGAATCTGAACAAAATCCACATCATTCCAACCTAACTTTAATTTCACTTCCTCTAACAATTGGGCCAATGTGGGCGATTCACCAAAAATCAACAATTGCTCACTCATTTTCTCAAATTTGACACTATCATCTCTTGTCCTAACAACACGGCCTCCATGATGCAACCTCACTAATTTATCCATCTACAACCATCACACATCGAAATATTATCATACATATATATATCATCATATAAATATCTACTTCATTAAAAACAAATAACAATAACTAAGAAACCCTAACACAATGATAAAAGCAATACCTATTAAGGTTTGAACATAACAACATACTAATTAACGTTCTCCACAACACCAAAGCATGTACATTTCAATCAAACTCATACAAACCCTAACACAATGACCAAATGAACAACCACCACCTTCATCCTAGGATTTCCAACGAAAACAAGCAATGCAGCAAAATCTACACGGATAGAATGGAAGAGGGGAAGGAGTATTACCTCGGGACCAACTTGAAGGGGCTGATTTGGGCCCCTAGCCACTCCCTAATGGCTAGGGTTTGAGGGGGCGGCGGGGTAAGGAGAGAGAGAGAGGTGGGAAGAGGAAAGACTGAATGGAGGGAGGAGGAAGAAGGCCGCGCGCGGCTCTGTATAGCCCCGACCTCGGCGTCACACGACTCAACGCCGAGGTCAGTGGCTCGGCGCTAAATGGCAGCACGCCGAGCTGTTTGGGCCGCAAGGCCAAAATGGGCCGTGCACCCCGCGCCCCCGACCTCGGCGTGCCAAGTGCTAACGCCGACATCCGCGGCTCGGCGTCAATTGAGATGACGCCGAGGTCCCATCCCCGTGTTTTGGACGACCAAGGTCGTCGATGATGTGGCATAACCTAGGCGTGAACTGACAAAACGCCGAGACGCGAATCCTGGGCGTGCGGTCACATAACGCCGAAAAACGGTCTATTTTTGAAAATTGTTTCGCCAGGGGTCTTTTTGCAAAAAAAGTTTCAAAAAAGGGCCAAATTGCAAAAATTTCACAGGATATAACAATGATAGCAATGATGTCTAATCCATCGCCTGCTTTTGCTCTAAATGTGATGCATGCATATTGCATTGGGGCGATATATGAATATCGACCATTGTTGGACAACTCTAAGCTTTTGCTGAACACACACTGTCAAACCATTTTGTTGTCCCATTTTTTTTTCTTACTCCCCCCCCTTCACAGTTGAATATTGACCATTCCATTTTGCTTTCCTCTCGTTTTGGCCACACACGTACGTTGACCGTGAAGCCCCCCCTGTTCCCACCTGATTTAATGTTGATTGCACGTTGCATGCTCTACAAAACAAGCTACAGGAGGGGGCTCAGTCCAACACGGCTTCGCCCGGCCCGAGCAGCAGACTAAACGCTGACCGCACGGCCTTTGTCACCCATTCAGATTTGACTGGTCAAAGAAAAGGCAAATCATATCATTCACGATGGCTCACCTGTTCCTCTTCTCAACATCTCCAGCTTACTGACGCATGTATACAGCCAACCTACTCACGAACTACTACAACAGGCTTTGGCACCAGAAAGCGTAGATAATCTTTATCTCTGGAACCATAAATTCCAAAGTTTACTCCAACTGATTTAGTCAATTATATATATTGCTTCAACATTAACCGATCTCACATTGTTCCAGCGCAAGGACAATCGGGTGGTCTCTCTGGCTTCCTGTGCGGGCACAAATTAAGTAGAAGTAGATGTTGTCGATACGAGTAGTCACTTGTTCTTCTTAACTAAGAAGCTTGGTTTAGCTTGTGTGTATGGTGATCTTCATCACCAAAGAACTGCTAGCGTATGGGCTCATGTTCGAAATTTTGTTGTAACATATATGAACTTGCCTATATTATTTATGAGACCTTTAACAACATTATGAATGCAAATGAGAAGACGGGTCCTAGACATACTAATGTTAAATGAATCTCTGAATTTTGTTGTATGATAAAAGATTGTGGTCCGTTTGATCTAGGTTGTAATGGACCAGCTTACACGTGGACAAATATACACTACATCTATCCAATCTTTCATAAGTGGGGTTAGCAAAGATTGGATAGATGTCTTGCTAATGCAGATTGGTGTACAACTTTCCCGACAACCATGGTGTACCACTTGCCGACGATGAAGAGTGACCATGCGCCTATTGGTGGTCCCTGAATCATCCCCTTCTAGGACAAGGAAACCATTCAGGTTTGATAATTGGTGACTCCTTGAGCAAGACTTCCATCAGGTTGTCACTCAAAGTTAGCATAAATCCAGCCACAGATCTTTTCATCAAAAATATCTTATCTAGCAGCCGATCTTAGGTGTTGGAGGAAATGCAAGCCAAAATTTATGATCAACTTTCAGCTATTGAGCATCAACTTCTCCTACAGCAAATGAAACCTCCAAAAAAACAAAACCAAAACCTCCAAAAAGTGCTCAGTCACCAACACCGCCGCATCATTCTGGCAAAACAAGAAGCTTTCCATCGTCAAAGATACAAAAAAACTAGTCCACCTATGTCGATAGAAGTACCTCCTTCTTTCACCACTCAATAGTTAAGCGTGCGCGAAGAAATTGTATTACACACTTGCAAAATCCAGATGGCTCCATTTTCACCACGTATTTTGGGCATAACTTTTAGCTTGAAACTCCGATTTCGATGATCTAGGACTCTTCAAAAAGCTAATGAAATGCCCAACAATCTTGAAGTGGTGGAAATCAATTTTGAGCAAGTTAACATCTCCAGACTGTTGGTGACCATGGCATACTACCACTTTTTTTAGAGTGGGGAACATGGTCAGGAGCACCGCCCCCTTGTCTAGTGCCAAGTTTCCCAATGGCTAGTTCAAATTTGCCATTGCAATTCGATCATTGGGGCACTGCCACCCCTTGTTCGATGGCTACATGTTGCTATTCGGTGACCCACAGGAAGCTGCTCCAAGACTCCAATGGCTCTATTTGGCTTGGGGGCTATAAGTAGAGGCAGAGCTTAGGCTTGGTTGAGGTTGAGCACCTTGTGGATGTGCTGCCATTTTGTGTGCTTGGTTTGAGAAGTCTCTAACCCACATATGCTTGATAGTGATCATATGATTGAGTGTGAATGTGATTCTAGTGTGATTGCATCATGAGATTGCATGGAGTGGCACTAGGTGATCGAGTTGCAAACCAATGGTGCTTGTTCCTCTTGGAGGTTGCCACCTCCTAGATGACATGGTGGTGGTCTCCGTCGAAGCACGCAAGGAAGGTTGTTCGGTGCTCCGGAGAAGTGATTGTGAGGGGTATTGTGCTCACCCTACGAGAGCCATGAAGAGCAACTCTAGTTGAGCGTGTGTCATTATTGAGCTACTCACTTTTGGGTATATTCTTGTGGTGCCCAATGTGTGGGCTTGGTGGGTGATGCTAATTAGCCACCGAATCACTAAGTGAGGGGTCAACACAAACATGTAAACCTCTAGAGAAAAATCACCGTGTCAACATTGTTCTTTCTATTGGTTTGCATTTCGCATACACAAGCCTGTATTTACTTTCGTATATATTGCGCTTGTGTAGTTGCTCTGTTGTAATTAGTTAGCTTGTGTAGCTAGCTAGTTAACTTTTATCTTGTGTAGTCTAGAAGTTGTAGCTCTCTTGTGTAGCTAGTTTGCTTTGGTAGTAAATTGGTTGCTCTCTTGCACGATTAATTAGCGTGAGTAGCCTTGTTAGTCACATTACTTAGTTTGTATAGCTAAGTAATTTGCTCTCTCTAATTTTGCTTGAGTAGCCTTGTTATTGAGAATTGCTAGTGAGCTTAGGTTTTTTGTTTTTGCATACTAGTTTGTGTAATAGAGCTCCTCCGTGGCTTGATGTACTAGTTACATGGGTTTGTGTGATCTTGGTAGCTAGAATTGTTTAGGTAAGCTCTAGATAGCTGGCACCTTTGTTGCCTAATTAGGATCTTTTATAAGATGCTTGAGAACATATATTCTTAGTTAGCCGGTGCATTTAATTTTTAGAAAGGACTATTCATCTCTCTCTAGTCCGCCATCTCAACCCTTCATCACCTCTATACAGGGTATTACTACCGGCCGATGCATCTACGAGAAAACAAAAACTCGTAGAATCTAAATTAGTCTATTGGCTTAGAATCTAGACCGGAGAAAACTGGAACTCTACAAACTAAATGAGCCTTTAAGATAAGAAGGCAGTTTTTTAGGTCTACATGCTGGGCATTGCTTATTTATACCGTTAAATATGTATCGAGATGTGTGAAACAGTGAGGAGAAGTGTGAACACAGTTGAGAGAAGTGTAGCAACACAAGCAATGCTGAGCATGTAAATGCTGCATTGCATTATTGTTAAGATAAATCTAGATAGGAGAAGCGGACTGCAAGGTCCATGGAAAGACTCGAGCGTCGTACCTAAAGCTGCAGCAGCGCGCGTCGCCTTGTTTCCTAGCGCGCACGCACCGAGCAAGAGCGTCGGCAAGCACGTGTTGTGTACTGTATCGTCTCCACTAGATGTTGCTGCAGAGAAAGCACGTGCACGCACGTGCATATGCACGTGTTGTGTGTATATATATCGTCTGCACTCTGCAGTAGGGATGATGTTGCTGCTGCGCGTGGCGAAGAATGATGCCAATGACATGCGTTCCCACTTCGCCAGCGAAGAATAATGATTCACCGTGAAACACGCTGATCCGACAAAGCACGACAAAATAAATAATATAAGATATATATAGCGCATGTTGAACCTGTCTACAGGCTTTGTATCGTTCCGATTTGCTTTCTAAAAAGCAGAGGTTAATCCTCTTTTAAATATATATATATATATATATATATATATATATATATATATATATATATATATATATATATATATATAGCGCATGTGATTACCCGTGACCTTCTCCTTATTTCTCCTCGTAAATAGTGATGATGGAATCGGCACAGTAGCTAAAGACAAGTATTAGTACAAAGAAAAATGTTCACTAGATCGCTGATGGTTCAAAAGGAGTAATTGTGTATTGTTAGTTGTGTATATTATATTCTGATGATGGTAAGGAGGCTCACGTGAGCGGGTGATGAGGTTCTGGGTTTCAATCCTAGAAAGGCATGGCCATGTGGGATTATTCGGTAGTGTACGGTCCGATGCAGAAAAAAAAAACATTCCTATGTCTTCGCTCTGTTTTTTTTATTGATTTGTATGAGTGGTTAGTGAAGATAACCATGATCATCACTTTACATCCCTCACTCTGGTGGTTGAAAACTACCGCCGGTGAAAAATTCCTTTACAGTGGTGATGGAAAACTAGAACCTGAGAAAGTACGCTCCATATTGACGGCACTCATGTAAGTTCCAAACTCTTCTCTTCTAATACAATGATATGCACTCTCGTGCATATTCGACAAAAAAAAAACATTGGCGGTATTTGTTGGGGATTTGACTTCCGACAAACGCAGTCCCCGACGCTTTGTTTTTGAAACTAATGAATTCTCTGTAAGTACTCACCTCTCATCAGGAATATCGTCTTCGCATAATGAAAGAGAAGAGGACTTCATACCCAGAGAGAAGAAGGAGGTGAAGTCATTTGGTTCACTTTGCCGGAAACCAAAGACAAAGATTAAAGGATGATGAAGCTAGTTGATCCACTTCGCTGTCATGAGCGAAGTCGAAGGCAAGTGTTGACAATATGGCTTGTCTATTGATAATTATTCTACCAGAGATCATTTAGAAGATGTAGAATGTTTTTTTTTGAGAAGTAGAAGATGTAGAATGTTGAATCGAAAATGTAATGACTAGTGTGCCCCAAAATGTGACGTGAATTGTAGGAAATTCACTAAGGGTATATATTTTAGACTTTGTATACGGATTAACGAAGGTCAGGACATCTATAAATACCCCTGGATCTAAAATGAAATCCAATTGAACTCATTTTGTCTCTCCATGCTTGTGTAAATAGTCTCACCCAACAGTATCTTTTTTTTGTTCCCTAATTTTCTGAGCTGAGCAGATCAGACCTGAGCAGAAGTTCCAATAGAGATCTTGGTCTTTTCATTGTTTTTTCTTTTACAAACTTGTGTCTGTAACCTTTGTTCCTTTAATTCATTTTCAGTAGGAGCCACAGCTCCTCCTGTTTCCTCAAAAAAAATAAATAATGAGTACTAGTGAAGTCTGGACTCCTCACGAGATGTTCATCCAACGGCCGCTGTAGGGCATGTGCTCTGAAGGGCAGATTTAACTTTGCCGGCATCTGTGACGCTGTAAGCCTTCCCTCCCCTTCTATAAGAAGCCCCCTCTAGCCTCTTACATAGCCATCGTCAGTACCCAGTACACGAAGGAAAAAAAATAGCACACTGTGGCCCGTTCTTGCGAGGAGAAACAAAGATGAGGTCTCAGGTGATACTCGTCGTCGTCACTCTGGCTCTTCTCGGCGTCCTCGCAGCTCTGCCGCTCGGCGAAGGTGACGAATAATCAGAATCCTTTTACCGTTTATTAGTTTAATTTTCATCAGGATTTATACACATCACTAGCTTGTTAGGATGCATATGCATATGCAGTTATGCACACTACTAGACATTTTGACTAAAACATGCGTTGGCACACCAGGCTCGTCATGGCCGTGCTGCGACAACTGCGGTATTTGCAACAGGATGATCCCGCCGAAGTGCCGGTGCAATGACATTTCGCCGCACGGGTGCCACCCCAAGTGCAACAAGTGCGTCACCAACACGCTCACCGCCGCCGGCGACGACGATGGAACCGGCCCCGTCCGCGCCTACTACTGCGCGGACATGATCACAAACTTCTGTAAGCGCCGCTGCTCGCCGGCGCCGGCTGCGGCGTTCCTGGGTGAGGTCTTCTGATGGCATCCGTCGATGGGACGCCGCCGTCGATCTGCTGCAACCGGCATGCCATGCCAAGTCGAGTTTGCTTCTCTCGATCGAGCTTCGTCGGAGAAGAAATAAATAAATGTCGCCGCTCGATTGGCTACGTATGCTTGCTCTTGCTCGTCGTCAGTGTTTTAGTGTTTACCGAATAAAGAGCTAGTAGTCATATGCATGCATGCATGCATGCATGCTAGCACTGTTGGTGTTGGTTTTCGTTTACCAGCTAGCTATATAGTTCGTGAGGTCCTTTGGTTTTTGTTCCCTTCGAATCTGTTTATTATCGTGTCGAATCAATCGTGACAATTATCTTTGTTACCTTGTTGTATTGCCACAACTTCATGCGATGTCACATCTGCCAAATGCCAAAACATTTTTGTGATGTCCGGACGCACCAGATCGATGCTGCACATCATTCTTTCCACAGGGGTCACACGGGGCGTCTGAACAAGGGTCCTTGGGCAGAGAGAGGCACCCACATGTATGCAGCCCTGCAGCGAAACGAATGGGTCCGGCATCAAACATTCTTTTTTATCTTACCAACCATTTTTAATAGATATATATCCGACCAAACATAATATAAAGAGATAGCACACATGTCCCGGTCGACATAAAAATGGGAGCCAGTGTTGAATAGTTTGGTTATTTTACTGCAATGCTTTAAATCAGAAAAAAAAAGACATTACATACACGATGAGGTAAAGGAAACATGGAGCAATCCACTGCATATGCTGATCTGCTATCGAACAAGATAGAACAGATCTATAGCAGATATAATACTCAGTGCTGAGCACACCAAAAGCTGCCCCATCACATCATCTCACGTCCAGCCAAGGCAAAGGCCATGCGCTCAGCTTGGCATATATGGCACCGTGGCGCGCATGCATGTGGCTCCTTATGTCTCATTCTCAACTCACTTTCAAAAAGAAAAAAAGTCTCATTCTCAACTGCTCAATAGGAGCACACTGTCTTCTTATTTAAGTTGAGCTCATTCATCGTGGTTTCCCATGTCACTCCCACATAGCACTAATAAAGGGCCTTTAAAATTATTTAATTAATTGCTAGACTAGTTATGGGCTAAGCCCAATTAATCTAACGGCAAGGACGTAAGAAAATTAGTATTGTACAAAAGAAAAAACAAACTAAAAAAACAAAGAAATTATAAATATCTTTAAAATGCAGCTTGAGTCATCATCAGTTATTTAGTTGCAGGACCTACGATCCACCCCTTCTTGTCGCGCCATCTCAGTTATTTACTTAGTCAGTACAACCTTACTTTTCCACCATAAGTGGTGACTTGTGTTATATGTTCCTCTAATCCTGATCCTGCCCAGACCCCAGAGTCTGGTGTGGAGCAAAATTTGGAAGGTTTAGTGTGCAAAAAAAAGTGAAACACTTCATGTGGCGTTCTGTCATAACAGTCACCCCCTCCGCATGAACTTAAAAAGAAGAGGCATGGTTCTAGATACTCGATGTATTGTCTGCAATAGGCTGGACGAGGATGAAGCCCATTTGTTCTTCAAGTGCAGGTCCATGGTGTATGTCTGGGAGCATTTAGTCCTTAGTCAGGAGAGACAGCTATTGGCCACAAAAGCCTCGGCAAGGGAGGTTACTGAAACAATCATGGCTATGAAGGAGGAGAAGAAATCATTGTGCAGCATTGCGCTCTGGTGGTGTTGGACTGAACGCAATAGAATCCGAGAAGGGGAAAAAAGGAAGACATCCTCTAAGCCTAGCACATTGCATCAAAGCCACGGCCACAGAGTGGTGCCGACAAACACCCCACCCTGGTGAGGGGAGGATCGGTAGGGCTCCAAGATGGGAGAAGTCGTCAGGAGATTCTGTGAAAGTCAATTGTGATGCAGCCTATGCCGAGGCTTCGGGTAATGGCGGGTAGGGCTGCATCCTCCAGGACTCGTCAGGTGATGTGATCAGCGTTCACCGTGGGAGGGTACAAATGCTGATGAATGCGTTGTAGGGGGAGCTCATCGCCTGTATCCAAGGTACTCAAGCTGGTGTTGGCCACATTGTCGTCGAAATGGATGCTCTCGCTGTGGTGCAAGCTGTCTACTCGGAGGAGTATGTGCTTAGTGATGTTTGCAACCTTGTCAAAGAATTTCGAAGTCTCCTAGATTGGAACTTTATTTCATGGCAAGTCCAACAACGACCCCGTTCTTGTAATAGGGTAGCTCACGAGTTGGCTAGTCTTGGTAGTGTCTGTCATCTGGATGAAGAACCACAGTTGGTCTCCATATATACCGGCTTCTATTCAGTCTGTAATTGCTGAAGATTCAGCTTATTCTGAGTAATGGAAATCTATATTTCCCATTAAAAAAGATGTGAATAGTGCCTCACCACGACTGTCCTTGGAGTGTGTAAAACTTCCTACTACTTAATGAAGCAATGCTAATGCACGCATTCGAAAAAAAATTTCAGCTTGAGCAATACTACTTGGCCTGTTCCCTAATGTAACATGAGGAAAACCTAATATGTGGGAAGAGAAATTGCTCCCTATATATTAGATCTATATGGAAGTTTTTTATCTAATTCACATGGTGACAAAAGTGTTTATTGGTATGAAAAAGTAGCAGAGGTGTGGAGGGGTTAGAACTGCCCACATTGGATGGAGATAATACTGCTAGCTGCAGTGGTGTGCCTGCCTACTAAGGCCAGTCTCAGTGACCCGTTTCAATGCACTGTTTCCAAAATAAATCCGCTAGACAGGGCATCAATGAAACGAATAATGAAACAACCTCCACAATGCATGAGTTTCACCTTGACGTTTCTTAGGCTGGGCAAAACATTTAATTACTGCAAAATAATTGGATCACATGCAAAATGGTGAAACGATTTAGCCCTCAGTGGGGATTTCATCCCGTTTCACCGCGTGGAAAACAACGCCAGTAGGATTTTACCATGGTGAAACTACTTCCTTCTCTCTCCTCTTCGTTTAATGCAAAAAGTGCAATTTTGCTGATATGGCGCTCTAATAAATGTGCATGACATCCTGGTGAAACCCCGACTGAGACTGCCTAACTATTGAGGGTAAACATTGTTGAGGTCATTATGAGTATATTTGTTTAAGCATAGAAGCTAGCGGCGTAGCTGCAAGTGAGTTTGTGTATTCTCGTGGCGTCGGGCATGTTTGCAAGACACCATTTGTACCGTCACAGTTGGTGTTATAAAGTAGAGTTATTTCAGATAACATTGTAGCAAATATGTATGTATTTCTTTTCTTATGTATGAACACATCACAGACTGTCGACGAAAGCTGGTCGGCAGTCTACCTTAGGGTATACCCACGGTAGTAGTTTATCGGTAGACGGTGCGCAAACTACGGACTCGATGGTGACGCAAGACACAGACAAGCTTTTTATCCAGGTTCGGCCGTCGAGTTGGCGTAATACCTACGTCCTGCGTCTGGTTGTATTGATTTGTGTTGAGAGAATATGATGATCTAGGGGGGTCCCTTGCCTCTCCTTATATAGTCCGGAGGGCAGGGTTACAGATCTGGAAACTAATCCTAGTCGGTTACAATTGCCATAGATAGTTCGATATCAATTCCTATCCTAACCGACTAGAATCTTGCTTGATCTCCACGTCTTGTTTCCTTGCGCAAGACTCCAAGCTGTCGGATCAAGCCTTAAACTCGTCTCGTAATGGGCCAAGCTTCCTGGCCCAAGTCTAGCCGTAAGGGTATAGGGGTTTTATACCCCCACACAGACAAAGATGCTTACACATGCAATCAAGCACCATAATGAATATTTGAGCAAGCTACATGAAAATGACACATACGTTTATTTGTCTCTAAGAATACATACATCATTAATTCATAAATTAATTGGTTTATTCAGAAACTACTAACAGTAGAAGATTATCTTCTAGATAGACGCTGACTCCATGTCTCTTGAGAGTTCGCAGTTCTTTTTTTTTTGGATGAGGTAGAAATAACTTGGAACAGGAGATTATTGTCATGGACTTCCTTCCATGAAACCCGGTGGTGGTGGAGGGAGGGATGTATTTGGCGTTGGTCCATCCTCTACAATGAACACTGCAGCCATGCCCATCGCCAAATGGAACTCAAAATGGCAATGTATGAACCATGCCCCTGTATATACCAAACAAAGCAAACCATGAATTAAACATCATATCCTTGGAGTTCAACTTTTTTGTCCAATTAAAAAAATTAGGACCACATTCCATTTTTCCGGAAAAAGAATATAAATCTTGTTTTCGAGAAGTCAAATTAATGTTCTTAAGTCATAAATATTAATATTTTTTATACAATTGGTTAAACTTAAAAATGTTTGACTCCTTGAAAGCGAGATTTATATTCTTTTTGGGACGTTGGAGGGAGTATATATATTTAAAGAAAACCATAAATTACGTTATAACATTTTAGTGGTTTCTTTATAAACATCTAAATAATGAATATATATAATTGGTCAAAGTATCATTTTTTTAGACTATATGTCGATGTCACGCTAAATGCCACAAATTTTGAACCAGTGATAGAACGGACGCACACGAAAAAAAAAACACGTACGAACCTGGATTATCGGCGACAAATCTTATGGCCGCCCAGCCAAGATTTGGGACGAGGACAGTGTTCTTCCTCGCCGGGTTCACCAGGTTGAACTTGGCCTCGTCCCTTGCCGCGTCGTAGTTGCCGATCCCCTGCGCGAGCACGAACATGTCGTGTCCATGGAGATGCATCGGGTTGGAGTCGCTCTGCAGCATGGCGGTGCTCTGGAACACGACGTCCACCACGGCGCCGTGCCTGAACCGCCGCACCACCGTACCCCTGTTCGTCGGCTCCAGCCGCATCTCCTCGGGGCCGAACGGGATCAGCGCCGTGTCGGTGAAGTTGAACGCGCTCGGCGGATGGTCGGGGAGCACCGCCGCCGTGCCCTCGCCGCCGTTGTCGTCGTCGCGGCGGCGGTGGTAGTAGTGCGCCTCGAGGATCGGCGTCGCCGTCGCGTCGTGGAAGGAGACGTTGTTCATGTTCGCGATCACCAGGTTGCTCTCCGGCTCGTCCCCTCTCTTGCACGTCTTGCGGCCGTGCCGGCAGATGGAGCCCAGCCCGAGCGTGACGTAGAGCCGCTCGTCGGCGCTCGCCGGCACACGCGCGCGCTGCCGCCGGTGGCGGAGGCCCGTCAGGTTGCCGTGGAAGTAGAAGGACTTGATGGTGTCGTGCTCGTCAGGCATCTCAGGTGCCAGAGCCACGACGTTGTCGTCACGGCTCGAGTTCGTGGCGCCGCCGGTGTTGTACTGCAAGGTCCCCCGGGTGGCGAACTCCGGCGTCTGCGTGTCCGGCGGAGGCGCCTGGATAGGCTGGGCGGCGATGTAGTACCTGCCGGGGGCCGCGTCGGCGACGACCAGGGCGTCCATCGTCTCGCCGGGCGCGATCACGATGACGTCCGTGGTGTAGGGCGTGAGGTAGTTGGCGTCGGCGGCGACCACCGTGAACTTGTGCCCGGCGATCTTGAGGAAGTACTCGGAGAAGAGCGCGGCGTTGATTATTCGAAGCAGGTATGTCTTGCCGGGCTCCACGTCCAGCACGTAGCCATCTTCAAACACACCTGCATGCAATTCGGCACCTTTTCAGTAAGTAATTTGTTCATACACCTTTTCAGTGTCTAGTATACTCGTTGAGTTACAAAATAAATGATGTGTTTAGACTTTTAGACAACAACATCGTATACAAAATGAGACTTTGACTAATAATATTTCATACTAATTAAAATGTTGGTAAACAAACATTTTAATAGATGAAGTGTGCATGCTTTATTTACACAAATTTGTTCATATCATTTTCAAATATCTACTCTCAACATAAATGAAATAAAATTTTAACCAAACATTTACATCCTGAATGAAAAGGGATAGGTAAGGCCGGTCTCAGTGGGTGTTTCATATAAATTTTATGGCTATTTAAATATTCTGACATAGTGACATATCATAATATAGATGAAGAGATATGATAAATATTTGATAGGATGAAATGAGTTTTATAGAATAGAACTTGTCTACACTGTTTCTAATGTACAAGAGAGTCTTGGAAATGGCCTAAGAGTAAGAGAGTTGACTACCATACCGGAGCAGTTGAAGAGATCTCCAAGCTTGCCGTTGATTGTGGACCCACTGGAGAATTCGTCATATAGACCTTTGGAAAAATTCCTGTCCACCGCTGCAAGGTCCTTCTCCCACCATTCCCCTGCCATGCACACATCATCACAGCAGCTCAGTTCAAAAACTCTGCTAAATACATGTGCTCACATACATATATATCTTGTGAAGATCATCAAATGCATATATATATATATGCTTGCTGATATTAACTATTCATGTACCTATGAGAATGGGGACCTCCTTGTGAGGCTTGGGAAACGGATAGGCGGCGGCGCCGCCTTGCCGGGGCCGGATGATGAGAGCGCCATAGATGGTTCCCCGGAGGAAGGCGTCGTGGGCGTGCCACCAAAGGGTGCCTTCCTGCCCGGCGACGTCGAACCGGTAGGTGAAGTTGCCGTTGGGAGGGATGGGGCGTTGGGTGACCATTGGCACCCCGTCGTTCCAACAGTTTCGCATCTGATACACTCCATGCCTGTGGATGAACGAAAACGGGCTCAAATATACATATATGTACGTACGATGGACTAGCAAAGTTTGAATATCTATGAATATATACACGTTAAGTTATGATGGAAGTATTTAAAATAACTGTACTGCTGTTTTGTTATATAGCCTAGGAATAATAAGATTATTAGAGGAATAAATTAAAAAAAGAAAATATATCTACCAATGGATTGTCATATTGTAGGGCGACTTGTTGACAACGTGCACGATCACCGAGTCTCCCTCAGTGACCTCTATCGTTGGCCCCGGCAGCTGCCCGTTCACCACAGTGACCGGAATCTCGTTGCACATGTGCGTCATGTTCACCTGGCTCACCTGCTCATCATCAATTATTCCACGAGTGCATGCGTGCATGCATGCCCAAATATTGATCAGTAATATATATGTTTAGTTCACCCCAAAAACTTAAAAGTTTTCAAAATTTCCCAATGTTGCGGCACATGCATGAAGCATTAAATATAGACAAAAATAAAAACTAATTACACAGTTTACCTGTCACAAACAAACGAAAGTGCTACAGTAACGAAATAAAAAAATCGCATCTAAACAAGACCTAAGCTAACAAGAGATCGAAGTACGTGGTGGATCTCATGCTCGTACCACGAACGTGTGCTCGACAGCCGCCGCGGCCGCCGGCGTTATGGTAGTAGCGGCGGAGAGGATGATGGTGGCGGCAACTACGGCGATGGCTGCTGCTGCTGCTGCTGCCATGGGGGACAACAATGTTTGAAGCTTTGTATAGTTTTGTTTAAGATGCTCTGCACGTCTACTTCTACGTAGCGTGTGAGCAGTCTAGCTACTTCTATGTGTGGTGTGTGTAGATATGTTGTGGCAGGATGTATGTTGGAGCTGAATATATAGCAGCGCAGACATGGTAGCGTCCTCAGGAAGTAGCATGATCTATACGACTAAATAAAATAAATAGCAACCTGATCCGGTCAAGATGAAACTACTACGTAGTTACCTACTTACCTGCGCAATCACAGTTGATTTCGGAGGTCAGCTTAATTAACGTGGCTTTGTAATCAATCTTAACGGACGCTTTGCGGCGCCACCAATCACTGCCTTGTCCCGTGAATCACCCTTGCATATTATTATCAAAGTACTTATAAGATTGCTCGAGTTTGTTTTTGACCATGAAACTCTGAAGCCAATAAGATTTAACAACAGAACAACCAATGCAAGATAATTTTGGCCATCCAACTAGTTCCAACGCAAGACTTGTATTTTGTCAACACAATAATATTTTTACCTTTCTAGTCATACTAATTCATTCCCTAGATTTAGCCATCTAACTGGCTCCAAAGTCCAGCGGCAGTGCCAAAAAATTGGGCTGCCCTTCGCGGTGAAGAATGAAGATGTGCAGAGAGAACTTGGAAAATTTGGGGCCAGGAAATGATTAATATATATAGAAAAGATTTACAGAGGCAAACTTATTATGTCTCCCGCCTATATTGATCATTTACCAAGCAGACATATTATGTTGCAAGCACTAAATCCTTTCATTTCTTTTTATTGAATTTCTTTATGTTTCATATATATTCTCACCATTTAATCACAACACTTTCACATGTGAAATCTAAAACTAGTAACACGAATAAATTTTCACAAATGAATCTCACAATTTAGCTCTCACAAAATAATGTAACACATTAATACACAAATGTTTAGCATACTAATTCTCTCCTCCAAATACTTTCATGTAACATAAACATGCTGTCCTTCCATTTCTGAAAAACTATGTAAATACTATCATGTATGTAACAAAGTACGTCATATCATATCAAACATTAAGTGTCACACTAAAATATATATATGGCTCTCAAGTGTCAAGTGCATATATCTTCAAAATATAATGAATTATAGTTATAATATCTGACGAAAATGCGGATCATTATATTGTATAGATTTATGCAGTATTTCTAGCTATAGTCTTTTCGTCTCCATCAATGCGGATCCAATGCATCGTCTTGGTCTTATCGAAGCAGGCTTCTACATGCTTCATCTTGTGAGGATGATTTGTAATTGGCACGACCTCATGGTAATAATGGTTGTATTCTTAGGCATCCTTAACTCTTCAGAGTGAATCTCATTCAAGGGTTCTGACATTTTATTGCGAAAGTAGACCCAATACAAGTTTGTTTAGATACATAGGGTCAATTGTTAGCTAATGAATTTTTAGCCCTAACCTACTCATACATGGGGCTAAAAAGTGGGCTAAACTTTGCTAAAAAGTGGCCTAAATTTTTAGCCAATCATTCAGCTAGTTGTAACTTGTAAGCCAAATAACTAGCCAACACAGCTAATTAATCGGACTAATTTTTAGCCATAGCGAATAGCTAGTCCTAGTCCTAAGGTCAGTCTTAAATGGGAGTTTTATAGAGTTTTATGAGCATTAAATATGCTAATATAACACTATATTTATAAAGAGATATGATAAAAATTTTATATGAGTAGAGAGAGTTTCATGACTTTCGAACACATAGGAGTGTTAGAAACTGACATATGAAACTTCCACAAAAATTAGCCTATCTGATCGAAACCGGCCTTATACTTAAATTTCTTCAAAACATGGTCTTCACAAGTATTTGTGCTAGCTTTTCCGGTGGAACCTTCATCACGACCGTGACAAACTTTGCGGCGCAATCTGTGGGAAGTCATTTTACAACTGTCTTTTACCCGTTTTGGATGTAAAAGTTTTAAAAAATATGTTTGTCATGCCTAAGGTGTAGAGTTTTCTTTAAAAGAAATGTCAACTTGACATGGACGGAAACCGTGCTCACCACGGCGCTTTAGTTTGTTATTACTGTGCCATTCATGCAGCACTGTGCATCTATTCAGGGCGAAAATGAAAAACAAAATCATGGAGATAATTACCGAGACGGTGGATGCAAAGACCAGGTGTTGCCAGTTGACCATTCATGCATACGTGAATAATAGTAAATTATAAGCTGATCCAGATAAGGCTGGTTGACATGGGACGGCGTAAATTCTCTTGGTTCATTTAAACAATGTCTTTCTTTGATTCAAGAACTGAAATTTTTACAAACTTTTGTAATTACGAAACAGTTATGGGATAGGAAATTAGAAGGTATATGATCTTTCGTCGTCAACTACTATTCCAGTGATAAATTTCATTGCAGTAAATGAGAGAAATTAACTGAACGGTGAAAAAAATAGAGAAATGGAAACGAGATGAACCGTTCATTGGACTAGCAAATAATTCTTTATGTTTAGGTGTCAACTGAGCAGGTCAACATCATCACGGTGTCGAACTCTGGATATATATATATACAACAATCTGAAGCCAATGGCGTCTGCAGAAAGCAGTGTAATTAATACTAATAAACAACAATATATATGGACAAGTCAGAAGGTGATGCAGCACGCGGGTCAAACCGTCAAAATCATTGTTATGTGCGTGATTACTTTTTGGATGTCAAAAAAGATTTTTTTGTCAACTTAATTAGCTCCATAATAGGCTAGACAGTAGTAGTAAAGAATACATATCTGTCGGCCATTTGTCCGCTTAAACGATACATCGATGTGTAGTCAGTGAGATTGAAACAAACACTATTGGTGAAAAACATGTCTGTATTCTTCATTCTAGGTATACTTGGGCCTTGTTTAGATGTGAAAAGATTTTGGATTTCGCTTCTGTAGCACTTTCGTTTCTTTGTGACAAATATTGTCCAATCATGAACTAACTAGGATCAAAAGATTCGTCTCGCGATTTACAATTAAACTGTGCAATTAGTTTTTATTTTCATCTATATTTAATGCTTCATGCATGTGTCGAAAGATTCGATGTGACAGAAAATTTTGAAAACTTTTTAATTTTTGGGGTGAACTAAACAAGGCCCAATGCTTCTCGTCACCAACAATGCAACTGGCAAAGACTTTAGATGACTTCCAGATCCTCTTTGTCTCATATAGATGTCTCATTACCAACCTCTACCAACCAACAAAGCATTTTGTTCTCCCTATGACATTGTAGATGCCGTACAACACAAGGTGTCTGGATCGTGTCTGTAGTCGTATATATGTGTATGTATACGACAACAGACACAATCGAGACACCTTGTGTCGTATATCAACATGTAGGTATTGTTTATTCTACTCGAATTCTTCATTTAGTCAGGTTGGATGTGCAGTAAAGTGACTCCAGATGACTTTGTTTCAAGTAAAAAGAAAAATCTATTGGCAATAGTTAGATAGATGCAGGACACGCATGTCAAGATGCATGGCTGTTGTTTACTGTAAAGATCATTTTGACAAGTTCATTACCTTTTAGGTAGACTGGAAAGGACCGGGGTAGAATCTTGGAAAGTTTTTGTAGATTCAGATTAATGATATGGTAGGTTGTAAACGGCAGACTGGATCATCTGGGGTCGGTTCATCATTTTGACATGTCACCTGGTCAAATATTGTGTCACATATATATATGTAGCCTTTATGACCGTCAAATGAGAAATTCCATGCTAACTCACTATATTCCATACCCTTTATATAACGATAGTCCATTAGGATTGTACAAATAAGTCAAGCGTCTATAAAGGTGGCCATAAAAAATAGCTAGAATTAATTGCCAACACACAAGATTTATGTAACTAAATTCATTGTAAAATATATTGTCTGTAATGTAGAACTTCGTGAATTGAATAATATAGCTTTGCAGATACCACTGGCGGAAGAAATCATGCTATTGATCATTTAAAAAAGTATCGATAAATATATTTTGTAACTTGTAAGATAAACATATAGCTTGCCACAATGACCATACATTCCTGAGATAGCATCCAAAACACCAGGGGCACAGACCCAAGGCCTGGCAACCCCTGGGCCGTAGCCAGGGCTTCTATCCTGTTAATCCCTAGAGCCTAGTAGACGACCCATTAGCTGAGGATGGTTATATGAGGCCTGTAGCCACGCACGTACAGTACTAGTAGATCACAGTTGCCTCACCTGGGCTCCTCCGTCTTCCTGGATCTGCTAGTGCATATAACACAACCTTGTGGCCTACTTCGATCACAGGATCTTAATATGAGGGTGTCAAGAATTCCACATTATGTTACAAACTTTCCAAGTAAAAGGTGGAACTTTGGTTTTGGTCATTTCTCCATCAGAGGTCATTAAGAATATATGAATTCTAAATGTGAGAAAATTCAACCGTAATGTTCATTGGATAAATGATTTCAAACTAAAAGTTATCAACTGCAAAGTTGCACAACTTTTCGAGGTATACATAACTTTTATTTTGGGTGTTTATCCATCCGACGTCATTTGAAAAAAAATCTAAATTTAAATTTGAAAAATCAAATGTAATTTATGTTAGATAAATGGTTTCAAATAAAAATATTGTCAACTATAAAGTTGCATAACTTTTCGAGATCTGTAACTTTTGTTTTGGTTGCTTCTGCATGTGAGATTCTCAAACACTACTACATACCCACTTATGACTATGCAACATATTCCTTTAGTTGGTATTAACTTCTACGAAATCTTGTGAATCGAATAGAGTGACATCATAACAACTTCAAATAAAAAACTTGTAAACCACAAAGTTGCATAACTTTTTAATATCTATAACTTTTGTTTTGGTGCACAATAAGATCCAGTTGGTAAGGATAAAATACCCTTTCTTTCATATTTGTATGGTTTTCTCGAATCGATGATCGTATAAGAGCCCTCTTTACCATTCTGTATAAGTACATGCACACTCACTTATGACTATGGAGCATATGGACACCTTGGGTAATAACTCTATCAATTTTTATGTTGTGTATTTGGACATCTAAACAATCTCGAATAAAAAAGTTTGAACTACAAAATTATAGATCTCGTCGAATAATTACAACTTTGATATAAAGTTTATCCTCATCAAACATCATATGAGAAAGTTATGGAAGTTTTCTTATACCATATCACCAAAAACCAATGGTGGTGATCCAATATCAGTGTCGGTTCTTGGCTAGAACCGACAATGATATTATCAGTATTGGTTTTAGCTACAAACTAATAGTGATGACCCAATATCAGTGCTGATTGGTCCTATGCGTGTCGTCAAAAAATCAGCAGTGATGTGTCGGGAGGTACTATCACTATCGGTTTCTTAAAAACCGACAGTGATGAAGCCGGCAGTAAATGTCAGATCTGTAGTAGTGATGGTTTTTATAAATTTGATTATGAAATTTAGGGGAACCTTTCTTTAGCACAACTGTTTATTACTATATGGTAAGCTCTTTTTCCATATACAGAAAAGAGATGCATTGGATATTGGTATTATTGAAACATTCGACCCAATTACATTCATGAATCACAAAATAACATCGTGAATGGGCAGATGTTGAATCTGTCGGCATTCTCGGGTTTATAATGTTCATTCATCAGACGGGTTGTAACAAACTTCAATTTCCACTTAATCAAAATACGCGTGCAGCACGTTCTTTGAAAAAAAAAAGTTGCTGCAGGAGAGAGCACATGCATGGAGTTTATTAGATTATAATTGGTACGAATATTTGGACGTCTGCTAATCTGAGCAGTTTGATCGGATACGTCGTTATTGGAGACAAAATTCTAATTATTTCCTGATTCGTTTGCCGTTCGATAGAGATATGATCTTCTTCTTTTTTAATCTAATAATCTATCTAAACATGTTCACATGTCCAGGGGGGCAATCATATCATCGCTTGCCTCCCAACCTGCCATATCCTGCTGACAGCCTTATACTACTATCACTACCGGAGAGGCTAAATTTCTCGAGTGCGGCAGGTTCCCCGAGTGCTAAAAATCGAGCACTTAGGGAAGAATTGCACTCGGAGAAGAGAAGCTTTTTCAAGTGTCGTAGAGTACCTGGCACTCGGGAAAGAGCGACACTCGGCAAAGGCCCTCTTCCTCAACTGCAACACTCGGGGAAAGAGCCGCACTTAGGAAAGAAAATTGTTACTTGATGGCCCAACCCACCAGCACCGTTACAACTAAAAACTTAAAAAAAAAATCCCCGAGTGCCTTGCCTGGCGCTCGGGGAAGAGGCCCATTTCCGAGTGCCATGACATGGCTCTCGGGAAAAGGCTGGCTTCCTCGAGTGTCGTGGGCCTAAACCGTGAGCCGGGATCACAAGCTGGGGTGTTCCAACCCTCGCCGGCATTGCACACTGGACTATCGTCATGAGCCGCCTTCGGAGTCGTTTTTATGTATTGAACTTGTGAACTTGAAATAATGTGTACTTTTAAACGTGTGGTTTGTTGTTTACATGGAAAAGCAAAAAAAAAACGGATTTTCAAACTGACTTCCCCGAGTGCATGGGCTGCGGCACTCGCGGAAGAGAGTTTTTTCGCCGAGTGCCTGAGTTGTGGCGCTCGGAGAAGAGGATTTCTTCCCCGAGTGTCTGAGCTGCGGCGCTCGAGGAAGAGGGTTTCTTCTCCGAGTGCCTGGGCTGCGGCGCTTGGGAAAGAGAGTTTCTTCCTCGAGTGTTGCACTCGGGAAAGATCTTCTTTTTTTTTTTAAAAAAAGAAGGAAATAGCGCCGGCCGGCCACCAACGGCGTCAATTTTTCTCCGAGTGCACGGTTTTTAGCTCTCGGAGAAGGCACCTTTCCCGTAAGACGATAGCCCAGAGACTCTTCCGCGAATGTTACACTCGACAAAGGCTTCTGCAGTGCATACGCATGCATAGCCCGCAATGCCTTGCTAGCTTCTCTCGCCAGGCATGCGCTGCATCATGCAAACGCACAACACCGAAGTCGTCGATTTCCTCCGAGCAGTCGAAGTTTCCTGCTGCCTACGACCATGAAGTTTGCCCAGGCAGTCACGTTTGCCGGTGAATGTTCAATACAATTCAGATGCATTATCCATATGAGCACTACAACATGTACTACTACAGAAAAGATTTGTAGCAACACCTCCTTTTTTTAGGAGGCGGCTCTAAATTAAACCACCTCTATAAATGGTTCCCAAACGTTGTAGCATCGGCTCTTTATTCAACCAACCTTACTGATTAACAATTTTTTTTTGCTATTTTTTGCCTGATTTTGTGATTTCCAAAAAATAGATACAAATCAACTGACACCTACAAATCGAATTTGTAGAGACGGCTGGTCAATTATCTCTACAAACCAACCATTTGTAGCAACAGTTTGATAGGGGTGGCTGGCTGGTCAATTCGTTGCTACAAATGGTCTTGAGCTGCCCCTAAAAATCCTAGGTGGCGTAGTGATGGCATGGCTCCACGTCAGTGAGAGACCATGCTTGTTGATCTATGACCAAACATCTGAGAGGGTGGAGTGGAGAGAGCGAGAGGGACACATGCTTGAAGGGGGTTCTCTCCACATTCCTCCTCCCCGCTTTTATCCTGGAGGTGAAGGTTTTTTTTTTCTTTTCACTGGTAGAGCTTATATTTACAAGAGTCTATAGGGTTACAAAACATTCTCAATCAAATTCATAAGCGTTGTAATTGGATAGTAAACACTCAAATAGGGTCCCAACATATGCCTTACCCCCAACCAAACTTATTCCTTCTATACTAATGGACGGTTACAAGAGTTGACAACCATATTTACTAGAAGCATGTCTCGCGCATTGTCGTAGGATTTTTCTAAAAATAAATCGGTTTCATATATAGTATTACTATATGGTATTCTATATATTGTGTAGATATATGAATTTCACTTGCATGTTATTTTATTGTATCAAATTTACAAAAAAAATTAGTAAGCTAATAAAAGAAACATCAATAGAATATTTGATCTTATTATAGAATAATAGGTGATGAAACAAACAGCATATGTAGATGACTTTATGTTAATACATTAAAGACTAAAAGTATTGCATATAATAGAGATGAGATGGATATTTTTTTGTATTAATAAAGGATGACACAGATAGCTTGCATGAAAGGATTGCAAGTTAGTGGGATACTTAGTGGAGGATAATGATGATATGGACACCTGTATGAAGAGATAAAACATCTAATGGAGTTTAGCTTTAGAAGAGTATATAGATATAAATTTCTCCTTAGCCTACCACTATTTCCGAGCTTGCTCCCACGCACATCGACGTTGTTGAGCCCAGTCCTAGGCATGTCGTCGTTGCCAAGCCCATTCCCAAGCACGTCGCCATTGCCATGATCATTCTTAGGCCAGCCACCATCATTGTGCACAAAGAGAAAAGAGGTCAGGACCATGAAGTCAAAGACGTAAATCAGCCCTCCCCGACATAGATCTCCGATGGTGCGATCGATCCATGTCCCCCATGTTGACCTCTGGTAGCTCGACTTGGACCAACCCCCTGAACTTGATCTCTGTCGACGATGAAGGCAAGCACATCCTGCCATTGGTGCGACACAGATCAGGTTTCCTTGAAGACGATCTCAGCTGAGGGCACAATGGCGTAGATCCTAGTAGTCTTGCGAGGCAGATCTGCTCCTCAGCATTGCTCCTCGGCCAGCTAGATGTAGTCACGGTTGGGATTAGATCCTACGCAAGGGCGATGGTTGGATGCGATTGGTGATCCAAAACAAGCCAGACTCAGAGGTAGTGAGAAGAGACAGAGAGACACGGCAAATAGATATGATAAGAAGTGGAGGGGGCGGCTTGAGGATGAGAAACCCTAATTCTAGTTATATATTTGACTATAATAATTCGTTGGCCTAGGCTTTAGGCCTGCTTACTGAGGCTGGCATTTTTAATTTGCCCGGCTTTGGTCAATATGGTTTTCATCAACATCCTTCACTTGCTTGTTGAAGTGCCCAAATATTAGTCGTTATAGGATTGAGATGACCGACTAGACAAGGGAACGGGGGAATAGTTGTTCCTAAAAATTAATCACAAAAGTTAGCCAATTTAAATGCGATAATGATCAATGGTTTAGTTTTGACTATACCCGGCCCTCTATCTAAATTTGCTAGCAGTCTAACTATAGATATAACTAGTAAGCAAGAAGGGCACTAAGCTAGTGGGGGCTCACCTAAACAATCCTAGTTAGCGAGGTCAAGCTACCTATGTTCATCATTCTCCTCCGGCCACCGGCGCTGCCACCATACAGGCTTACCATAGGAATACACCATCGTCTATCCTGTGCCCATCACACTCTTCACGACCTTCACAAGTACGGTAGTAGTAATTACGATGTGATGAACACTGAAGTTCACCAGGTAGCTGGCAAACAAAGACTACTTAACATTAATTAATTGAAAGGACGATCGTGATAGTTTTGACTTGGACCTTGTGTGCACAGGCAAGCGATTGGATAACAATTACACGTGTGTGTGTGGCTGTGTGCTATAACTTGTGTTCGTTCCGTGTAAACGAACGTAAGCTTAATTTAATTGAGCTTGTAACACGTGTACGCAGCATGTGCCATATATATATATATAGTTGTGTTTGTTGCGTGTAAACGAAAGTAATAAGCTACTTATTGAGAATTCTTGTGGTGTATTCCTTCCACCAATCAAAGAGTACAATCCTAGTAAAATACTAGGTTAAAATATCTTAAATTTAACTAACTATATATAAAAATATATATAAATAGTTATGAGATAAAATCGATATCTTACAATTTATCATAAGATATACTTATTTGAAACATAAACATTGATGGTTATATATTTGATCAACCTTTGAACACTTCAATAAAAATACATCTAGAATTGTATTTTTTTAGATAGAAATAGTAATATAATGTACCTTATCCAGAAATTTAATAGTTATACAGCTATCAACGACTTCTTTGATGTGCCAACCTACAGCTGATCACCGTATCTTCATATTTGACTTTATATAAGGGGATCAAACAACAAGCCATGCAAGCAACTCTCCAATCATCTGCATTGCCATCGTGTCACTCTCTAGTCTATATATTTGCTCTTCTGCCATCCATATATATGATCATCTCACCCTAACCAATGACCCTTACATACAAAATCCAGAGAGCATGCCAATGCAACAAAGAATTTACTATTAGCACCAAGAAAACAATTTACTGCTGATCAGACCGAGACAATGATGATGCCCAGCGGCGCCATTGACAAAAGCATCAGCCACATCCTAGGTGGCCTGATGTTCTCAGGCCTCGGCCTATGGCATCTCTTCAACCACATCAGGCTCTTCGTCTCGCTTCCCTCAACATCCTCCTCATCCTACGTCGCGCCGGCATGGTTCCCGGCGCCACGAGTCCGCCACCTGGAGCTCATCGTCATGCTCGCCGGCGGCGTCTACGGGTTCGCCACCCAGATGCTGGCCTACTCGCCGATGCCCTTCAACGCCGACGGCTCCATCCCGCCGGAACGCCTGCCGAACCACGAGCACGCCATCATGTACGCCTCGCTCCTCGTCTACGCCGGCTCCGCCATCTACCTCGACCGCCACCGCCACCGCCACCGGCACACGACGCTCTGCATGCTCCTCCTGGCGGCGGTCTTCGCGCAGGAGCTGTTCGTGTTCCACGTCCACTCCACGGACCACGCGGGCGTCGAGGGCCGGCTCCACTGGTTCCTGCAGGCCGCCGCGGCGACGTGCCTCTCCACCGCGCTCCTCGGCGCCGCCGGCGGTGGTGGTGGGCTCCCCGCGGAGGTTCAGTTCGCGGTGAGCCTCGTCCGGTCCGCGTCCCTCGCGTTCCAGGGGCTGTGGGGCGTCGTCATCGGCGTCGTGTGGATCCCAGGGATGGCTCCCAAGGGCTGCTTCCTCGACGACGGTGGCGTCAACCTGCGCTGCCACGGCGAGGACAGCCTGCACCACGCCGTGGCTGTCGTCAACCTGCAGTTCGGATGGTGCTTCGTCCTCGTGACGGTGTTGGTGCTCGGGGTTTACGTGTACGTGTGCAAAATGTACACAGCTGGAGATGGGGAGGTATACGGGCGGCTGCCGGAAGAGGAAGCTGGAGACGAGGACGACCACCACCACGACATGAAGACACGCAACTGTAAGCTGGCGGTGCACGACGTGCATGAGTTCATGTCCATGGAGATCGACGTCTAAATTAACTAGGAGCATACACCGCGCGTTGTTGCGCGAATTGCGGATTAATGGATTGTGTAGTATGATGATGTAGACTATACTTATTTGTCTTGTTGACGTGAAGACTACAGTTGTCATGTATGCTATTGGATTTTAATTGTATATGTGGTGGTGCATTGCATGTTGAGATAAATAGTTATTAAGGTTTTACTTAGTGGGTTTTAATTGAATATGGTAGTACATTGCTTAGGTGGATAGCTTGCATACTTGGAGAAATAGTTAGTGGGGTTTAGAATTATAAGAGTTATAGATGGCAGCAAAATCGTATAAACTATATACTAGTGGAATCACTTAACAACTGCCGTCTCTATATGGATGTATTGGGTCCAGCACGTTCATTCTTACACTGCTAAAAAATCCTAATCGTGGCCAGCAAAAGGCATTAACTAAGCCGGTTTTCGTAAGGCCTTGTTTACTTCCACCTAAAAACTCAAAATTTTTCAAGATTCCCCATAATATCGAATCTTTAGACGCATGCATGGAGTATTAAATATAAACAAAAATAAAAACTAATTGCACAGTTAGGTCAGAATTTACGAGACGAGTCTTTTGAGCCTAGTTAGTCCATGATTAGACAATAATTACCACAAACAAACGAAAGTGCTACAGTGTCGCGAAATTTTTCTCTTTGCGAACTACACACGGCCTAACTGCCTCGAATCAAAGATCATGGTAATTAAATCAAAGATTTACTGAGGCGGTTTAAATACTCGCCATGGTAAATCGAATAAAAAATAAAAATAAAGAAAAAAATCGTGGACGGGCCTACTGAGCCCATCCACAGGTCGCTGCCACCGGCAATGCACGTCGTGGTGCCTCTACACCAGCGGAGGCCATCTCCGCCGCCGGATACGTGTCGTGGTGGATCCCTAGCTCCGGATTTGCGACGCGTGGTAGCCGATGCCCGAATTGGAGCACCGCCGTGGGGAGGAGAAGGAGCGCCGCCACGGGGAGCCCATGCCACCACTGGAGTTCATGTAGAGGTGGAGGGGGAGGAACACTACCAAGGGGAAACAGGATCCGGCCTCCAGGGCACTAGATTTGACCTCCATGCCGCCGCTAGAGTTGAAGGGCGAGAGAAAGTTGCCACCACCTAGATCCGAGACATGGAGGACCTGTGCCGCTGTTGGGAGGCCAGATTTGGCCTCCATGCCACCAGATCTAGCCTCTACGCTGTCGCCAGAGTTAAAGGGGCAAGGAGGAACACCGCCATGCCATGGGAGGGAGGGACGCCACGCTGCCACACCTTGGGAATGGAGGGACGCCGCCACACCATGGGAGAGAGTGGAGCGGTGCATGGGTGAGGGAGGAGCGGCGCACAAGTGAGGGCGTGCGAGAGAGAGAGGGTTGGGCGGCTGCGGTGTGTGAATGAGAGAGATGGCCCAAACACTAACACCTGCATATATAAGCCCGATAGATGCAGTTGGATTGGTGTAGATTTTCCGAGGCGAGCAATGTAAAGGAACCACCTCGGTTAATAGGCTTATTAACTGAGGCGGTTGTTTTAAGATGACCGCCTCATTTAATCGATTTAGCATTGGTGGTTGTGTTACAATAACCACCTCGTTTAATAGGTATCAACCGAGGTGGTTGTTGGCCCGGCTGTCTTGCGTGGATATTCCAGGAAGGACAGCCGGGCTGCCCACCTCCGAGGCCAAAAGTGAAACGCTGCCCATAATCAATCCTGTAGAAGTGTGTTAATTGAGGTGAATGCATGCTTGCAGTCTCTCTTTCAGTCTTTGCGTCACTTTGTGAGATTTATTATTTACTGAAATATTAAACATGTTGTTCAAAAAAAAGAATTATTAAACATCTTGAAGCTAAGTTTTATATATTCCAAGCATCTCAATAAGAACAATCAAAGAAACAAAATGTGTCATTATTATATGCACTAGTCTATCAACCATGTGCTCTTGTACAAGGCGGGTCTAGAACCTTATGACACATAGGCATAATTATTATCACTATTTAATACAACTAACTAACAAAAACTTCTTAATTTTATGTTTTATATTTGTTTATTTTTTAAATTCATATGTTTTTTCATTCATACTCATGGTCTTTTTGCCTTTGCATGCACTTCTCTGTGTATGTTACATACGTATTTAGTTGAAATTTTAACTTAAACTTGCGGCCGTGCATATCTTATATGACAATATGATGTCATGAACCTAAATTTTTATTTTCAGATTTTGACATTATTTAAATGCTATATTTTTTTATCCTCGAGTAAGTTGAACCTATTGTGCTTGCACTATCTTTTATTAACTTTCTTTGATACCTTTTATATATATATAAAAATAAGGATTTTAGATTGCAGATCTACACTCTTAAGACTGAATGTATAGGGCATGCGCTCCACTAGAGGTGATTCCACTGGAGTCTGAATGTAAGACTGAATGTGATGTGTTTCTTTGCAGAGCAAGCAAAAAGAGGAAGAAGTGAACAGGCTCATGAAGAGCACAGATGAAATTAAGAAGAGGTTGGCAGACAAAGAAGTTGAGGTGCAGGAGGTCGGCCAAGAGCACCCTCGACGCCAAGATTAAACATGGGGGTGGTTCCACCTTGGGTCGAACCGCAACCGATCCACTGATCCATTTGTTGTCAAATGGAGCACTGGCTGCACCATTTCAATAAATTTCTGACCCTGGTGCACCATTGGATATCATGGTTCAATCCACCCATGTGTACATATTTGTTGTCAAATGAAGCTTTTACATGCATGTACGGGACCAAGCAAGTGTATCATAAACTAGCAGGGCCACGCCGGCTTAAAAAATAGAACAGAGAAGACGAGCTACTGGCCAGATAGATCAGACCAAAGCATATTAAACACCTCTGCACCATTATTGCCGTTTGATTTGAGCATGCCCAGACGAACAGAATCAGTAACAATTTACCAGTTTCACCCAGATCCCAAGCAACCAGTTGCAATTAATTAGGATAAACAAGCTAGGAACACTGTGATGAGCTCAATAGATCATAGTTTATGGATGCAAGTATCGGGACCATACTTGAGAACTGAATCCCTCAGCCTCTGCACTTGCTCGCGAGTCTCCACCTCGAACCGCCGCAACTCGGCCTGGAACTCCTCCATCTCCTTCCTCTTGCCCTCGTAGAAGCGGTGCCAGTCCTGCTCCCTCCTCTCGGCCTCCTCGATCTCGCCCCTCACTGAGTTGCGCGCCCGATCAGAGCATGCGGATGTTTGAATCTTAACAACCAAAAACGAAATGCCTGGTGTTTTAGGGTGTAGGAAGAGAAAGTGAGATGGGCAGATCGGATCGGATCACGAGTGGGTGGCTTTGCCTTTGCCTACCTGAGGTCGCGGGCGACGAGGCGGCGGCGCGCGTGCCGCGTCGATGTCGGCGCGGGAGGCGAGGTCGGCGGCACGGCGCTCGAGGAGGAGGCGGCGGCACTCGAGCCGGCGCATGGCGGCGAGCTTAGCGGAGAGAATGCATGCGGAGCTTGGCTGCCTGGATCTCCTTCTCAGCCTGCGCATCAAAGGCAAGAGGAGGAAAGAGGCGCCGCGGTGAGGGCGGGGAACATCGATGGGCTTGTTAGGCAGGGAGGCGGGGGGGGGGGGCGGCGGGGTTGCGGCCGGAGCCAGGGTGGTGGCCGGGGCTGGTGCCGGCGCCGGACGGACGGGAGCGGATCGAACCACTCGATCCAAAAGTTCAATTGATTGGGAACCAATAACCCTAACAGCCTTAGTGGATCAGAAATGGAGCCCATTTGAATTATTTTTTGGGCCGGTTTGAAGACCCTTTGGGCGTACCGAACCATCCCCATTTTGAGCCAAGATCACGACTGATTGGCAACATCATGCATGAGTCCGTGCCAGTCAGTGACGAGGTGATCAGAAAAATTAGTTGCTGGTTGTTCTAGCTATTTCCTTTCCACTGAAGTATTGAACGGCTGAAAAAGAATTAAGTACTATTAGACTGTAATATGGCAGCCTAACTGTTAGTGACACTGTCAAGTTCAACCTTAATTTATTCTCACCCTCACCCTTTGATTGTTGGAATTCTAATTGTGCTTTAGGGTTCTATATATGAAGATGCAGAAAAATATTGCATTCCTATTCTAGTCGAATCTTGAAATTACAATAGGAGAAAAAATACTACAAGATAACATGTGTTGTCATCGACATCATTGATGCTATAAACCTTCTCATGAATAGAATTTTGCTTTATGTAAAGGGAACAATAGACCAATATTCTTCTAGAATTTATCTTGTTTTGTTATTTTTCTATGTATGTTTGATCATTTTTCAAATACGTTCTTTGATCGCCTTTATGATCCTTGAGAACTAAATTTACTCGCTGTTTCTATGGAAAGCCATTTAAGCTAGCAGTGGCCTGAAACCAAATAAAGAATTTAGGCAGAATGTAACTTAGATGATTAATATGAAAAATAATTTTACTATGCATTCTTATGCAAAAGTGTTTTTCGGATTGTATACATGCTCAAATGCAATTGTGTTAAAATTAAACTATGAAAAAAATCATTAGTTATTTTATATGCATCTCTTAGATAAAGCTATAGCGTTAGCATAGACATTATACTAGTTACTACAATGGCACGAACAATTATTTAGATCCTGCGCCATGTCGATTAAGATCAATGGTGATTGGATCGGAATCTATGGAATTAATTAAAGGCCAACATGTAATAAGTAATTAAAGTATGTGATACTGCGAATCGCTGATAGAGTGAACTAGTTCCACTGTGTTAAACACACTAGCCGAGGACAGCACATGGGGCATCTTGCTGATTGGGATCCTGTAGGTTCCCTGTCTGATGCACTGATTGTCCCGTTGTGCATGACACCTCTGATTGTCGCCGGCTCGTTACGTGGATCCACGTGGACACGGGCCAAGAACGGATCTTGGCGACGGGCGACGGACGTGGATCACGTACGGTTTTGATCCTACACCAACGTACTACACGAGAAATTTCACGCACACCTAATAATAATCACTAAACAAAGGACTCAATTGGCACCTCTTTTAATTAGCGTCTTTTGACACCGAGACCTGCGGCGAATTCTCCGTTTCAAGGGACTTCAATATTTCTCTATTTTTTCTTTTCTTCTTTTTCTCCTTTACTGGTACATATGATTGGACTTCTTTGCCCATATATAACCCTTGCCCCATCTCGGCTTTGATATATATAAACCAAAAAAGATTTAAAATGAACTCAACCGTTTCGTAATCTTTTTAAAACCAATGTTTATAATCTTCTATTGAATATTTTAGCTGTTAATAAATAAACTCCAATGAAAAGAAAAATTCAACCAAAAACGTTTAAATATTGTCAAGCACTGTGTAACTTTGGTAGAGGATTATCTCCATCTGGAATTATTTAAGAAATTCAAGCACTACAACTAATTTGCCTACAGCCATCGCTCGCGGCTCGAGGGCACGGCCATTGCCCGACCTCCATCCGAGCAATCACTTGAGCATCAACCAAAGTCGCACATGCATGGAGGCTTCGACGAGCTTGCACGCATGGAGGGCAGCACGAGAGGGCGTTTTGGAGCTGTACCAGGAGGGTGTAGAAAATACAGAGGGCAGATGGTGGAAGCGCTTGGCAAGATGATAGCCAGAGGCGCAGTACGTGTTGATTATATAGTAACAGTACAAGAAAACAATCTCCTACGAATACGGCATGGAGATCCATAATTCTAGGATCCTATACAACAATTCCTAATTTACAGATTCTATCCTATAACCATGGACTCTCATGCCGATCTCCTTAAGATTTACATTGACACATATTACAGACTATTTCTAACAGAGGGCAACGATGGCGTCTGTGGCGGGAGAGGGTAGCAGAGCCTACACCAACTCAAAAATGTCAAAAAGGACCAACGCTCGGCTGCAATTCCAAGTTCATCGAGCACACGGTGGCGTCGATGACAAATCGTGCAGGCCGGCGCAAAGAGGGTGCTAGAGCTATGCCTGTGCATTTACGAGGAGGAGGGTGACGACAACATCCGTGGCAGGTGAGGGTAGTAGAGCCTACACCAACTCAAAAATGTCAAAAAGTACCAAACCCTCGACCGCAATTCCAAGATCATCGAGCACATGGTGGCCTCGACGACAAAACATGCAAGGCGGCACAAGAGGGCGCTTGAGCGATGAGGACATGGAGAGAAGATGGGGAATGAAATATCAAGGGCATTTCCATGCATAAGGAAGGTACTCGTATGCTTGCACGTGAGTCTAGAGATATTGCGGACATACAAAATGGTGTATTTTAGACTCTTAGAGAGAAGTAGAGACGTTTTTTATAATCATCAAATTTATAATGGCATGATTTTAATTAACCCATCAATATATCATGGAGCATCCTATGCATAGGACATGAACGACAAAAAATCCATCATGTATGGGTGGAAGTATGGAACATCTCACGGGTACTATAAAAACATTAAAATTTTACCACATATATAGAGCATATATTCGAAATAAGATTCTATATCTATAGAACAAATTAAAGGCTTTGGTGAATGCTATGTTATAACATTCATTCATCTACAGTATTATAAAAAAGGAACATTTCCTCAACTGAATACACCAAACAAAAATAGCACAGATACTATGTGAATATCCTAAAGTACACCATCTTATGAACAATTCAAAATACATCATGGCCGTCGAACATCACATTGATGTTTTGTGAACAACCCAAAATATATCTTGAGACATATCACAAGTGGTAAATGCAACAGGTATGGTATATGATTACTTTGAAAACAATATATCTTGAAATATCTTATGTATATTATATATACACAAAAATGCAATTGAACACATCTCAAGGTTACAATAAGTACATAAATAAAAATATAGTTAATTAGTTGATTAATTGAAACAAATAAATAAAAATGAAGGCAAATGATGAATCGGTGTTTATAGGGTTTAAGTGTGGCTAATCCTCAGTGGAGACCGCTATTATAAATATCCACACACGGCCAGGGCTAGTTTTTTGCGAGGTGCTACTCCAACTACAACACGAATTATGGCGTTCTTCCTCCCTTTGGTGTTGCCAATCTTGCTCATCGTCTTCTCCTCATACATCCTCCAGCTCCTCCGTGACTCTCGCCGCCGTCTCCGTCTCCCACCAGGCCCACGGCCGCTCCCGTTGATCGGCAACCTCCACCAGCAGCTGGACCACATGCCGCACCACTCCCTGGCGCGCCTCGCCGCGCGGCACGGCCCGCTCATGACGCTCCGCCTCGGCACTATCCTCACCGTCGTCGCCTCGTCCCCGGACATGGCGCGCGAGATCCTGCGGACGCACAACGCCGACATCGCGGCGCGGTCCGTCGGCGACTCCATGCGCGCCGGCGGCCACTGCCACAACTCCGTGCTCTGCCTGCCGCCGCGCCACAAGTGGCGCGCCCTGCGACGGCTGTGCACCGCCGAGCTCTTCTCGCCGCAGCGGCTGAAGGCCACGCAGGCTCTCCGGCAGGAGAAAGTGGCCGAGCTCATCGCCCACGTCTCCGACCATGCGGCGAGCGGTGCGCCCGTGGACGTCGGCCGCGCCGCGCATGCCGCCGCGCTGGGCCTGCTGTCGCGGACATTGTTCTCCGCCGACCTCGACCCCGCGACGGCGCGGGAAGTGAGCGACATCGTCGACGAGGCGTCGGTCCTGGTCGGTGGGCCGAACGTGTCTGATTTCTTTCCGGCGTTAGCTCCGGCCGACCTCCAAGGTGTGCGCCGCAGGATGGCGAGGCTGGTGCAGAGGATGTATGCCATCATCGACGAGCAGATCAGGCAGAGGGAACGCAGGCATGCCGCCGGCGAGGCACGCAAGAATGACTTGCTTGACGTGATGCTGGACAAGGAGGGCGAAGTTGAAGAAGAAAACACCGACGACAAGAGCCATAATACCATCCGCGGACTGTTTACAGTAAGTATACTACTTTTAAGACAGCTACATTAGTTTAAGGAGAAACTGTAGGTTGCTTTAATATAATCATTTTTAAGAAGCAAACTGACCAGAGCTAATATGATTTTTTTTTTCAGAATGTAAATTCTAGGACAGCTAAATTCACAACAAGAATATCTCATATTTGTTGGGTTACAAATTTTAAAGTAGCTAGGTTTCCAAAATTCTTTCAAAAAATATTCCTTTTTTGTAGGACTTGTTCAGTGGGGGAGAGACCACATCCCACACCGTTGAGTGTGCACTAGCAGAGCTATTGCAATCTCCAGACTCAATGAGAAGAGTGCAAGAGGAGCTTAAGAATGTCATCGGCACCAAACAGCAAATTGATGAGAGTGATATTAGCAAGTTACCTTATCTTCAAGCTGTTGTCAAAGAAACCCTAAGGCTGCACCCTCCTGTTCCGCTAACGCCATACGAAGCTGAAGCCACAGTAGAAATTAAGGGCTATACCATTCCAAAAGGGGCAAAAGTGCTCATCAACATCTGGGCGATTAATCGATGCCCCAATGCTTGGGTCGAGCCAGATAAATTCATGCCAGAGAGATTCTTAGGTATAGAGACAAATTTCATGGGGAGGGATTTTCACTTAATTCCATTTGGTGCTGGAAGGCGCATTTGCCTTGGGCTGCCACTGGCTTATAGGATGGTGCATTTGATGCTTGGCTCGTTGCTCCATCGATTCAGATGGACATTACCTGCAGAGATTGAGAAAAATGGAGTGGACATGAGAGAAAGGTTTGGGTTAGTACTGTCTTTAATTGTTCCCCTCCATGCAATGGCACACGAGATGCAGTAATATGGAAAAATGTGATCCATTTTACCTAATATACCTATAACCTATATATAATCCTAATGATGATCATGATTTTACTATAATAATAAACTTTGTTACCATGTATCAGTGGTGTGATCATGACTAAAACTTTGTTCGTTTGCAGTGGATGAGTGTTAAATCAACTGTTGCATTCATTGTGGTAAAGCATTTTTGAACATGGGGTTTACATTTATATATCATTATATATGCTTCTCAGAATACTCGTTTCGTCGGTGGCTTTACCAAATATCGTTTTGTACCTCCTCAGATATATTGGTGGATGTTCCTCAGATATATTATTGGTGATACTCACAGATATACATATACTATTGTGGACAATATGTTCTACATACACGTGAAAAAGTGGAATTAGGTCATTTATAAGCAGAATAAATGAACTCTTTTAATTTCTTACTATATGCTTAGAAAGACCAATTCACAGTGATACATAGAATGTTTGTGCTAGATGTTAAACATAATTAAGAAAGCTGTAGTCTATGGCTGAAATGCTTGGAAAGCAAAGCAATATATGTTCATGTGGCAGGACGGAGCAAAGATAGGTAAAATTCCAGTACATGAAATTCTAAACGAGCAAATTATTCAGTTTTTTAAAAAGCAATGTACAACCCAGCCATGTTGGTAGTAGACAGTTCAAGATGAACGTATCCAGTAGTAGCCAGCTGGATTCTCGAAAAAGAAATGTTCGTGCACGGATGATATATATTGCTTGTTCGCATTACTTTGCACATGCTCTCACAACAATAAATTAACGAACATTTTATTGGCACCATCTGTTCTAAACTTGTCCTGTACACGATGGATCAACCCCATTGCACTTGCTTCTTTGATATACACTATGTCTAAGACAATTCTAGGAATTGAAGCTTTTAAAAACGGAGAGAGTAACTTGGAAGAGATTAAGTACTTATTAGTACAATATTACATAGACAACAATACGCATATGATCAGTAAATCTGGCCTGTATATGTATACCTGTGAACTTAGTTTGGTTAATTAGATCTTTGTACGTAGGGAGGCACTAGTGCACAAACGGGAACGTTCATGTATGTGAAACAACGGTTGGATTTTTTTTCATAAAAGTCCAAGTTATTTACAGCACTTAAGACGGCAATAATGGCAGATTTGGATTGGACGGAGTCTCCATGCACCTGAATCCGATATCAAAAAACAAAACCCGAACCCACATCGAACACCAATTCGAGTGATAATCCATCACAAAACCAAAACCATGGATACCCAAGACCTGAATGGACCCGAAACCAGCTTTGTATGACAATATATTAATAGCAATAAAGACTTTCTATAAACATATATATACATGATATATATACACATATTTACATGTATAAACAAGAGGCAACAAATAATAAATATTTTCATGAGTCAACTTAGAATAAATTTAATAATCTAAGTATTATAAAATATAAATTATAATTTCAAATAATTTATTTCGGATATCTATTGGATATCCACGGCTAGAAAACCAAATATGAAACAAACCCAATAGGTTTCGGAGTCCCGAATCCGGAAACCGTGGATAAAAAATCATCTCCAAATCCGAACCCGCGGATATCTGACCCGAAACCACCATCCTTAACAACACTCACCATCAATGTGGATCATATTGATATATTAAGATCTTGTTTAGTTCACCCCAAAAACCAAAAACTTTTCAAGACTCTCCGTCACATCGAATTTTGCGGCACATGCATGCAACATTAAATATAAATAAAAACAAAAACTAATTGTACAGTTTGCCTGTAAATTACGAGATAAATCTTTTGAGCTTAGTTAGTCTATGATTAAATAATATTTGACAAATAAAAATAAAAGCGCTACAGTACACGAAAACAAAAATTTTTGAGAACTGAACAAGGCCTAATGATGCATATTAAACGCGTGCCACACCGATATCATTGATTCGTATCTGATCTTCTGTGCGTGAGATGGAAACATGCCAGCATCCGTAGCATATTTAATAGAAATGATCATGGTGTGCGAGGTAGGCATGTTGCATGCATCAATTATTGAGCATCCTGTCACGATTCTAAAATCTGAACTCTCTGTGTTTGGATCGCGTGCAACTGTACATCATTCAAAGACCATCATTCATTCTTCCCTGCCTGTATCTACTTCCTCTCTGATCCGAGATACTACCTCCGTCAACAGAATGCAGCTCTATCACACTGTCACGTTTTACTACCTTAATTAAGTTTCACTGATTATACATAAAAAAGTATACATTTTTTGAACAAAAACCGTACGTGGGGCAAAGCCAGCCTCCCGGCAACAGAGAAATATATTAAACAACGCGTTCGCCCGCCTCGCCGACCGCTACCTGTGGTGGCCTCGTCCAGCCAGCGACGTCCCCAAGGAGGTCCTCCACGTGCACAACGGCGACCTCGCCGGGCGCGGCGGCATTGGACGCGTGGCACGCGTGCGGGCACCACGCCAACTCCATCATCGCGCTCCCGCCGCGCCATGAGGAAGCTCTGCACGGAGGAGCTGTTCACGCCGCGGCGACTCGCCGAGCTGCGCGCCGTGCGGGAGGAGAAGGCGCGTGAGCTCGCGCGCGCCGTGTCGTCGTCGTCGGAGGCCAAGGTCAGGGGCGGCGAATCCGGGTCGCCGTTGCTGCCGGTGGCCGTGGCGCGCGCGGTGTTCCCGGCGGTCGCCGGCGTGCTGTGGCGGTGCATGTTCTCCGAGGACCTGGACGACCTGGCCACGGCGCGCGAGCTCGATCGGGGACGTGGTTCGCGAGGCCGTGGTGGTGGCCGGGACGCCGAACGTGTCCGACTACTTCCCGGCGGTCGCGGCCGCCGACGTGCTCGGCGTGAGGCGCCGGATGGAGAAGCTCGTCGCGTGGACCTACGGCGTGAACGACCGGCAGATAGACCTGCGACGGCACGGCCGTGCCGCCGGCGAGCCGCGGAGGAATGACTTGCTGGACGCGGCGCTTGACATGGAGGGGCAGGTGGATGGGACGGAAGGGTGGGTGATGAACCAGGAGGCCATGAGAGGAATGTTCATGGACTTGCTCGTCGCCGGAAGTGGATCGACGACGAGCACGATAGAGTGGGCGATGGCGGAGCTGCTGCTGCACCCACGGTGCATGACGAAGGAGCTGCGACGAGTCATCGGCGCAAGACCACACGTCGCCGAGTCCGACATCTCCAACCTCACGTACCTTCAGGCCGTCGTGAAGGAGACCCTCCGGCTACACCCGACGGTCCCCATCGGCCTGAACAAGGCGGAGGCGACGGTGGAGGTCCATGGCTACCGGATCCCTGAAGGAACGACGGTGTACGTGAACATCTGGGCGATCTGCCGGAGGGCGAAGGTGTGGGGAGATGACGCCGAGGAGAGGTTCGTCGTCGGCAGGGACGACGGCGTCGGGTTCTTGGGGAATTGCTTTGAGCTCATCCCGTTCGGCGCCGGGAGGAGGATCTGCCTGGGGTTGCCGCTGGCGGAGAGGATGCTGCACCTCATGCTCGGCTCGCTGCTGCATCGGTTCGACTGTGCGGTTGAGGATGACGGCATCGACATGGCTGAAAGGTTTGGGCTTGTGCTGTCCATGGCGACGCCGCTTCGTGCTGTGGCCAAGGAAGTAGTATCAAACTGAAAGTGAGTGTAATCGTGTAGTTGATCAACTACTGTGTTCTAATTGAGATATCCTATTTGTGATTCACGAACAAGATCCTCAGTTTCACTGGTCAGCAGAAAGATGAGTACCCTACTACCCTACCAAGGCCTTGTTTAGTTCCGAAAACTCTCCATGGATACTCTTCGCTACATTATTGATATATATATATAGTCACACGCCACCCTGAACTTATACAGGGATATAAGTCGAAGCTATCGTTTCAACTGCATGCATGCTTCCGGGTTGGTTATACCGTTTATCACTAGAACTGATGTTACAAATTAAAGGACTTCGAAAGATATATTCTCGTGAATCATTATTCGCCTTGCATGATAATTAAACCGCCCACAAGCGAGTAACAACTTGAGTAACTACCTTATTGTTATTAGACATAGCCTTCCAAACTGCCTCCATCCATGCTCTCGCATCATCTTCAACTTCATTGAACATGCATATAGCGCTCTAGCGGTCTCAGCTTGCTCCAGCGCCCAGTTGCAAATTTTTATCTGAAACGTAATGCTGGAGAAAGGAAAAGTTATCCTTCTTCCTAGACACAATGGGCTCAGTTCGTGGGCCTAATGGATATTCACGATCCGTGAGGCCTCGAGGAAGGAATTCCAATGGTGGATCATCCTTATGGTTATAATGCAATGGCCCATTAGACCTGTTGGAGGGAAATAAAAAAACTCTTGGAAGCCGGTAATTTTGGTGGCCCTTGACGTATATAATGGTTACAAATCGGCAAAGGTCAGGATATTGTTGGATTGGATATATATATGGCCCGAGAAAACCATGCTCCAGCAGCCTCGCTAGTCAACAACAACGGATCGCTTGGGCATTTTTATCTTCGATTCGATCCAAGCAGGTGGGCCGGAAGGATACACGTCTTATGTCACTGGATCATGAGGGACTGCAGGAAAAGGAAAAGAAACTTTGGCTCGGCCACGCCTTGGTGCATATGAGATTCGCAAAACACGGAAAATGTCTTCTTTTTTTTCCTTCCTTTTTTTCTTCTTGTTGTTATAATAAGGGACAAGAAATGGTTATCTAGAAGCTCCTAAATTTTCTGAAAGATCACATGTCTTAAAGAAAACACAGTAATTCTTGAGGATGAAAACTCGACAAATATTTTCTGATATCCATCAATCCCAAAAGAGTCAAAACACTATTTGTTATAATAAGGAACAAGAAATGGTCCGCCACCTCTTTTTTTTTAGGCACAACTCCCTATAAATTCTGGCCAAACCAGCCGTCCCTACAAATGGCCCGATATCCGGTAGCCCTCACAAATCCGATTTCCAGGGACAACTCAATATTGAACCGTCCCTCCAAATGGACATCGAATATTTAAAATTAAGAACTAAAATTTGAATTTTTTTTCAAAACGACCTTCGATTGACAAATGACCAAAATAAAAGTTGTAGATCTTAAAAAGTTGTAAAACTTTGCTATTTATAACTTTTTCATTTAAAATCGTTTACTACTTCAAAATAATATTTGAAATCAAATTTTCAAATTGTTGAAGAACTCTTATTTCTCTTTTTAATTTATGGCTAAAACTTGTATCTAGTTTTTCTCCCACATACTAACTTTAAATTTGATATTTTTTCCTAAAATTTAATAAAATTGTGCTCTATCAATTTATTATGTTCTTGTAGTTATTATTATGTCCATCTTTTTTGTGTGTCCGTGTTTTATTTATTTGAATTTTGAATTTCAAAAAATGGCAACTTCAATTGTGATTTTGAGACATTACATGACTTTAGCTGAAAAATCATAAACATAAAAGTTGTAGAACATGATAAGTTAAAGAACTTTGTAGTTGACAACTCTTTTATTTGAAATCATCTTGTCAACGTTAACTGCATTTGAATTTCTCAAATTTGAAATTCAAATTTTGTAAACAACCTCGGATGGAGAAACTATCAAAATAAATATGTAGTTCTCTAAAACTTTATAGTTGAGAACTTTTTGATTTGAATTTTGAATTTTTAAATGACCTCGCATGGAGAAATAGCAAAAACAAAAGTTGTAGATATCAAAAAGTTATGAAACTTTGTAGTTGATAATTTTTCCATTTAAATTTATCTTGTCATAGGAAATTATGTTTAAATTTCTTAAATTTGAATTTCAAATTTTGTAAACGACCTCAGATGGAGAAACTACCAAAATAAAAGTTGTAGATATCAAAAAGTTATAAAATTTTGAAGTTGACAACTTTTTTATTTGAATTTATTTAAGGCATCAAACAATCAATTTATATTCGGTTGGGTATAATATGTGGGAACAAAAATCCAACTTAGGCACAAGTGAGTATGAGGTGCAGTGTGGGGGCCTTCTCGGATTAAAATTTTTTCCCCCTTTTTCATGATTTCTACAAATTGATTTATAGCGGTGGCTCAATATCTAACCGCCCCTATTTGTAGGGGCATAGCCAGCCATCCCCGTAAAATCAGTGATTTGTAGCAACAGTTTGGTAACCGCTGCTACAAATCTTCAACAGCCGCCCCTCAAGACCATTTCTGACGTAGTGAAATGTAGTACCACATCATCAGAAATTTATAAATACTGAGGTAATAAATAGTCATAGAAACTATAGAGTCTGCATTGGGAGTGCCCTAATACACTTGTGATTCTACACAGTTCCTCTTATCCTATCTGATTACCACTGTGCCAAGTTATTTGGAACCGGCGAGGCCATCGGTTCATCATTGATACACTGGTCCAACCGTTAAGAACCGATTGACCATCAGTTCGATTGTTTTGGACCGAAGAATTGAACTGGTCATAAAAGCTTCAAAACGGTGTAATATAATGAAATATAACCGATAATTAGCAACATATAGTTGATCATATATACACATAATCTAAAATAGAACGCAATTACATAACCACTTTCCAACAATATTATCACGAGTATGACTCGTTAAATGTGATGTCTTGATTCGTTACTACTTTGGGCGAACCATATTCATGTGGTTCCTCGCATTTTTAATTGCAATATTTTTATATACAATTTTACATAATCCGTCTTTCCAAATTGTAAATAAACCTTGTTAGTTGTTTTATCGAAACATGTATTCTTTATACAATAAACACATGTAGATGGAACAATTGTCTTGGTTAACCATTCATCAATCCATAATGCGAACAAATAAAAACTAAAAATATTAGAATCAAATTTTTAGCATGTCTGAACTGTATTACTAACATGACACCTGTTTACACTGTGAAACCCATAGCACACATTAGCGCACAAACATGTCTATTATTTCAAACACAAGCACTACGTTATGCACACCAATTTTTATTTATGTGTTTGCACAAAATTGCCTAACTTCATATGCATCTTCATAGGATAGTCACAATTTCTTGGCTCTTTGACTTCGTTTCATCTCCCATTTATAAGATCTTCATCTTCATTTCTCATTTGAAATCCTGCAATTAAGATACAAGTTTACCCCCAGTTTCAATAGATTTTTTATATAATAATATTCGGATTGGTAATGAACTCACCTATTGCATCCGTGTTTGCATCATCGTCGGCTTGGAACCCATTGAAGGAAGTAAACTTTTCTGCTTCACGCATGCATTTCGTAATTTTTTTAGACTTACTTGATTCCTTGAGGATTGTCATGGCTTTTCCGAGAAGCATCCTTGCATTCAAATTCTTCATGCTTGAATCACCCTTCTCTCCGTAAGGCTCTTCTTTTTTTCCTTTATGACTCTCGCTTCTTCCTGCCATGTTGCTCCTCGTTTCTGGTTTTGTCAAATGAAGAGTTGCACCCACGAATATATTATGGTGTAACTTGTACATGCATCCATTTATACTTACTATTTAAGGACACCATTACTTGACACACCCATGTTGCGACTATAGGCATGCAGTAACAAATGGCAGAAAATTTGTTTCTTTCATCCATAAAATCAAACATGCCTATGCCCCCCCCCCCGGTCTATATGGCGAGGCGTACTGGGAGTACTATCGGAATCGGTGGGCATTACATGTGAAAGAGCATCTAGGCCCCTAGTGATTTCGGTGATTAATGACATTGTTGATTACTATGACTAACGTGTGTTTTGCAGAAGCAAAGTCATAGGTAAGGTCATGGTAATAGGTACTCGATGGATAGGGACGTACATGCCTACTTAATAGTGGAAATCGTTTCGGTTTTCAAAGGATGGATGGACATCGTCAAGACTAGACTAGGTCTAAGTGCCATATGGTGAAGAAGGGCACTTAGAGTAGTTTAGGACTTTGTTTTCCTTTGACCGTACTATTAAGAGGGGCTTTGATCTAGTAGCTTGAATTAGGCAAGGCTTTAGGTTTAGGTGTGGTGCACACTTGGTAAACCTAGCACTAGGTAGCTTAGACATAGTCCTTAGTTCGAGAGGAGCAAACTTCGTTTTGGAGCGATCGAGTTTCGACGAAGTTAGGGTGCCCAAGGGGGCACCGGACGCTGCAACGGACACTCTATGAGTGCGTCCGGTGAGGTCCTCAACAGTTAGGTCAGTGTCGTGCTTAGGGTTAAGCACCGGACGCTAGCACCGGACGCACCGGGTAGCGTCCGGTCCCTTACCCAGGGAGGTTGCAAGCCTTCCCCGAGCACCGGACGCTAGCACCGGACGCGTCGGGTAGCGTCCGGTCCCTTGCGCAGGGAGCTTGTAAGTTTTCCCCGAGCACCGGACGGTGCACCGGACGCTGGGAGTTAGCATCCGGTGCCGTGTCAGAAGCAAGTACAGTTAGCCATTATGAAGCACCGGACGCTCGGTGCAGTGCGTCCGGTGCAACATAATGTGCGTCTGGTGACCCCGTTTTCAGTGAAAAACGGTTGGCCGACCTTTGGACTTCGTGGATAGTATTTATACTCCTCCACCTCGTCCATGAAAGATCTCTTGCCCATTTGAACATCAGAGAAACTTGTTGTGGAGCAAGAGAGTAGCAAGAGCCTAGAGAGGATTGAAGTTTGAGCGATTTCTTGAGTTAATCCTTCTCTAGTGAGTTCCAAGAGTCAAGTGTGCATCCACCACTCTTTAGAGCCTTGTTTGGGTCAAGTGAGAGTTCTTTGCTTGTTACTCTTGGTGATCGCCATCACCTAGACGGTTCGGTGGTGATTGGAGGCACGAAGACCGCCTGGAGTACTTGTGGGTGGCTCGTGTCAAGCTTGTGAGCGGTTTGGGTGATTCACCGCGACGGAGTGTCGAAGAATCAGCCCGTAGAGAGCACTTGGTCCTTGCGCGGACCAAGGGGAAGTAAGACCCTTACGCGGGTGCTCGAACGAGGACTAGTGGAGAGTGGCGACTCTCCGATACCTCGGCAAAACATCGCCGAGCACTTTCTTCCACTACTCCTCTACATTCTAGCATTTACTTTGTGCTTTTACATTCTTAGAATTGCCATGCTAGAATAGGATTGGAACTAGGTTGCAAAACTTTTATCCAGTAGCTCTCTAGGTCACACTAGGCACAAGGGGTTGAATTGGAGCTTATAGGTTGCTTAAATTTTTAGAGAAGCCCAATTCACCCCCCCTCTTGGGCATCTTGATCCTTTCAATTGGTATCGGAGCCTAGTGCTCATTTTTTAGGCTTCACCACCTAGAGAAAAGATGTCTAACAGGGATGGAACGCCACCCATGTTCGATGGGGATGACTTCCCGTATTGGAAAATACGGATGGAGTCATACCTTGAGGCATGCGATGTAAAGTGCCTAAAAGCCGCGACCGAAGGGTTCACTCCTCCAGCAAAAGACGCCGCTCTTACTCCACAAGAGCAAGAAAACGAGAAGTGGAATGCGAAGGCCAAAAACCACATCTTTAGAGGCCTTTGCAAAGAGGTGTTCAACCGCGTTCGGAGCCACAAAACCGCCCATGAACTTTGGACGGAACTTTGTGCGCTCCATGAGGGATCAAAGAGTGAACGCGAGGAACGCTATCACTTAGTGATGTACAAGCTTAATACATTTGAGATGCTTCCTAAAGAAAATGCTAATGAAATGTATTCTCGCTTGAATGTCATTGTAGAGGAGCTTAATGGACTTGGGCTCACTCAAATGAGTGCGGCAGATGTAGCAAGGAAGATACTATGTGTGCTTCCTATTGAGAAATATGGGCACATAGTAACCGTACTTCATCAAGGAGATCTCTCCACCGCTACACCAACCGCCATATTGGGGAAGATTAATGCTCATGAGATGTACATGCACATGAACCCCCAAGATGGCTCCTCATCAGCCAAGAAGGAGAAGAAGGACTTGGCTCTCAAAGCTTCTCACAAGGGCAAAGCCAAGAAGATTGAAGTTGAGTCATCAACTTCAAGTGATGATGATGCATCTATTGCCCTTATGGTGAGAAGAACCACAAAGATGTTGAAGAAGCTCAACAAGAATGGAGTCAACTTTGACTCCAAGAAGAAGAAGTTCTTTACAAGTAGCAAGAGAAAGCCCATCTCCGAGATGGAGTGCTACAATTGTGGTGAACTTGGGCATCTTGCTCACCAATGTCCAAAGCCCAAGAAGGACAAATACAAGAAGAAGAACAAAGAGCAAGATGACTCAAGTGATGATGACAAGAATGAGAAGAAGCAATATAAGAAGAAAGGTGGCAAGAAGAAGGAGCACTACAAGAAGAAGAATGGCAAGGCTTATATTGTTGGTGATTGGCTCACCGACATTGAGAGCTCAAGTGGTGACTCCTCCGGCAATGAAAGTGATGATGAGAAGGTTGCCGCCATTGCCATCGATGCTCTATCACCATCATCTTCACCACCATCTACATCCTCTACGCACCTATGCCTCATGGCTAAGGGTGACCGAAAGGTACAAAGTGAGGATGAGAGTAGTGAAAGTGATAGTGAATTTGAATCACCTTCTTATGATGAACTTGTAAAATTGCTTAACAAGTACACAAAAGTCATAAGAAAGGCTAGAAGTGAAAATGAAAAGCTTGAACTTGAAAATGACACACTTCTAGCAAAGCTTAAGTCTAGTGATGAGCATAGAGACCAAAATGAGATCATGACCACTAAGCTCAAGGAGCTCAAACTCTCTCTAAAAGAGCTCAAAGAAAAACATGATAAACTTGAGAGTGTTCATGATGAGCTTATCACTAGATATAGAGCAATGAAAGAAGAACTATCAACTCTAAAAGAAAACTATGACAACCTTGAGATTTCTTATAAACTTGCAATTGATGAAACACATGTTGCTACTAACAATGTTGCTAAGCTTGATGTAGCAACATCTTGTGATGACTTACTTGTGGAGAGCACAAGCAAATGTGTTGATTGCAAGGGCAAGAAAGTGGTAGTGGCCGAGAGCTATGAGGACACTATCAAGCTCAAGGATGAAATTGTTATGCTCAAGAAAGAGTTGCAAGAACAAGCCAAGCACAAGACCGTTGTGATTGAGTCACTTGATCAAGACAAGAAGCTTGCATATGAGAACAAGTTGCTCAAGGAAGAAAATCAATATCTCAAGCTTGGTTTGATGTATGACAAGCAAGAAGAAGATGAGACATTCATCTTGAATGAGGTTGCTAGCAACAATGACCCAATCATCAAGAAGCTAACTCAAGAGAACAACAAGCTCAAGAAAGAGAAGGAACATCTAACCATGGGGTTAGCCAAGTTCACTAAAGGGAAAGACCTTCAAAGTGAGAAGATGGACAAGAGTGGGATTGGCTACAAGGCTCATCAAACAAAGCTCATCAAGTCTCTAGCCACTCATGATCAACCAAGTAAGCCAAAGCCAAAGAGATGCTTTGAATGTGGCCAAGAAGGACACTTTGCTCATGAGTGTAAGGCACCACTACCACCACCCTTGCCCAAGCATGCAAGACCATTTGCCTTCAATGCTCACTACATTATAAGGAAAGACAAGAGTGGCAAGGTCAAGGTTAGCTTCATGGGGCCACCCAACAAGCAAAGGCCAAAGAAGATTTGGGTGCCAAAGCAACTAGTAGAGAAGGTCAAGGGCCCTAAGCAAATGTGGGTCCCTAAATCTCAAGCTTGATCTCTTGTGTGTAGGTGAACTACAAGACCGGTGGATCACATTGGGTAATTGATAGTGGTTGCACTCAACATATGACCGGAGATCCCCGGACGTTCACCTCTCTTGATGAAGATGTTGACATTGGTGACAATTCAAAAGGAAAGGTCAAAGGACTAGGAAAAGTTGCTATATCAAATGATAACTCCATCACCAATGTGCTCTATGTGCAATCATTGAGTTTCAACTTGCTCTCTGTTGGACAACTTTGTGATCTTGGATTTGAATGCCTATTCAAGAAGAAGGAAGTAATAGTGACCAAGGAAGATGACAATGAAGTGATATTGAAAGGCTTCCGACACAACAACTTATATGTAGTTAATTTCTCATCCGATGAAGTTGATGTCAAGACTTGCTTATTCACCAAGACTTCACTTGGGTGGTTGTGGCATAGAAGGTTAGCACATGTTGGAATGGGCACACTCAAGAAGTTGATGAAGAAAGAATTGATTAGAGGCTTGAAGGATGTGACATTTGAAAAGGACAAGCTTTGTAGTGCATGTCAAGCGGGCAAACAAGTTGCAAACACCCATCCAACCAAAGCCTACCTCTCTACTTCAAGAGTGCTTGAGCTACTTCACATGGATTTGTTTGGACCAACCACATATGCTAGTCTTGGAGGCAACAAATATTGCTTGGTCATAGTTGATGATTTCTCCCGGTACACTTGGACATTCTTCTTGCAAGACAAAGCCGAAGTTGCATCAATATTCAAGAAGTTTTCAAAGAATGCCCAAAATCAATTTGATGTGAAGATCAAGAAAATTAGAAGTGACAATGGCAAAGAGTTTGACAACACCAACATTGAAGAGTATTGTGATGAAGTGGGAATCAAGCATGAATTCTCCTCAACATACACACCACAACAAAATGGGGTTGTAGAAAGAAAGAACCGGACATTGATCACCTTGGCAAGAACAATGCTAGATGAGTACAACACTTCGGAGAAGATGTGGGCCGAGGCAATCAACACCGCATGCTATGCTTCAAACCGGCTCTTTCCTCACAAATTCCTAGAGAAGACACCATATGAGTTGCTCAATGGGAAGAAGCCCGATGTCTCATTCTTTAGAGTGTTTGGATGCAAATGCTACATCTACAAGAAGCGCCAACACTTGGGAAAGTTCCAAAGAAGATGTGACATTGGCTACTTGGTTGGCTATTCATCAAAGTCCAAGGCATATAGAGTCTTTAACCATGCCACAAACATGGTTGAGGAAACATTTGATGTTGAATTTGATGAAACTAATGGCTCCTAAGGAGCAAGTGATAATCTTGATGATGTAGGTGGTGAACCATTGAGGGATGCCATGAAGAACATGCCGGTGGGAGATATCAAGCCAAAAGAAGATGATGATGATGTGCAAGTCATTGAGCCACCATCCACCTCACAAGGTCCACAAGATGAAGACAAGGATGTAAGAGATGCTCATGAAGACACTCAAATCACTCATGAGCAAGCGGTGGCACAAGCACAAGATGTTGATGCTCCCCAACCAACCCCTCAAGTGGCACCAAGAAGAACATCACATCTCCTCCAAGATCACTCTCAAGATCTCATCATCGGGAGTCCATCACGTGGTGTAACTACTCATTCTAGACATGCTTTATTTATTGAACATCACGCTTTTGTGTCTCTTGAAGATGAACCAAAGACTATAGAGGAAGCTCTTCGTGATGCGGATTGGATCATGGCCATGCAAGAGGAGTTAAACAACTTCTCTCGCAACCAAATATGGACACTTGAAGAGCGACCCAAAGATGCAAGAGTGATTGGAACAAAGTGGGTCTTCCGGAACAAGAAGGATGATCAAGGCAAAGTGGTGCGCAACAAGGCAAGACTTGTGGCAAAAGGCTTTTCACAAGTGGAAGGTCTTGACTTCGGTGAAACCTTTGCACCGGTGGAAAGACTTGAAGCAATTCGTATCCTACTTGGATATACATCTAGTCATGGTATCAAGTTATTTCAAATGGATGTGAAAAGTGCTTTTTTAAATGGATATATTAATGAGCTTGTCTATGTTGAGCAACCCCCCGATTTTGAAGACCCTAGGTACCCCAAGCATGTCTACCGGTTGTCCAAGGCTCTCTATGGTCTCAAGCAAGCTCCTAGAGCTTGGTATGAGAGGCTTAGGGACTTCCTCATTGATAAGGGCTTCAAGATTGGGAAAGTTGACACAACACTCTTCACCAAGAAAATGAATGGGGAAATCTTCATTTGCCAAGTTTATGTTGATGATATTATTTTTGGCTCTACTAATGAAGATTTTTGCAAGGAATTTAGTGAATTGATGTGCAAGGAGTTTGAGATGTCCATGATTGGCGAGCTATCCTTCTTCCTAGGATTTCAAGTCAAGCAAATGAAGGAAGGAGTCTTCATCTCTCAAGAGAAGTACACTCAAGATCTTCTCAAGAGATTCAAGATGATGGATTGCAAGCCAATCAAGACTCCCATGGCATCAAATGGGCATCTCGACTTGGATGAGGGAGGTAACCCAATTGACAAGACTCTCTATCGCTCCATGATAGGAAGTCTACTCTACCTCACCGCATCTAGGCCCGATATCATGTTTAGTGTGTGTATGTGCGCTAGATATCAAGCAATGCCTATGGAATCTCACTTGATTGCGGTCAAAAGAATTCTTAGGTATCTAAAATACACACCTTGCCTAGGTTTGTGGTATCCCAAAGGTGCAAGATTCCAACTTGTAGGCTATTCCGATTCGGATTATGCCAGGTGCCGGATTGATAGAAAAAGCACATCCGGAGGGTGCTACTTCCTAGGTAGATCACTTGTCTCTTGGATGTCAAAGAAACAAAATAGTGTTGCCTTGTCAACGGCTGAGGCGGAATACATTGCCGCCGGTGCTTGTTGTGCACAAATACTCTACATGAAACAAACTTTGCTAGACTATGAAGTAGTACTAGACAAAGTACCTTTGTTGTGTGACAACGAAAGTGTCGTAAAACTTGCAAAAACCCGGTTCAACACACCCGCACAAAACATATTGACATCCGCCACCACTTCCTTAAGGATCATGTTGCTAAAGGTGACATATCCCTAGAGAATGTGAGAACGGAAAATCAATTGGCGGATATCTTCACAAAACCCCTAGATGAAGCTAGGTTTTGTATGTTAAGAAATGAACTTAATGTGCTTGACCTCTCTAACTTCACTAAAAGATAAAAGTTGTGTGTTGATCTTTGTAAATAACTTTTGCTTTGCATATCATGCATACTAAATCTAAAATACAAAACTTGCATGTAGGGCTTGTCTAACATGGTTAAGATAACCCCCTCGTGTGTGTGAAAAAGCTTAACCTTGGATCAAACTTGACAAACATTAGTTCACTTTCAAGTATTGCATCACAACTCATATCATATGCATGCTTGTTAGTTGACCATTTCTTTTTGGTTATTCGTTGAGCATCCGCTGTGTTCGTCCATAGATAGGGGGAGCATTCAAAGCTCATTATGATTCAAACCCCTAGCTTTATGGCCATACGATTCTCCTTGGTGATTTTTTCTCGAACTATTTTTATAAAAACTACTAAGCCTATGGCTAAATATTTGTGAAAATTTGAGGGTTTGAGAGAAGTCACTCATACCAGTTCCATTTGGTGTTTATTTGTGTGCTTTTGAAGATGGAACTTGGTTGGGTCAAAGTCGGGTGTAGTGCTTCGTTGAAAAAGTGCTCAGAGGAGCACCGAACGATGCACCGGACGCTGCCTCTGTGCGTCCGGTGCGGTGAGTGTGCCAGACTGCACTCACCGGATGTAGGAACACAGTCCCTGCAGCGTCCGGTGCAGAGCGTCCGGTGCTCACCTTGCGTGACCTGAAACACCGGACGCTAAAGCCAGTGTCCGGTGTGATGCGAAAAACGCAACCTTCTCTGCGCATGAGTCCCGTGGTCACCGGACGCGTCCGATGCCACATAAAGAGCGTCCGGTGACCCCGCGGCGGGCGCATAAAGCCCGCGCCTAGGGGCATCTCGCGGCGGCTTCTTCCTTTCCTTCTCCTCGCAAAGTCCCCGCCCCAGTGCCCTAAGACGCCGAGCCGCCGCCGCCGTCGACTTTCTTGGATCTCCGGCGGCCTCGTCCTCTTCCCTCACGCCAGACCTGCTGCAGAGGCTCTCCTCTCCCTCTTTCTCTCCCGTGGATCCAAAATCTCGTGAGATTTCTAGGGTTTGGGTGAGTCTCTTGATCCATGCTCCTAAGGTGCTTGTTCTTATGTGCAAAAGGATTCAATTGAGCTTTGATCTTGATCTCGATCGTCTCACCCGTGCAGCACTTTGAGGAGTTGATTCGTGTTCTCCGAAGGATTCAGATCGCGATATACCATCCGAAACGCGTCCCGTCTTGGATCGTAAGCCGTTTGCTCCCGTCTCTTATCTATTCTTGCGATCTATAGGGTAGCCTCACCTCTAGTCGATGTAATTTCTTATATATACCCTATCTTGTCTATTCTCTGCAGCACGTTGTTCTCCGTTGTCAGTCGATTGTTTGTCAGACGCTTGATTGGTAAGTAGTCTTTGCAATGGCTCGATGCAAAAATGTCAGCGGTCCGGCAGCCGGCACTGGAGGTTCCTCAGGTGGTGATGGTGGAGGCGATCCTCCCGGTCGCCTATCAGCGGCAGAAAAAGGCAAGGGCAAGAAGCTAGCCACCAAAAAGCGCAAGGCCAGTGACAGAGATGTAGAGGTCGCAGAGGCAGTTGTAGCAGCGGCTGAGGCAGCTGAGAGAGGTGGTCGCTCTGGTGCTCTGAGGATTGGAGATGACCTCACGCCACAGCAGAGGCGTGCAGTTCTTCAGGCCGAGGCTCTTCATGGATCTCCTCCAGGCACCGTGACGATTGGAGGACAGCAGATTAGGCTTGTGGTGAGAGATCCAGCTCAGGAGGACCCAGACACTGAGACAGAGGCCCAGGCAGAGGGCACAGCAGAGGGACAGGAGCAGGAGCAGCCACTCAGGAGGTCGACTCGTGCTCGTACCCAGGCCACTCCTCGGACTAGTACGCAGGGCCAGTCTACCTCCACTGCTCGTGCCACACCAGCCAGAGGCACTCCAGCTTCACGACAGAGGCCAGTCAGGATCCACAGGGATCTCACTCTCGTGTCAGCCAGAGAGATCCAGCAGCTGCGGTTTGTTCCGTTTCCCACCTGGTTTCCAGCTGCCAGGGATCCCAAAGCCGGTGCCAGATTCTACACAGTCGTCCAGGAGGACATCCACGAGGCACTGGTTCGCTCTCAGTCACAGTTCAGGGAGCACAGAGTTATTGACCTTGAGATACTGGGGAACGTGGTTGGAGCAGACATCCGTCAGTACTTCACCTACCTCCACGGACTTCCAGAGTTACTAGCTCTCCCTGGGACTTACTGTGAGCAGTGGGTCAGAGAGTTATACGCGTCAGTGTGGGTTTCTCTAGATCACAGTTATATCCACTACGCACTGGCAGGGACAGACTACAGAGTGACAGCACAGAGGGCCAGAGAGGTGCTGGGGTTGAGAGCCTACTCCATCAGGATTCACCAGCTCTGCTACGGGAACGTTGAGCCACCCCAACGTCCTCACGGTGGTGAGATACCACCAGTTGACTTCGTGGCTCCTTGTTTCCGTCCACCATTTGGAGAGGGCTCCAGCAGGACAGTGGGAGACCTGACGCGACCGGCTAGGATCCTCGACTTTGTGTTGAGGAAGAATCTTCTCCCCAGGACAGGCTATAGAGATGGATTCACTCGTATCCAGCAGTGGCTAGTTGCTCACCTCATCTCCCAGACGCAGTTCGACTTGTGGGATTTGATCGTCTCAGAGATTGAGGACACTATTTCAGAGAGCTTCAGGGGACGGCATCAGTTGCCATATGCACATTGGATCACTCTGCTTATTCTCCGTGCCAGGCCACTGCCCCTGCCAGTTCACTTGCAGAGGGAGTTGACAGAGTCAGACACTGTCTTCCCCCACTACGACCCCAGGCAGATGCTACGAGCGCACCACGACCTCCGAGCTACACCTCCTCCTCGTGCACCACGTGGACCGGTGCCCCCACCTTCTCCTAGGGGCACTCGCAGTACAGCAGCTGTACCAGAGACAGAGGAGCAGCAGGACAAAGCCATTGGGGCTTTTGCAGATGCAGAGGCAGAGGGAGAGTTTGACTTTGCCTCAGACAGCTCGGATGATAGCTATCATCCGCCAGTATCCGACCTCCCTCCTAGAACTCACGACCACGAGGCAGGGGGCTCTTCTAGTGCTTCAGACCCAGCCCTTCTTGCTATTCTAGAGGGTATGAGGGCAGACCAGCGCCGTGCAGCTGAGGAGCAGGCGAGGAGAGACAGGGACCAGGCTGCCATCAATGCAGCCGTGCAGGCTAGGTAGGATGAGCTCCAGCGTCAGTTTCTCACCTTTCAGGAGCAGCAGCTTGCATTTCAGGCCCAGCAGACAGCGATGATGGCCGCTCTCATGGCCGCCTCAGGGATTCAGCTACCGCAGATTCAGCTCCCAGGCACTTCGACTGTCAGGCCACCCACTCCAGCGCCTCAGACTCAGAGCCAGTCTCAGTAGCCTCTCCAGCTACCAGCTCAGAGTCAGCCGTTCTCGACGCCACAGCACCAGGTCTCCCAGGGTGCTATCTCTTCAGGCTTTGAGTAGGTACCTCAGTTTACTCCTCTCTGCTCCGGCTTCACTCCTCAGTCAGCGTCAGCGTCACAGCTCGTGTGGGACCCGTCGACAGATCCGCACCTTAGCTTCACCTACGGTGCTCTGACTGGTGACCCTACGCCTCCTCCTCTGCAGGCCCCTGCAGTCTTTACGGTGCCAGTTACCACTACAGAGCTTCTGTCGTCGTCTGTAGCGTCGTCCGAGCAACTTGCACCGTCTTCTACCGTACCAGAGACGACAGCTACAGCGACCGAGTCTGTGCCCGCCTCGTCAGCAGGACTCGAGCAGCCAGCACAGCCTGTGACAGCTCCAGCACCCCCCGAGCAGACCCGGACCGCTTCACCAGCACCTGTAGCTTCAAAGGGTCACTCCACCTCCTCCGCCTCGACGGCCGACAGTTCAGACGATGCAGCTCGCTTCGAGGCCGTGCCAAGGGACTCCACTGCTTCGCCTCCTCCACCGTCTTCTTAGTTTTTTTTGGCGCTTGATACCAAAGGGGGAGAGAGTGTGTATGAGAGTTAGGAGTTAGGGGGAGCTAGGAGCTAGAGAGGGGGATCTTTTATTCTTTTGAGATACTTTTATGTGTGCTGCTTTACCATGCATCACGTTTACTTTTATGCATTGCACTTGTGTGAGATACTATGGTTGTGAGACATGACTTGTGCTTAATGTGTTATCTTAATGTCATGTGTTTTGGCTCATATTACTTTTGCTTCCACGTTTTACTCCGATGTACTTATGAGCCTTGTGTTTATATCCTGTCATATATCTCTCACATATTTGGATGCAGGATATTAGACTTGGTTGATATAAGCATGACTAATCCTTTTGTTCTTATTGTAACATGCTTATTGAAACCAAGTCACTTTAAAAACCTCAACTATTTTCATACTCGAGGTTGTCATCAATCACCAAAAAGGGGGAGATTGAAAGAGCATCTAGGCCCCTAGTGATTTCGGTGATTAATGACATTGTTGATTACTATGACTAACGTGTGTTTTGCAGAAGCAAAGTCATAGGTAAGGTCATGGTAATAGGTACTCGATGGACAGGGACGTACATGCCTACTTAATAGTGGAAATCGTTTCGGTTTTCAAAGGATGGATGGACATCGTCAAGACTAGACTAGGTCTAAGTGCCATATGGTGAAGAAGGGCACTTAGAGTAGTTTAGGACTTTGTTTTCCTTTGACCGTACTATTAAGAGGGGCTTTGATCTAGTAGCTTGACTTAGGCAAGGCTTTAGGTTTAGGTGTGGTGCACACTTGGTAAACCTAGCACTAGGTAGCTCAGACATAGTCCTTAGTTCGAGAGGAGCAAACTTCGTTTTGGAGCGATCGCGTTTCGACGAAGTTAGGGTGCCCAAGGGGGCACTGGACGCTGCACCGGACGCTCTGTGAGTGCGTCCGGTGAGTTCCTCAGCAGTTAGGTCAGTGCCGTGCTTAGGGTTAAGCACCGGACGCTAGCACCGGACGCACCGGGTAGCGTCCGGTCCCTTACCCAGGGAGGTTGCAAGCCTTCCCCGAGCACCGGACGCTAGCACCGGACGCGCCGGGTAGCGTCCGGTCCCTTGCGCAGGGAGCTTGTAAGTTTTCCCCGAGCACCGAACGGTGCACCGGACGCTGGGAGTTAGCGTCCGGTGCCGTGTCAGAAGCAAGTACAGTTAGCCGTTATGAAGCACCGGACGCTCGGTGCAGTGCGTCCGATGCAACATAATGTGCGTCCGGTGACCCCGTTTTCAGTGGAAAACGGTTGGCCGACCTTTGGACTTCGTGGATAGTATTTATACTCCTCCACCTCGTCCATGAAAGCTCTCTTGCCCATTTGAACATCAGAGAAACTTGTTGTGGAGCAAGAGAGTAGCAAGAGCCTAGAGAGGATTGAAGTTTGAGCGATTTCTTGAGTTAATCCTTCTCTAGTGAGTTCCAAGAGTCAAGTGTGCATCCACCACTCTCTAGAGCCTTGTTTGGGTCAAGTGAGAGTTCTTTGCTTGTTACTCTTGGTGATCGCCATCACCTAGACGGTTCGGTGGTGATTGGAGGCACGAAGACCGCCCGGAGTACTTGTGGGTGGCTCGTGTCAAGCTTGTGAGCGGTTTTGGGCGATTCACCGCGACGGAGTGTCGAAGAATCAGCCCATAGAGAGCACTTGGTCCTTGCGCGGACCAAGGGGGAGCAAGACCCTTACGCGGGTGCTCCAACGAGGACTAGTGGAGAGTGGCGACTCTCCGATACCTCGGCAAAACATCGCCGAGCACTTTCTTCCACTACTCCTCTACATTCTAGCATTTACTTTGTGCTTTTACATTCTTAGAATTGCCATGCTAGAAAAGGATTGGAATTAGGTTGCAAAACTTTTATCCAGTAGCTCTCTAGGTCACACTAGGCACAAGGGGTTGAATTGGAGCTTATAGGTTGCTTAAATTTTTAGAGAAGCCCAATTCACCCCCCTCTTGGGCATCTTGATCCTTTCAACATGAACATGGAGCTGGGGATACGACGTCGTCCAATTCAAGGTACACAAAGAAAACTCACAAAAAAATATTTAGCGAACCACCTAAGAAGCAGGTGGATCCTTCTAGCGTGGAGGAGAATATCAACCTTCCTATCACTCCCATCAAGAAAAAGGAAGATCCTTCGGCCATTGTCAAGAAAAACAACAGACCCATAAGGATCTTCGATGATCCTTAGGATGACAGTAGTGATGAGGATTTACCGACGCCTGAAAAGTCGGATTCATCTTCTGACACCGAAGATGAAGGTCAAGGTTCGAATGAAGTTCAGAGTCCCATTCACAAAGAACCTAACGATGACTCACATGAAACGGTGACACATCTAAACCTAATGGCAAGAAGAAGCTACTTTTCTAGTTCATTCATTGTTTAGCATTTTTTATTTCTGCATTCTTTCAAATAAGTGTAGCCACCGAATGAACTAGAAAAGCAGCTTCTTCTTGGCTTTAGGTTTAGATGTGTCTCCATCTTCATATGAGTCATCGTTAGGTTCTTTGTGAACGGGACCCTGAACTTCATTCGAGCCTTGACCTTCATCTTCGTGTCAGGAGATGAATCTGACTCTTCAGGCGTCAGTAAATCCTCATCACTCTCTCATCATAAGGATCATCGCCAATCCTTATGGGTATGTTATTTTTCTTGACAACGGCTGTAGGATCTTCCTTTTTCTCGATGGGAGCGATAGGAGGGTTGATATTCTCCTCCACGCCAGAAGGATCCACCTGCTTCTTAGGTGGTTCACTAAATAATTTTTTGCGTGTTTCTTAGTGTACCTTGAATTGGATGACGTCATATCCCCAGCTCCATGTTCATGTAATGCCCACCGGTTCCGATAGTACTCCTAGTGCGCCTTGCCATATAGACTGGGGGGCTTAGCCATGTTTGATTTTGTGGATGAAGGAAACAAATTTTCTTGTGTCAAAGTGAGATACAAATGAGATCGGGAAGGATGAGTTACGAAGAAGAAGAACAAACTGCTTAAACTCATCAGAACTACTACAATTTAATGAGGGAGATATACATAGATATAGCTACCTTGTGCTTGGTATACGCCTTTGCATGGGTTCTAGAGATGTGGTGCTGCTTGATGCTTTGCCGCTGTGTGCGCTCGTGAGCACGGCTTGGTCTTGTGCCGCTACATGTGCGTGTGAATGGTCACGTTGGTCATTTGTCGCTTGATGCTTTGCCGCTGTGTGCGTCTGTGAGCACGGCTTGGTCCTGTGCCGCTGCATGGCCATGCCAATGGTCACACTGATCATTGTTGTTGCATGCCTGTAGTTGCAACGTGGGTGTGACAAGTAATGGTGTCCTTAAATAGTAAATAAGTCTCAATGGCTGCATGTATAGGTTACACTGTAATATATTCGTGGGTGCAACTCTTCATTTGACAAAACCAGAAACGAGGAGCAACATGGCAGGAAGAAGCGAAAGTTATAAAGGAAAAAAAATAAAAACCTTACGAAGAGAAGGGTGATTCAAGCATGAAGAATTTGAATGCAAGGATGCTCATGGGAAAAGCCATGACAATCGTCAAGGAATCAAGTAAGTCTAAAAAAATTACGAAATGCATGCGTGAAGCAGAAAAGTTTACTTCCTTCGATGGGTTCCTAGCCAACGATGATGCAAACATGGATGCAAACAGGTGAGTTCATTACCAATCTGAATATTATTATATAAAAAATATGTTGAAACTGGGGGTAAATTTGTATCTTAATTGCGGGATTTCAAATAAGAAATGAAGATGAAAATCTTATAAATGAGAAGATGAAACAAAGTTAATAAGCCAGGAAATTGTGACTATCCAATGAAGATGCATATGGAGTTTGGCAGTTTTGTGTAAACACATGAATAAAAATTGGTGTGCATAACGTAGGACTTGTGTTTGAAATAATAGACATGTTTGTGCTCTACTGTGAGCTATGGGTTTCACGGTGTAAATAGGTGTCATGTCAGAGTACAGTTTAGACATGCTAAAAATATTTTTAGTTTTTTATTTGTTCGCATTATGGATTGATCAATGGTTAACCAAGACAATTGTTCCATCTACATGTGTTTATTGTATAAAGAATACATGTTTCGATAAAATAACTAACAAGGTTTGTTTACGATTTGGGAGACAGATTATGTAAAAGTCTATATAAAAATATTGCAATTAAAAATGTGAGGAACCACATGAATATGGTTCGGCCAAAGTAGTAACGAATCAATACATCACATCTAATGAGCCATACTCGTGAAAAAATATAGCATGACCATTATTGAAGACACCTTTAATCCAAAATAAAATTAATATACACATAATCTAACAAACAACACACCTTTCCATCTTTGTATGAGTCCAACAATTCCTTCCACCAATCCAAGCAGCATACTCCTTCTTTCTTACAACTATAATATATATGCAATTTCATTAAAAAAATAAAAGGCATCAACAACCTTGCACTTGATCTCATTTCTTTATGCAACTAAATTAACAAGAAAAACAATGACAAGCTTACTCCCACTTGTCATCCAACTTTCCATCTATCTCCATCCGCATCTTGAACGCTCCTTCTAACTCCATTCACATTGACACTCCTTTTTTTTGTTTCCTTTGCTTCCTGTTGCCATCCTCTTTTGTAAATTGGTTTCATATGATACTCAATTAACTAAACTTTGTGTAATATTTATAATGAAGTACATGCGTAGCAGGTTTAAAAATAGGACATGCATGACCATTTCTCCAATAAGAATTGGGTGGTTCGGATCCTTCGTGCAACTAACTGAAACCTATCTGCATCCACCTGTGTGCAGTACATGCAACCATTTGCTATGACCATGCCTATTTTGGCACAACGCAACTGGATTTAAGTGCCACTAAGAGCGCAGAGTAGGCATAGAGCGAGACCGTAGGCATGACCAAATTACTTGCAATTACATCTTCTTGGTCGTCTGCCCCTTCTCCCTCTCCAAAAAACACTTGCAATTACATCTTCTTGGTCGTCTGCCCCTTCTCCCTCACCAAAAAACACTTGCTGCTGGCTGCCATGGTCGTCAATCCAAGCTCCTGTTCTGGGTACAGTAGGCGGCAAAGGCCATATTTGCCTATCATGACTTGCTTACCCAAATGCTATACTTGTCTTGATCCAATTGCTCCTGCTGGTCCTGCTGATCTTACTTGCTTCCAAGGCTCTGATCTTGATCACCGAAGTAAAGTTCACCGTCTACTCTCGATCATCGATCACCAACACACAAACAATCGGAGATAGACATACACGAAGCAAACAAGATTACAATTAGAACAGTACACCAGCAGTAAATAAATGTAAATAAAAGTTTTCCAAAATCATCTACACGCTGCTATGATCACGTCAACGGGAAATTCACGGAAAACGAAGTTACGACGCGAAATCTACGCAATAAACGGGACTGCAAAGGCTATCTAAGGACTTGTAAATTATCTAGGAAACCTAACAGTGGTAAACCTAGACAACAATGGTACCAACGCGAAGCTTATGAAATTATAAAACTAACGCAACTTGAACGGGTCAAATCGGAGTTAAAACAAATATTTTATGGCCAAAACAAACTCAATGACATTTTTGTAAATACTAGAAAACGTATTTTGAATCAAACCGTAGTGAAATACATCTTTAAATCAGTGAAAGCGTATTTTCGAAAGACGCCTACGGACTGCGGGTTCATTTGGCAAAAACGCAGAGACTCTTTAACAAAAGTGCAAACGAAGAGGTATCTTCTAATCGTGGCCGTTGATTTGAGATCGGATGGCTGCAACAGGATTGGGATCGGAGGGGGTGAGGGGTGCTCCTGACCGGAATTAGGAGAAACTGAAGAAAGCCCAAAGTCTGAAGCATTTGCAGGAAGAGGCAGATCGATGGCCCTTAATTTATGGGAGACTGAATATTTCTGGTAAAATAATCAAAGTAACAGCAACAAAAGGAAAATCTACTAGACAAGATTCAAGGGGAAAGATGCCAACGCCACATGCAAAAATTAGAACCTGTGATTGGTCGCATCAGCTTAATGTGTTAGCAGGAATTAGACAACAAAAATATAACATGTGATATATCCCATCAGCTTAGAGTTCAGGCATGTTCCGAGAAAGGAATGTAATTGGAAGTGCACTCAAACAGATATGCACAAGAGAATTTCTTGCATCTTCATTATACCCTTCTTGGTTTAACCTATCCAGAGGATATGATGGCTCAAACCTGATTAGCACAGCGTAGCATATAAATTGTTTTGATGCTTCTAACTTTACAAAACTAGTGATATGCACAAAAAGACCAGACAAAACTACTCAATGAGTTGCTCAAAAGCTAAATACTGTATTTCACTATCGAAAAGTGTGACCAGGTAATTTTGTTTTTCCAAAATCACTTGGCTTCATGCATCCTTAGAGATTCCTGTTGCTTCTTCACTTGCCAACTTGGTGCTCGTGTTCTCCTTAGCTGCTGCTGACCAACCAACAATGTAGGATTTTGCAGATGAACTTCTCTTGGTTGGCAAAGTTAAAGGTAGTTTGTGCACCAGAACAAACCTAATGGAAACCAAGAAAAAGTGAATTAAAAGAAATCAAAGTAGAAGGTTGTTGTTGAATATGTTCTAAATTCAGTTGCACATTATAAAGGCCAACTTCTGACGAAGCGAAGCTGAGGTCCGTCGCAGGAGGCTTGGGCCGGAGCGAAACGGAGGCAGAAGTCGGCCTTTATTATAATATCTGTGTGTAGTTATGTCCGATCCTGCATACTTTGCGCCTAGTAGTTGCAGTAATGTTTAGACAGTGCAACAGCATCTATTTATGTAGGAGTTGGGAGTATCTAATTTCCTCGATCTGCAAGTATACAGTCTACTTTGTGCCACAAGATGTTTGCGTGATTGCCAAGTCCCCGCTGGGGCAGAGTTTGCACCTGTACACTGTACTTACACCTACTGGCGAGAACCGTACCATGGAAACGGTGAGAACACTCTCAGTTATGCAGCCTGTTCACTTGAGCTGCGGAATATGTCAGCCATTCGACGGTGTTTTTCTCTCACAACAAATAAGTAAACAATACTTTTAACTATCACTACGGCAGACAGCGCCTTTGCCTAGCGTATGGTTATTTGCCGAGCGCTATAATTCGGGCGCTCGGCAAAGGCCACCTTTGCCTAGCGCAGGACCCTCGGCAAAGACAGCGCTCGGCAAAGATTTCTTTGCCGAGGGTAGTGCCCTCGGCAAACGGAGACGCTCGGCAAAGAACGTCTTTGCCAAGCACCAGACGCTCGGCAAAGGCCCGCTCTTGGCAAAGGACATCTTTCCCAAGTGCCAAGCGCTCGGCAACGGCTTGCACTCGGCAAAGAGATAACACATGTAACATGGGGTACCTGCCGTCACCCTTTGCCGAGCGCGCTCCGTTAGGCGCTTGGCAAAGACATCTCTTTGCCTAGCGCTGATGTTTGGCGCTCGGCAAAGGCATTTCTTTGCCTAGCGCTGAATTTTTGCGCTCGGCAAAGGCTCTCTTTGCCTAGCGCTGACTTTTGGCGCTCGGCAAAGAATTTTTTTATTTTTTACTTTTTGCTTCCAAACTTTTTTGTTTTGCATTACACATTATTTAATAGTATATGTTAAGGTTTTGGTAGTTTTTAAAATCTTTTTATTATATATCTTTAGTTAATTTGGTTTAATTGAATTTCTACGATAAACGCTGGTTTGAACTGCAGGTGTATCGAATCTCCGAATTCGACGGTTCAAAAATTGATATTCGCTTTACATAGCGTATGTTAAGGCCATATCCAGGAGCACGCATGAAATATCAAACATCTCGCGCACGGAACACGGCGACCAAGTTGCGCGTGAAATGCTATTAAATTATATAAAATGCAAATGAAGTCGAAAAATTACATAACTTAGCGACACGTCTTTGGAACACATGTGGATGCTATGGTAAAAATTTGGTAAAGTTTCGTGCATGTTGTCACGGAAGTTAGTTAGAACTTAGACGTACCAGCTCATATCG